>NC_088392.1:77366500-77672000 GCF_037993035.2 Macaca fascicularis | reverse complement strand
AAAGAGTCAAACTCTCTCTGTAAAATATTTGAAGAGATTTATTCTGAGCCAAATATAAGTGACGAATGGCCTGTGACACAGCCCTCAGGAGATCCTGAGAACATGTGCCCAAGGTGGTTGGCCTACAGCTTGGTTTTAAATATTTTGGGGAGATGTGAGACGTCAATCAATGCAGGTAAGATGTATGGTCTAGAAAGGAAGGACAACTCGAAGCAGGGGCTTCAGGTCATAGGTCAAAGATTTTCTGACTGGCAATTGGTTGAAAAAGTAAAGTTATTGTCTAAAGACCTAGAACCAATAGATGGGAATGTCTGGGTTAAGATAAGGGGTTGTGGAAACCAACTTCCCATGATGTAGAGGAAGCCTCTGGTAGCAGACTTTAGAGAGAATATATTGTAAATATGTCTTTTTTTTGTTTTTGAGACAGAGTCTCACTGTGTCGCCAGGCTGGAGTGTGGTGGTGTGATCTCAGCTCATTGCAATCTCTGCCTCCTGGGTCCAAGCCATTCTCCTGCCTCAGCCTCCAGAGTAGCTGGGGTTACAAGTGCATGCCACCACACCCAGCTAATTTTTGTATTTTTGGTAGAGACAGGGTTTCACCATGTTGGCCAGGCTGGTCTTGAACTCCTGACCTCAGGTGATCCACCTGCCTCAGCCTCCCAAAGTGCTGGGATTATAGGCGTGAGCCACTGCGCCCAGTCTGTAAATGTGTCTTATCAGAGCTGATTCTCTTTCAGATCAGGAAAAAGGCCTGGAAAAGAAACAGGATTCTCTTCAGAATGTGAATTTTCCCCACAAGAGACAGCTTGCAAGACTCCTTCAAGACACGGCAAAGAAACGTAATTTGGGGTAAAACACTTCAATTTCTTTCAGGACCTGTGATCTGTCATGTAATGCTATACTAAAGTCAGGCTGGAATTTGGTATCTTATTGTTACCAACAGTCTTCTTTGTCAGTCGTTAACACCTGTTTTAATGTTAATGCTGGTCAGCTAGGCCTGACTTCCAAAAGGGAGGAGGGTGCAATGATGGGTGTCCAGCTCCCGCTTCCCACCATGGCCTGAACTAGTGTTTCAGGTTATCTCTGGAATGCCCTTGGCTAAGAGGAGGGGTCCATTCAGATGGTTGGGAGTCTTGGAATTTTATTTTTGATTTACAATATGAAGTTATATTTGAATTTGTCATGAAGTAGGGATCTATCATTTTATGTCCTCCAGCTGACCCAGTACCACGCGTAATCAATATTGTCTGTTACACACAGACAATATACAGGAAATACTGCCTATATCATGGTACAGAAGTTCAGTGTATATGAATCTGTTTCGGGATTCTCTCCATTTGATTTATTTGTTCTGCACTAATATCATATTATTTTTTGTTTAGCCCATTAGAGAATGTATATTTAAACCATTATTATTTATATAATCTGTTTGTATAACACATCTGTAGAATATTTTTCTTACCAGAAGTGTTGTTCCAGAGGGTGGAGGCCCTGGAGGAAAGAGTTTTCTAATAGCCACAGCTGTTCAGAAATAACAGGCTGGGCGTAGTGGCACATGCCTATAGGCACCTCAGTTTCAGGAGGCTGAGGTGAAAGAATCACTTGAGCCCAGGAGGTTGCTGCTGCAGTGAGCTGAGATCAGGCCACTGCACTCCAGCCTGGGTGACAGGCTCGTTAACAACAAAACAAAACAAATTAAAACAAAAAACAAAAACCAAATGACTTAGAAAAGTGTACCTACAATGTAATGTATTAAAAGCAAAGTGTCAGATCTCAAACTCAGGAAGCCACCGGGGGAATTTAATTCTTTTTTTTTTTTTTGAGACAGTCTCGCTCTGCCGCCCAGGCTGGAGTGCAGTGGCGTGATCTTGGCTCACTGCAAGCTCCGCCTCCCGGGTTCACGCCATTCTCCTGCCTCAGCCTCCCGAGTAGCTGGGACTACAGGCGCCCGCCACCTCGCCCGGCTAGTTTTTTTGTATTTTTTAGTAGAGACGGGGTTTCACCGTGTCAGCCAGGATGGTCTCGATCTCCTGACCTCGTGATCCGCCCGTCTCGGCCTCCCAAAGTGCTGGAATTACAGGCTTGAGCCACCGCGCCCGGCCGGGAATTTAATTCTTATATAGCACCAGCAGCCATCAAGGAATTGGTGTGGGGGAAAATTTAGGTTTCCATTTAAATTTGGCAAAAACCAATCAACCAACCATATAAGTCTAGTTCCTTTCCCTTCTGTTATATTTACACAGTAACTCACTGGGCAAATTTATAATATATTTTTACTCACCTTTATTTTATAGAAGTGCTAAGTCAGCAGTTCTCAAAGTGTAGTCTACAGACTTTCTAATGATAGGAAAACATTCTTTATTATTTGCAATTGTAACAGTGTTGCCATTTGTACCCAAACAATGGTACATGAAACTCTTGGTGCCTTAGCACAAACTGAGGCAGCTGCAGCCAACTGTACCAGTAATTATTGCATTCTCCACTGCCAAGCTCTCATTGTTGAAAGCAAAAACCAACCCCCACCCTGCCAAAAAAACCCACCAAATTAGCTGGGAGTGGTGGCACGCACCTGTAGTCCCAGCTGAGGTGGGAGGACCCAAACAGCAGAAGAATACAAGGTTATAGAGAGCAGTGATTGTGGCACTGCACTCCAGCCTAGGCGACAGAGCAAGATGCTGTCTAAAAACAAAAAACAAAAAAACCAACCTTTTTTTTTGAGATGTAGTTTCACCTTGTTGCCCAGGCTGGAGTGCAGTGGTGTAATCTTGGCTCACTGCAACCTCCACCTCTTGGGTTCAAGCAATTCTCCTGCCTCAGTCTCCCAAGTAGCCAGGATTACAGACATGTGCCACCACGTCCCGCTAATTTTGTATTTTTAATAGAGATGGGTTTCTCCATGTTGGTCAGGCTGGTCTCAAACTCCTGACCTCAGGTGATCTGCCTGCCTCAGCCTCCCAAACTGGTGAGATTACAGGCATGAACCACTGAGCCTGGCCAGAAAAGCCAGCTTTTTAATGTTGCTGATAAAACAGTAAAAATCATTGATTTTATTTAACCTCAACCCTTGGATCCACATCTTTTTGTTACTCTGTTTTAAAAAATGGGAGAATGCATAAAATACTTTTGTTGCATATCAAAGTAAAGTGATTGGAGAAAAGTCCTTGACTGAGTTGCAAATCCAACTGCTTTTTCCATGAGACATCATTTTTACTTGAAAAAATGACTGACTGACAAACTGTGGCTATATAACCAAATATCCCAGCCTTGAAAGGCATTTTGAAACCTTTGTCGCTTGGGCCAGGCGCGGTGGTTCACACCTGTAATCTCAGCACTTTGGGAGGCCAAGGCAGGTGGATCACCTGAGGCAAGGAGTTCGAGACCAACCTGACCAACATGGTGAAACCCTGTCTCTACTAAAAATATAAAAATTAGCCAGGCGTGATGGTGCACGCCTGTAATCCCAGCTACTTGGGAGGCTGAAGCAAGAGAATCGCTCGAATCTTGAAGGCGGAGCTTGCGGTGAGCCGACGTAGCGCCATTGCACGCACTCCAGCCTGGGTGACAAGAGTGAGACTCCATCTCAAAAAAAAAAAAAAAAAGAAAAGAAAAAGAAACTTTTGTTCATTTTCTTCCTAACCTCAGAACATAGCCTTGTACTTCAAAACTTTGTTTCTCTCCCTTTGCCACCAGGCAGTTTCCGTGCACAGCACCTACTTGTCTAATTGCGTGTTTGCTTACAGATTCTAGGGGCCAATTTTAAAACAAACCAGGCGGGGTGACCTCGTTGCAGAATCCCTTCCCTAGAGGGAGTTATGAACAATTAGTCCCTCACCACAGGCCCAGTCAGTATGATGCAAACTGGACGTCCAGATAGGCGGTTCCTCAAGATAACCACGGGAAGGAGACAGGGAGTCCCCAGATCCCTTCACTCAGCCCAGAAGGTTGAGATGGCTTCTTTGAGGCAGAAACCTGGCCATCTCCCATCTGCTAGCATTTGATCAAAAAAGTTGCTTTCCTGTCAGGCGTGGTGGCTTACACCTATTAATACCAGCACTTTGGGAGGCCAAGGCGGGTGGGTCACTTGAGGCTAGGTCACTTGAGGCCTGGCCAGCATGGCAAAACCCCATCTCTACTGAAAATACAAAAATTAGCTGGGTGTGGTGGCACACATCTGTAAACCCAGCTATTCGAGAGGCTAAGGCAGGAGAATCGTTTGAACCCGGGAAGCAGAGTTTGCAGTAAGCCGAGACTATGCCACTGCACTCCAGCCTGGGCAACAGAGTGAGACTCTGTTTCAAAGAAAAAAAAAGAAAAACTGTTATCTCAGCACTTTGGGAGACCAAGGTGGGCGGATCACGAGGTCAGGAGTTCGAGCCCAGCCTGGCCAACATAGTGAAACCCCGTCTCTACTTAAAAACATATACAAAAATTAGCTGGACATGGTGGTGGCGGGCACCTGTAATTCCAGCTGGGGAGGCTGAGGCAGGAGAATTGTTTGAACCTAGGAGGCGGAGATTGCAATAAGCCAAGATCATGCCATTGCACTCCAGCCTGAGCGACAAGGCAAGACTCTGTCTCAAAAAAAAAAAAAAAAAGAAAAAAGAAAAAAAAAATTGCTTTCCTTTCATCACACCTGGGTTCTCACGTTTGGCCTCTGTGTGGCGTGCAGCCAGACTTGAGCAGGTTGCAGTTATGCACACGTGGCTCCTTCACAGACATATTCTTGAAAATAAATGAAGCGAGCATGTTACTTTTTAAGGAAAACAATGGCAATTGTTTGTTGCCAATGAGAAAGCCTATGCCTTCAAGTGAAAACTGGGATTTTGGAAAACTTGTGTACGTCATGTTAGGCAGGAATCTAGACCCAACATGGTGGCATTACCCGGCGTAGCAGACCTTTTGTTAAATACTCCCTTCACCCTTGTACACACCCGCAGACTTACATACGTCAGAGGTTCTGGCTGGGCAACCACACTTCAGCTCACCTGCAGCTCACCTGCATTCCACAAGTTCGTAAACAGCAGTTTCGGTTAACAGTTTCCAAAGACCCCTTCCTCATGACCCTTACTCAACTCCTGCCCTAGTAGTTTCAAGACCCCCCAGGCTCTGTTTGCACAACCAGCTTCCCTACCTCTCGGGCTATAAAAAGCCCCTACCCTCCTCCCTCAGCACGACTTCCTCGGCCCACACCTTTGGACAGAGGAACCTTGCCCGTGAGTCCTAATAAAGGCTATTCTCACTGCCATTTGCCTTGTGTCTTCATTCCCGGTTTGGCTCCAGCCTCAGTTTACCTTTACACGTCATATAGAGTTTAAGAGCTTCCTACTACTTAGAAGATTTTTCTGATGAGATCACTGGTGATAAAAAAGTGAATTTTTTTTTTGATATTGTATAATGAAAGGTGTCAGCATTTGGAAGATCTGAATACTTCAGTGAAACACTATTTTCCAAATGATGAAGGCATGATGGTACAAAATAATGCATTGGCAAAAGATCCATTCAAAGTACAAGACGGTCAAATGAATTTTAATGTAACAGAATTAGGAAAAGTTCCTAAAAGCTCATGGATGTGGTTTCCGATTCCACAAGGCAACTAACCTTTTAGAAACTGCTTGTCATGTTTTGATGTGGAATTAAATAATAATGCCCCTAATTATCTAAAAATCTATTAAAGTATTTCTCTTTTCCTACTACATATTTGTGATGTCATGTTTTCTTTAACACCAAAAGAGCAAAACCAAAACAGATCCCAACACACTGAGTGTGGATGCAGAAATGAAATTCCAGCTGTGGCCGGACACAGTGGCTCACGCCTGTAATCCCAGCACTTTGGGAGGCTGAGGCGGGCGTATCACAAGGTCAGGAGCTCCAGACCATCCTGGCTAACACGGTGAAACCCCATCTCTACTAAAAATACAAAAAAATTAGCCAGGCCTGGTGGCGGGCACCTGTAGTCCCAGCTACTCAGGAGGTTGAGGCAGGAGAATGGCGTGAGCCCGGGAGGTGGAGCTTGCAGTGAGCATCACGCCATCGTGACAGAGACTCCATTAAAAAAAAAAAAATTCCAGCTATCTCCTATTAGGCTACACATTAAGAAGATTTTCCAAAATGTAAAATAATGTACTTTTCTGATTAACTTTGGGAATATATTTTTTATAAAAATAAACACAAAATGGGTTTACTGATCAATATTCTTTAAAATTGTTGTAATCTCTAATATAGTAAATATCAAGAGATCTCACAGAGACAAAAGCTCTCAAAGTACTTTAGCAGTCCAGAGGGTACTATGACCAAAATGTTTGAGAACCGATGACCCAGGTAAATGCTGTGTAAATCCTCAAGTGATACATACCCTGACACAACCCATGGAGTCCTAAGTGTGTGCTGGTTGGTTTCATGCATAGATGCATGTAAATCAGCAGGAGGGCTGGAAACTTGCTCACGTGACCCAGTTCAGACAATTTATCTCCTTCCTAAAGTTCACTATGATACTGGGCTTTTTCATGAGCATCCACCGTGTGCTTAAAAAACACCCTGTATTAAGAACAACAGAAATACTTGTTCTACAACCCAGGCAATATGGAAAGGGTGTCAAGAAGTAATAGGTTAATTCAGGAGGGGGTTTTGAAAACTCCTTAATGTAAAATACAAATGGCCTTAAAATGAATAGAGGTAGTGCTCTTAAGAGACCAACAGGTACTGTGTACCCATGTGGCCTCATGATCACTAGTTATTAAAGTGAAAAACTTGTTTTTTGGGGTGACTTAAGATATCTACTAAATACTCTGGGAGGATCATCATCAGTTTAAAGGAATGTTAAAAGGTGAGGAAACTGGTCGCTAAGAGAAATGGAAAGGCAAGCCACACACTGGGTAAAAACATCCATGACAATTGTATCTGACAAAGGACTTTTATGCGGCTTATAAAGGACTCCTACAAATGAATAATAAAAAGACAACCCAATTAAAAATAGGCAAAATAGGATATTTCACAAAATAAGATGTATAAATGGCCAGTAAGCATATGAAAGGTATGCTCAATCTCTTCAATCACCAGAGAAACGTAAATTAAAACCACAGGATACCACTACACATCTAGGAGAACAGCTGAAATTGAAGACTGACAATACCAAATATTGATGGCGATTCAGAGTAACTGGGCCTCCTGCTGGTTGCTGGTAGGGCTATAAAATGATACAACTGCTATTGAGAACTGCTTTTTTTTTTTTTTTTTTTTTGAGACAGAGTCTTGTTCTGTTGCCCAGGCTGGAGTGCAGTGGCACGATCCGATCTTGGTTCACTGCAACCTCTGCCTCCCAGGTTCAAGCGATTCTCCTGCCTCAGCCTCCCAAGTAGCTGGGACTACAGGCACGCACCACCATAACCAGCTCATTTTTGTATTGTAGAGACGGGGTTTCACCATGTTAATCAGGCTGGTCTGGAACCCTAGACCTCAAGTGATCCAACTGCCTTGGCTTCCCAAAGTGCTGGGATTACAGGCGTGAGCCACCATGCCCAGCCGATAACTGTCAGTTTCTAATAAAATGAAACATGCACCTACTCTATGACCTAGTGTTTGTACTCTGTGGTATGTACCGAAGAGAAATGAAAAAATATGTCCACAAAATAGGCTTGCAGATTCACAGGTTTATTAACAATAGTCCCAAACTGGAAACAATCCAGATACCAACAAGAGAACGAATAAACACATTTGTACAATATACTACTACTCATTAATAAATTACGACTCATTACTGATAGGTGCAACACGGATGAATTTCAAAACGTCATGTTGAGAGAAACAAGGCAGACACAAGAAAGTATGTATGACTCCGTATCTATGAAGTTCAAGGCTAGGTACAACTACCGTATGGTGATGGGAAATCAGCACAGTGGCTGCCTCGGGGGTAGTGACTGGAGAGAGGCATGAGTGAACTTTCTAGAGTAATGAAAATGTTTTACAATATCTTAATTTGGGTGATGGTAACATGAGTGTTTACATTTGTCAGGATTTATCAAACTGCCTAGTTGAGATCTGGGTAATTTTATTGAATATAGACTATAACAATGAAAAAAAAACCTGAGAAAGTTATTGATATTCTCGAGTGATGGGTGCATAGGTGGTGCCTTTTAAACTTGTAAACACATGCTACATATGTGATAGACTTTTTTTTTTGGAGACAGAGTTTCACTTTTGTTGCAACGGCATGAGCTCACTGCAACCTCCGCCTCCAGGGTTCAAGCCATTCTCCTGTCTCAGCCTCCCAAGTAGCTGGGATTACAGGTGCCTGCCACCACCCTTGGCTAATTTTTGTATTTTTAGTAGAGACAGGGTTTCACCATATTGGTCAGGCTGGTCTTGAACTTCTGACCTCAGGTGATCTGTCTGCCTCGGCCTCCCAAAGTGCTGGGATTACAGGCGTAAGCCACCTCACCTGGCCTGTAATATACTTTTTAAAAAAAAGGTGAGAAAAAAACATGGCTACCTAAAAGCTTCGTATCTAGTACTAGTCAGATACGTGGATATGGAATCCAATTTTTAAGAAATGCAATTAAAAGCTCATCAACAGAATAAATCAACGTACTTTATATATTTGTTCACTTCTCTGAGTAACTAACGGACCTAATAAAACTGAATCCCCATACAAGCAGATTGCATTCATCTTTAGGTTAAAAATTTTAGGCTGGGCAGAGTGTCTCATGCCTGTAATCCCAGGACTTTGGAAGGCCAGGGTGGGAGGATCACTTGAGCCCAAGTTTGAAACCAGCCATGATTGTGCCACTGCACTCCACCCTAGATGACAGAGTAAGACCCCGTCTCAGAAAAAAAAAAAAAATTATATATATATATTTTTTGGAGATGGAGTCTCACTCTGTCGTCCAGGCTGGAGTGCAGTGGCATGATCTCGGCTCACTGTAACCTCCACCTTCCAAGTTCAAGCAGTTCTCCTGCCTCACCTCCCAAGTAGCTAGGACTACAGGCAGGCACCATCACGCCTGCTAAGTTTTGTATTTTTAGTAGAGAAAGGGTTTCACCATGTTGACCTATTTTGTGAGGATGCCATCCATGTACTATTATCTGCAATTATTATATAGGATTTAACCACTGGGAAAACCCAACCATTTTTTTTTAGTTTTGCTATTTTTATGCTAATAATTTGTTTAAAGCCATTTTGATTAATGGACTTGTTTAAATTAATTTGCCTCAGTTTCTTCTATGAATTCTGCTTTTACTGACTGGAAATACTTTGGGTGACTATTTCTGTGGAGGTTTAAAAGAAAACTCCATTTTAGGTACAAAGACGACTCCCAAGAAGCCACTTGAAGAATGATGAATTACAAGATATTTTAACCACTAAACTCACACAAGCTTTTCCATTAGTATCTAACAATTTTGCCCTAAATATTTAAAAATAATTTTTACAAATGGTGAAAATGCTTCCTTTAAACTTAAAAAGAGGACTATTTCATTGAGTTTTACAGAGTCAATTTCTTCTATATAAAAATTTGGGTTTTTATGTTTTAAGGTATCAGAGACAATAATTTTTCTTTTTGGAAATGTACTTAGGTCTGCACTCAATTTCTAGAATAACTGTCTAATTGTTAAGTCCCATTCAAATGAGCTTCATGGGGTCTTTGACATGTTTCCAGTTAAGAAGTTTGTAGCATGTCTGATACAGGCAATCCTGTTTTACTGTGCTTTGCTTTATTGTGCTTTGTATATATTGGCGCTTTTTACAAACTGAAGGTTTGTAGCAACCCTGCTTCAAGCGTCTATTGGTGCTCTTTTTCCAACAGTATGTGCTCACTTTGTTACCATTTTTTAGCAATATTTTTAAACTTATGTACATATTTTTAGACATAATGCTATTGCACGCTTAATAGACTATAGTATAAACACAACTTTTATACACACTGGGAAACCAACAAATTCCTCTCGACTCGCTTTGTTGTGGTATTTGCTTTACTGTGATGGTCGGGAACCTAAAGTCTATCTGAGGTATGCCTGTACTTAAAAATTCACTTGTGAGACTTCCCATTATTAAATAGATTTGAACTTGAAAGGCTAATTCTTCAAAGGCTGTTTCTTTTCCCAGGATGAATATTTCTGCAATTTTGCTAGCTGCCCAAGTAAAGTAAAGTAAAAAACAGTTAGCACACATTTCACTCTTATTTTTTCTATAAAAATATAACTCTTTATTAAATAACATGCACAAATATCAACTAGTCATTAAACAGATATTTAGAACAAATTGTAAAGAAATACAAATCCTTAGGTACAATTTAGTATCTTGTTCATGATATTTGAAGAGTTTAAAAAGAATCACTGATTAAACTGACCATCCTTTATTTTTCTTTCTGAATTCAAAACCTTTTCAGGCATATACTCCATTCCAAATTTTTTTCTAGCATTTCAGAGCTTCAGAATATCTTTAATACCAAAAGCCCTTAACTACTTATTTGATTATACATTTCCAATGAGAAGGCATTAACTCTTCTTTTAAGCTATCATTAGCTTTGAGTCTCTTTACAAAGGAAATTTGTAGAAGCATAATCATGGCAGAGAGGCTCCAGCTTTTTGAGGTACCATTGAAGAAAGTGAGAACTGTGGTTAAGACTAAAAAGCTGGGATGACTAAAATTCACCAGATTCCTTCTTGCTTGCTTTTATCTTCTAAAAGGTTGTTCTGTTTGGTCCAGCAGTGCTATTTCCCAGCCCTCTGGTTGAACCATCAGAACAAAATGCCCTAATAAACTTACCCCTCTCTGATTTTCTATAACTTCAAAGTTCAATTATCTGGTTTTTGATTTTTATGATTTGCCACAGTATCCCATCAAATTTCCTTTTTTAGGCAAAAGTATAAACAAACTTTGCAGTAAGTTTTCATATTAAAAAGTATTGCTTTTATAAATTAGCTTTTAATGTTCCCAGGCTTAATAAACTTAACTTCAACAGAACCAGTGCTTCGAAATCTACCCTGCCTTTCTGGCCCAATTTATGCAATAAAAAAGGCCAAAATCTCTCACCTAAATTTCTAAATAAAACTACATCCAACCTTTATAATAAAGTCCTTGCACTGTGTATTTTTTTTTTACATGTGCTGCATTATTGCGCATGCCAAGTACAGTAAGAATTAAAATATAAATTGACGTAAAAATTCAAAAATTCCTAAGCTTAATATGTACCTTTGCACTCAAAAACATTTACATTCTCTCCCATTAGCTGGAATTTCCAACTTCCACTAGATCACTTCATTCCTCACATATTTGCTTCACTTTTCTCTATTGGAACAGAAAACATTCAGTATTATAATTCAAGAAAGTACTGTGGAAAATTTTGCAAATTTTACCTCATATACTTATGATATTGTACACTAACCTAATTTCCTTTCAAAAATGTCTAACAAGTTCAGCAGCAGATTTCAGACCTGAAATATTCCTGAATATTTAATTTACATCATGTTATAGGAGAAACTGGATTTTTTTCTAAGTATATTGCTAATTTATTATAAAACAGCATACCAAGTTTTATTTCAATTATAAAATTTTGCAAATTATGTTTTGCATCTTGATACAAGGAAAAAAATACAACATATTAACCTGTTTTTCATAAACATTTCAGAGACTGACTGGAATATTCCTATATTTCTTTTACTTATTTTGACTACCAAATATCTTCTTTTGATTTGCATACTTGGTTTTTATTTTAAAAGTGCAAAGGCTATTAAGCTTAAAACATTAAGCAATGTAAAAAAGTTTTACAATGATTTAACATGACCAATAAAATTTATTAAACATATTTACATATATTCACAGATTTTTTCATAGTTGAATATTAAAATAGACATTTACAATTTCAGAATTTTCATTCAAAGGCATTTATTTTTTTCCTGGGGAAATAGGCTCTACTGTGAGATGAAAAAAGAGCTAAGTTTCTTTGTATGACTAAGTCTAAATAATATGTCCAACACAGTAAGTCACAGGTCTACTAGAGGAGACTAGTATGAAACGCCTTACACTATTGCAGGCATCAATTATGGAGAGTTAAATTATAGGAAGCATGCAATACAACTAAGCCACATCTTTGCAGTTATGGTGATGAAAACAAGCTAACTGAAACACATGCATGCTGTATTTAAAAGTTTTCTACCTGTACACACTACTACTACACTCCATACAAACCACAACTTTGGTCCAATAAAACATGAGACAAAACAGTTTTACAGGTATTTCTTTGTACATGTTTTGACTACCAATCCCTTTGTATACAGTTTGACCATTAATTACAAGATTTACATCTGCACAATATGTATAAAATAAGTTATTAAAAAGGAAGACAATATTAAAACTTTGAAAAAGAAAACTGTACAATTAATTTACAGATAATAAACTGAAGAAATTTTGTGCCAAGTTTTTCTCCCACATTAGAAATTATTTGGTAGGAACTGAACCTTTTAGTTTATTGATATTTTTTTAAATAAAACCTGAAAGAGATTTGAATACTAGTGGTTATTACTCAGAGTGCTAACAACTTCCAGCGCTGTTAGCAGATTCTCAACTTTTTAAATATCTACCAGTCTGCCAACATGCTCTAATGCAATAGTTACCTTTCCCAATATAAATAATAGTTTTCTATTAGAAACTGTGTTTGGACCTAAGATCCAAAATAATTCTCATTTTTTATAAAATGACAGTGTTTACTACATAACCAACTATAATCGAACTTTACTAACAATTGTAAAGGCATGAGTATTTTTGTCAAAAGGCAGTATTCCACAGTATAATGCCTGAGCATCACCAGTTTAGGACAAGACCATCAGGAAGTACTGACTGCTATATAGGAGTCAATTCAAAGTCGTCGTTAACATCAACAAGGGGAACATAAAACTCCTGGATTTCATAAATGCTGATAGATTTATAGGTGGCAGGATCAAGTTCCTGGAGTTTGAGCTGCCATTCTAATCTCTGGACAGCATTTAAAGCCGCAGCTTCATGTTGTTGCCTCATTAAAAGACAGGTCTATTTAAAAGAAGAGAAGAGTTACTTGATTATTCTGTTAACTTTGCTTTGTTTAAAAATTAATCTCATCCAGTTTCTTTAGGAACTAAGATGGACACATCAGGAGCATAAAAAGCATTTGAATTACAAGTCCATTTCTTTCTTTTTTTTTTTGTGACAGAGTCTCGCTGTCTCCCAGGCTGGAGTGCAGTGGTGAGCTCTTGGGCTCACTGCAACCTCCGTCTCCTGGGTTCCAGCGATTCTCCTGCTTCAGCCTCTCAAGTAGGTGAGACTATAGGCATGTGCCACTATTCCCAGCTCACTTTTGTTTTTGTTAAAGATGGGGTTTCACCACATTGGCCGGGCTGGTTTTTAACTCCTGATCTCAGGTGATCTGCCCACGTGGGCCTTCCAAAGTTCTGGGATTACAAGTGCAAACCGCCACACCCGGGCTACAAGTCCATTTCTGTTTCATCCTGTTTGTACACACATACCAACTATTTGTGCGTCTGCAACTTCATTTTCATCTTATACAGCAGGGGTCCCCAACCCCCGGGCCATGAACTGGTACGAATCCATGGCCTGTTAGGAACTGGGCCACACCGCAGGAGGTGAGTGGCAGCAAGCAAGCATTACCACCTGAGCCCAGCCTCCTGTTAGATCAGCAGTGGCATCAGATTCTCATAGGAGCTCAAACCCTACTGATAACTGCACATGCGAGGGTTCTAGGTTGCATGCTCCTTATGAGAATCTAATGCCTGATGATCTGAGGTGCAAGTTGCATCCCCAAACAATCCTCCCAGCCCAACCCATGGAAAAATTGTCTTCCACCAAACTGGTTCCTGTTGCTAAAAAGGTTGGGACTGCTGTTACAGATTTTAATTTGAAAATATTATTTCAAATTATGAGATTTCAAGTTATCAAAAGAAACATGAAAATCTAGGGAGAAAAGACTTCTGAAATGATTCAAAATCTCAAAAAAAATAATTTATAGATTTGAAAATTATATTCCTTTTCTTACCATTCTCCTATTCTTTTATATGTTCAAACTATAACTAGACAGGTACACTGGATAATAAGCATGAAGACCCACACTAGAAACTGAATCTTCTGTGGTAATTTCCTCTTTCATACTACAGCTAGTCCTTAAAATGGGCTTGTGGTCTTTATCTTTCCAATTGTGACCCAGTGTGAGGATTCATGACTAACCAGTATTTCCTCTCCTAATTATTTCTCCCTAATACAGCTGTAGAGCTTTTTTTTTTTTTTTTTTTTTAAGAAGGGGGAAACATTCATTCAAACTGACTTCTAAACATACATACCTTTAATTTGTCAAATTTATCATCCACATCTTGTAACCAAGACATGAATTGTCTTGCATTAAAGCGATCCCTCACAGAAGTTTTACTGTCATCAGACTAAAAGAGAAAAGTTGAATATTATAAAATACAATAAACCACTTTAAAATCTATATGCCATTAAGAGTATTTTTATGGGATATGCCCCTTTCTTAGTAATGATGAAAATATATTTTGAAAAATACATAAATTGAATACTGTTGAAGTTTGGTAAAGCTTTTATTTCCACATTGTGTAGACAGATTGGTTATTAGAATTCTTGGGATGGTAGGTTTAATTATTAACTAAAATAGATTCCTATTGCTCTAAGTCAAAGATGTTTCACAAAAAGGCATGTTACATTAAGTACTGTGCCTGTGACATTATTACTGTATAATCAATTACAGATTTAATTTTAATGTTATAGTTTACTATCTGTAGGGACAAAAAGTATCCAGTTGGGAGAGAGCTGCCTTTGAGGCCAAAATTTCTTCCAGGACCAATATCTGGGGTGCTTATGAAGAAATTCTTTATCAACACTTAAGAATACCAGTTTTGGAATTAACACACTATATTCAAATTTCAGCTCTGTATCTTATTATGTAATCTTGAACTAATTATACAGTTTGATTCTTCTACTCTGTAAAATGTAGTAACAGTACCTCTCTTCAGCTTGTTTTGAGAATGAGAAGTGTCTATAAAGCCCTCATCATAATGCTTAGGTACACAGGAAGCACTCAATGCAGCACTCACTCCCTCTATCACTACCACTACCAGTGCTGTCAGTCACTTCCAGGCAGCAGGTAGCCCCACACTCCCAATTTTTTTTTTTGAGACAGAGTCTTGCTCTGTCCCCAGGCTGGAGTGCAGTGGCGTGATCCTGACTCCACCTCCCAGGTTCAGGCGATTCTCCTGCCTCGGCCTCCCAGGTAGCTGGGATTACAGGCATCCGCCACCACACCTGGCTAATTTTTGTATTTTTAGTAGAGACGTGGTTTCGCCGTAGTGGCCAGGCTGGTCTCGAACTCCTGACCTTCTGATCTGCCCACCTTGGCCTCCCAAAGTGCTGGGATTACAGGTGTAAGCCACCGTGCCTGGCCACTACTCACATTTTTAGTCGTTATAATTTCTTCCTTGGTCTCCAAGTTAGATGTTTTGACTATTTAAAATGTATATTGTTGGCTCTTTTAAATATTACAAGTTTATTTATTTTTCTTTACCACATTTCAGGTGCTCAAACAAGTTTATTTTGAAAAGGAAGAAATGATAAGAGAGTAGACTAATGGATGATCCAAGCCCCTACCCAAAGAAAAGTAGACTTTTTTCCCTTTAGTTCCTTCCAAGGCTATTCCCATAGGAAATAACGCATGCCACCTGAGACCTTCTACTCTAAAGCCAGCTGTAAAAGGGTAGATAACAGTTCCATATTTAAGTAAGTCACCAAAAATGCAGAAATGTTTTTAGCCTAAGTTTCTCTCTGTCAAGAGAATACACCTCACATTTTGGTATCTCATCAAGCTAAATTTCTTACCCCATGTCAGACAGGTAATGCGTGCACAATGCAACAAGGTTTGAGAGAGGCCTGTCTCACACAGTGTGAAAACCCAATCATCAGGCTTATGATCCACAAAAGGATCTCGGCAAGCTTAATTTAATCTAAAGTCAGGTGGTCTGGATCACTAAGAAAATCTGGGGCAGGGTAAAATGAATTACTCAAATTCTCAAAATCCCTTTATAGCTGAAAATTTATACTGTTCTAGGAAAACGCATTTTTTAAAAAATTCTCTTTTTAATCTATATGATACTGGGCATTCCTCAACTCTGCTGTATTTGATTACCAATATGTTTTCATCTATTTTAAATCTTATCAGAAATTCCTTAATGTTTTTGTCTAACAGTTAGTTTCCCACCTCAATTTCCAGGTCTGCTATGAATTTGTTTTTATTTTTAACGAATTTAATTAATTACTTTATTTTTAAGAAACAAGGTGTCGCTCTGTCACCCAGGCTGGAATGCAGCGGCGCAATCACACCTCACTGCAGGCTCGAACTCCTTGGCTTAATCCATCCTCCTATCTTAGCCACTGGGGGTAGCTGGGGCTACAGGCATGTGCCACCGTGCCAGGCTTTTAAATTTTTGCATCTTTTGTCATTTCAATGAGTTTTGGGAGAAAGAAGAAATCAAGAGGTATGTATGTTTACTCAACCATTCTGAGCTAGAAATCTTCAAGAGACTTTTCATTGTAGCTTGATTACAAAGCTCAATTTATATTGCTCTGAAATTCATTTCATTACTCTATGCCTGCTCAAAACTTGAAAAGACCTCAAGATACCACTGTTTAGTCCAGCCTATAAGAATATGGTTAAACTGTTAATTGCAGTTATTTTTTTTTTTTTTTTTTTTTTTTGAGACGGAGTCTCGCTCTGTCGCCCAGGCTGGAGTGCAGTGGCGCGATCTCGGCTCACTGCAAGCTCCGCCTCCCGGGTTCACGCCATTCTCCTGCCTCAGCCTCCCGAGTAGCTGGGACTACAGGCGCCCACAACCGCGCCCGTCTAATCTTTTGTATTTTTAGTAGAGACGGGGTTTCACCGTGGTCTCGATCTCCTGACCTTGTGATCCGCCCGCCTTGGCCTCCCAAAGCGCTGGGATTACAGGCGTGAGCCACTGCGCCCGGCCAATTGCAGTTATTAAAAACCATCCATTCTTCCCTTTAAACATCTTTAAATATGAAAGTTATAGAAAGTCCCTCAGTGGCCTCTCCAGTGCCTATTTCTTTAACACACAGTTCTTTCTGAAGAGATTCAATTATTCATGTTAATAGCATCCTCAGATATCTCTGAACACTTTCATTTGAAATAAAAGTTGATGCCTTAAAGTTTTTTTTTTTTTTTTTGAAACAGGGTCTTACTCTGTTGCCCAGGCTCGACTGCAGTGGTGCAATCCAGCTCACTGCAGCCTTGACCTCCCAGGCTCAACAGATCCTCCTACCTCAGCCTCCTTGGTAGCTGGGACTACAGGTGTGCCCCACTACACCCGGTTAATTTTTGTATCTTTTTGTACAGACGGGGTTTCACCATGTTTCCCAGGCTGGTCTTGAACTCCTGAGCTCAAGTGATTGCCCACTTTGGCCTCCCAAAGTGCTGGGATTACAGGCACGAGACACCACGCCCATCCAGTGCCTTAAGTTTGAAATCTGCCTATCTAGTTCAATCTTGATTTTTTTATAGATGAGAAAAATAAAGCTCAGAAGAGTCTAAAAATATTTTTCTGTGAAATACCATATTATCCTTTGTATTACTAGCTTATTTCCTTAACACAGCATTTCCTAGTCTGTTTTCAGGTGATAATCCTTCACTGTTTATTATAAAAATTTTAATCATTAAATTCTTTCTTTTCTGGTTTATGAGCCATAAAAAAATTCTGAAAACTAGTATGACTGGTTCTGAGTTCATGTAATTTATATGTAGCACTAAACCTTATTGAAGGTATTTCTCCAGTCTTCCACCATTCATGTATTCCACCAACATTCAAAGTTAAACCAGAAGATTCGCTGTTTTTAGGACTGTCACAACCTAGAGGTACCATCTAGCTGCACTATTTTTCAGTGTACAATAGCTTTCTAGCTGCCTGAAGGTCAGAACTAAAGGTATAAACACTCACTTTAGAAACAAATTACGTGTACCTATAAGGGCACTATCCTAAACGTACAGGTGTTTTGTGATCATCTGCTTTTATAATAGAAACCTAATGCTTACAGTGCTTTAGAAAATAGAGGACCAGTTGATCTGGAAGTACTCTGGCTTGAAAGAGTTTTTCTTCTTTGACCTTAATGATTGTTGAATTCAAGTTCTTTCCATGGAAATAGATTCTAAAAACAGCCAAGTTGCATTTTTTTCAGAGCATTCCTTCTAAATGTATCAACAAACATTTTACCTGAGAGTCCAATGGTACATTGTATACTTCGGCATCCAGCAAAACAGTACAAGCACTAAATGGCAGTGTTTGATTTGCCAATGTTCTTGCAGCTCTGTAATGAACTCGCAAAACTTCTTGTTCGTTGGATACAATGAGTTTTTCCTAGTTGAATAGAGAATTAAAAAAAATAAATTCTTCAACAGTTTTTTTTTTTAAAGAACAATCTTACTCTCTCGCCTAGGCTGGAGTGCAGTGGTGTGATCACAGTTCACAGCAGCCTTGACCTCCTGGGCTCAAGTGATCCTCCCACCTCAGCCTCCCTAGTAGCTGGGACTACAGGGGTGTGTCATCAAGCCCAGCTAATTAAAAATATATATATATTTTTAGAGATGATGTCTCACTATGTGGCCCAGACTGGTTTCAAAATGCTGGGCTCAAGTGATCCTCCCACCTCAGCCTCTTAAAGTGCTGAGATTACAGGCGTGAGCCACTGTGCCTGGCCTCTTCTCACTCTGTCACCTAGGCTGGTGTGCAGGCATGATCATAGCTCATTGTAATCTCGAAATCCTGGGCTCAAGCAATCTTGCCACCTCAGCCTTCTGAGTAGCTAGTACTATAGGTGTGGACCACCACACTTGGCTAATTATTATTTTAAATTTTTTTGTAGAAATGGGGGTCTCACTATGTTGCCCAGGCTGGTCACCATCTCCCGGGCTCAAGTGATTCTCCTCTCTCAGCCTCCCAAAGTGCTGGGATTACAGGTGTGACCCACATACCTGGCCCGCATATTTTAAGTGATTTTATCTTATTTCAAAAACAATTTGTTAGGCCAGGCATAGTGGCAAGACCACATCTCTACAAACAAACACACACACACATACACACACAAGCTAAAGAACCCAAATTTCAGAGTAGTCTTTTCTTCACAGTAGGCTTAAGAAATTTGAGAACTCCCAGTGTTTCAAAAGTAGAAATATATTCTCTCTCTCCAAAACTAGCAGTTTCTCTATTTTAAAATTATTTTTAAAGTATGGTGGTATAAAATAGTGGCTTTTAGTGTATTGACCAAGATGTTCCACCATCACCAGAACATTTCCATCACTCCAAAAAGAAACCTGCTACCCATCAGCAGTCACTCCTCATTCCCCATACCCCTTCCTCTATGCTCCTAGTAACCACCAACCTAACTTTGGTCTCTATGAATTACCTATCTTGAACATTTAATATACATGGAATCATACAATATGCAATATGTGGTCTTTTATGATTGACCTCTTTCATTTGGCATAATGACTTCAAGGTTCATCCATGTTGTAGCATGCATGAATACTTTATCCCATTTTATGGCTGAAAAATATATTCTACTGCATGGATATACCACATTTTATTTATTCATCAGTTGACAGACATTTGGGCTTGAAGGGTGGCAGAAAATGCTATCCCAAAATATGCCTCTTTGGCATAAGGATTATTTTGAGCTAAAGGCAATTTGAACTCAGCAGGCTCAAGAGTGCTCTGACCTCCCCTTTCTACCTGAAAGCCAGAGATAAAACTCCCATGGGAAAGATGGTCTCCTGAAACCAGGAGGAAAGAAACGTTCTTATGACTAGTGACAGGGAGTCAAGGCCAAGAGAATTCTGTACAAACAGACCTTGTTAAAATAACTTTCATCTTCCTTTAGCCTTCCAGTGGATTTTAGTTACTTTTCCACAGCCGCCTTTCTTTCTTCAACCTAGCATAAAATCACTCAGGTTTTGCCAGTTCTTTGGCTCCCATGTGACATAAATCTTATATGAAATAAATCTGCACATTTTTCTCCTGTTAATCTATGTCAGATGAAGTAAGATAAAAATCACTTAAAACATGCTGGCCAGGCACGGTGGCTTCCGCCTGTAATCTCAATGCTTTGGGAGGCTGAGGTGACCTTAAGGCCCAGCTGGAGATCTTAAGATGGTGGAGGTTAACTTTTGCCTCCCCTACAGGCTGTTTACACTTTGAGGCTAATATAAAAAATGCTGCTATAAACGTTCACACTCAAGTTTTTGTCTGGATGCGTGTTTTCATTTCTCTTGGATAAATAAGTAGGAGTGGAACTGCTGGGTCATCTAGTGACTCTGTTCAACTTGTTGAGGAACCATCGAACTGTGCCACAGTAGCTGTGTCATTTCACATTCCTATCAGCAACGGGAGGGTTCTAATTTCTTCACATCCTCGCCAGCACTTGTTACATCTATCTTTTCGATTACAGCCATTCTACTGGGTGTGAAGTGGTATGCCTTTGTGTTGGCAGCTTTTTTATACTGAATATTTTTATAGAAATAAACATACTGTATGATGACGTCAACTACTTGTAAACCTGCCACACACAATAAAATCCTGCCTGGATGTATTCAGTGGGGCCCAAAACTAATGTAATATGCAGAGTCACTCTACCACAAGGTTCATAAAACGATCCAGGCAATCTTCTGCATTTAGCAAACTGAGAATTCCTGGGGTCCAGCTACAGATCCCAACCCATTCTAATCTTGGCTACAGATTGTGCCATCTGGTCCTAACTACATTCTTTGGCCTAAATATCAATGGGGATAACCCTGGGACCTGTGGCTAGCTAGAACTTCATGGGGAGGTAAAGTGACTCCAGGAACTCGCCAGTTTCATAACAGATATCATTTTATTGGCCCTGTCTGGAAGGCTGGGCTGGGAGAATACAAAGAATGTGCCCAGTCTTCTCCTCCCCACCATGTTTCCCATTCTCTCCTCAACTCCAAGGAACTTTGGTCTTCTCCTGATGGAGAAAACAGGCCACAATATATCCAAATATGTATTATTGCAGAGTTTTAATGTTTTCATAAATTCACGAAAAAAAGAAGCATGGTCCTAATTAACTTAATTCTTGTATGACAAACGATATTCAAAGAGGTAGGCCTAACGCTTTTGATTTCTTAAGTACAATTTAAAGTGCAACTTGAAGTAATACATATCCAAAACCTTGACGCAAAAGAAAAAATAGCTAGATGTGTCTTCCTAAAAAGTTGGCTGTAGTACTGTAGAGATTAAGAGCAATAACCAAAAATCCCTCAAAAGCAAACACCATGTGAGAAATACATTTTCTTTTTTTTGAGACGGAGTCCCACTCTGTCGTCCAGGCTGGAATGCAATGGCACGATCTCGGCTCACTGCAACCTCTGCCTCCCGGGTTCAAGTGATTCTCCTGCCTCAGTCTCCAGAGTAGCTGGGACTACAGGTGCCCGCCACCACACCAGGCTAACTTTTTGTAGTTTTAGTAGAGACGGGGTTTCACTGTGTTAGCCAGGATGATCCCAAAGTGCTGGGATTACAGGCGTGAGCCAACACGCCTGGCAAAAAAATTTTTTAAAAAATTAGCTGGGTGTGGTGGTGCATGCTTGTAGTCCCAGCTATTTGGGAGGCTGAGGCAAAAGGATGGTTTGAGCCTGGAAGGTTGAGGCTGCAGTGAGCCATGATGATCACACCACTGCCAACCTGAGTGACAGTGAGACTGTCTCAAAAAACAGAACAAAACAAAATCCCTGCAGTTATGAGATTTGCTGCTACATGACACCTAACTGCAGTTCTGTGTAGAGATACTTGTATGACATAGCTGGCCAGGATCAAGCAATTTGGTAGCTAGTAGTTACTGAGCCACCAGACGGTGAAGTGGTTTGTTCTCATGTTGGTGAGACATTTAAAGTTGCCCTCGAGTATTCTGCAATTCTAAATTGTTTACTGGTCAAATACATGGAAGATGTATCATTCTGTTATGTGTTAAAGTTCTACAAATTGCACAATTCAAATAAGAATTCTTAACTGTAAGGTGGCAAGACTTTCTGTAACCTGGACAGGTACACAGATGAATATACACCAGGTGACTTCAAATGTCTGATAGTTGAAATAGCTTTTGATGTGTGTTATATTACCTAACTTCTTATTGCTGACAAATTGCTCACTGTCAATGGGTCATGCAGTGTTGTAAATTCTGTATTGTGCTTCTTTTATTTGTTGCTTCTCTTTGTAATCCTATGAATATTTTTTTATTTAAAAACATTCTGAGAAGAGGTTCCAAATTTCCCAGACTGTTACAGAAGTCCACAGTAGGAAAAAAGTTAAGAACCTGTGCCAAGAAAATCGATCATGTATGAATCAAAGAAATTATACACAAATTTTATTTGCATATGAGTATGTATACATTTTTGTGAAGAAGGATCATAGTTTACACCACATTTTCAGAGGTCCTCAACCCTCCCCCAAAATTAAGAACACACTATATTTTGTAAATCCAAGTGAAATGACTTAAAATTTCTATAAATACTCTGAAAAAGGTTTTTCTTCCTGTAATTTCAAGCCAAGACTAACCACCGGAAGGCCGATACTAAGGCAGACCTAGGTGGACAAATAAGCATAGCCTTTATAAGTATTTTGCCCTTTTGCCCTGAAATAGCTGGAACCAAGCAACGATTCCAAAACTTGGAAATTCAAATACTCCACTAGGAATCTACTGTTATAATTCTACAAATTCAACAAATAACAAGATGACAGAGACTTACATATTAAAAATATATTCAACATAAATTATAATATGGGAGCAGCAATCCTAAAATAGGCTTAAAATTTTTCCATCTAATTAAACACAAAACCAAACCATTTCTCAAAATGGTTCTAAATTTTAAAAATCCACTAATAAAAAATTATTGGCCATTTTAATGTATTGGTAAAAACCAGTTATTTTTAGTGTAAGTACAAATTTAAACATTTCTTACCCTTTCAATACTGTGTTGCAAACGTAGTTTCATCCTTACAACTTCCTGTTGCCGAAAAAGCTCTTTAAGTGGATCTGACAATGAAGGTGGTGGTGTAATCTAATTAAAAAGACATATATAGTTTAAAATATTAGGTTTGATTTACAATAATGGGCTATTCTTTTAAAATTAAACCCTTTTAGTGCATAAAAAAATCAAATTCCAATGTCCTGTGAATTAAATAATACAGCACTAATTATAGAACTAGTTGTTACTTGTGTTTGAAACATTGAGCACAGTTTAGATGTTTTGATTCTAAGGCCACAACAAATTTCAAACAGCAAATCAGAAGGACTACCAGACACATTTTAGATCCTCAGTAAGTGTCAGCTCACAGACAAGGAGGGAAGGAGGGAGGAGTCGCAAAACCAGAAAAGCTGGTATAAACATGGAGGAAACACTCCTTAAGATTAAAGCAGTTCAACTTTATCTATATAGTGAGGTCTGTCTGCAGACATAATACAATATCAAACACTAAAGTCCTGAGTGTTACACTTAATTCTTTTATAAAAGTAGATGAAATGGTCTAATGAATTTTTTTCAAACTTTATCCCACATGACTTTGTCTATTCATACTCCAAAAAGCTTTTGGTTAATCTCCAATTTGATATTGTAGTGAACTGTGTTTTCTGGTAAATGCTGGAGGTTAAGGAAGCTGATTCAATCTATGCATGTAACTCCACTCTTAAAAGTAAGACACACTGGCCAGGCACGGTGGTTCACACCTGTAATCCCAGCACTTTGGGAGGCTGAGGTGGGTGGATCATGAGGTTAGGAGTTCGAGACCAGCCTGATTAAATGGTGAAGTCCTGTCTCTACTAAAAATACAAAAATTAGGCAGGTGTGGTGGTGCATGCCTGTAATCTCAGCTTCTCAGGAGGCTGAGGCAGGAGAATAGCTTGAACTCAGAAGGCAGAGGTTGCAGTGAGTTGAGATCATGCCACTGCATTCGCATTCTAGCCTGGGTGACAGAGCAAGACTCTGTCTCAAAAAAACCAAACAAAAAAAGGGACATCTTGGCTGGGCATGGTGGTTCTCACCTGTAATCCCATCACTTTGGGAGGCTGAAGTAGGACTGCTTGAGACCAGTAGTTTGACACCAGCCTGGGCAACATATTGAGACCCCATCAAAAAAAAAAAAAAAAAATTTAAAGTTAGCTAGGTGTGGTGGTGTCCGCCTGTAGCCTCAGCAACTCAGGAAGCTGAGATGGGAGGATAGCTTGAGTCCAGGAGTTTGAGGCTGCAGTAAACTATGATCGTACCACTGCACTCCAGCCTGGGCAACACAGCGAAGCCCTGTCTCGTAAGTTAAAAACAAAACAAGAGATGGCAAAAACCATCTGTGATCCCTAAATACTCTTTTTCTACCCCTTGGAGAATTTGTATTTTCCCCCTCTTATTCTTGCTTACAATTCTTGCTAGCACATTAGTGCAAAGGAAGGTATCTCAGTATGTTTTGGCAAGTTATAACACTTCTGGTTTAATAGTCAATTCTATATGAAAGTGGGACAACCAGGTATTTTCCACTTCTTGATGTAGTGCCACAGGAATCATAATACACCACATATATGAAAAGCTCGACAAAAATCACACCTGGCTCTACAGACTCTGTAATCAGCAGAGACTGAAAATATGTTAAATACAACCACAAAGACTCAATCAGTTCAATCACAATGTGGAAAATTCTACAGGACAAATAACTTACTGGAACTGATCATTTCTCAGGCCTCTAATAGAAGTAATCCATTTGTTGGATTTCTGCATCCTGTGAACTGCTTTAAATTTAGCATGAGTTATAGGTAGTTTGGTGCTGTTTTAGTTCTAGAAAACCATATAGGCCTCTAGTTATTTCAAGGAATGTAGAGGACGGATTATCTACTGTCTGATACTGAGGTGCCAGAGAAAGCTTCCTCAAGAGGGTAAATGCCTGACCTGCATCTTATAGGAAGTGCCGGAGTTAAAGAGTTAGTGAAATGAGTCATGTGGGAAGAAAGGAAAAAGAGGGAGAGAGGTAATTCCCAGAAGACAGGATGTCATGCAAAAACAAACAGAATGGTATCTGCAGACAACTCCAGGCAGGTTGGTGCAAAAGTAACTGGGTTTTGCCATTACTCTCGTTATCCTCTTTTCACACCATTTTGTCCAACTTGATCTTCTAAGAACTTAAGATCGCAGAAGAGATCAGCAGGGGCAAAGTAATGCAGGCTGCAGTCTACACTGTAAATGTGCTTTTCTTAAAGTATGTTCCACAAAAGATTGGGCCCACAATTTCTCTTACAATTCTTTACAATCTTACAATTCTGTGAAGATCCACAAAAATGCTTCCAAGAACAAGTTTGGAAAACATGGTATAAACGTACCCACTTAGAAAACTCCCAATACATCAAAGTTTCTGGTAAGTTCTGCAGTGAACCTATTTTTAGATTAATAGTGCTTCCCAAACTTACTTGACCATGAAAGCCTCCCCCATTTGCACAGGAGGTTTTCAAATAACATACTGTGGAAGAGATATTATGTAGAACATGTTAGAGTTAAGTAATAGAGAACCATGAAAGGTCTGACAGCTTGCTGCTGTGTGTGAACAGACACTATGGGGACAACATTGTAGGCAAGGAATTGAGGAAGCAGATTACTATTGTGTTGATGTGAGATGGAGGAGGGAGTGAAGGAAATGGGTTGGTTCAAAAAATACTGGTGACTGGCCCAATAAACATAAACAAGAGGGAATACCTCAGAAGGACTTGAGGCTTAGTGTGAGAACTGGAGGGTGGTAATAGAGGCCACAGGAGGGAACAGGAGAGGAGAAAGAGAAGCAGGTTATTGGGTAAGTTCAGCTCAGTGCTGACTTACTGAGTTTCTGAAGCTTATGGACATTCAGGTGGAGCTATGCAGTTACAAAAAAGAAGTCAAGGAGAGAGATCTGGGCAGGATATTTAAATGTAGGAAACATTAACATAGATCGCATAAAGCAGAAAGGGAAAATCACCAAAGAGATACGGAGGTTTTCTGAGGAAGCTTTCCCTCTGCTGTTTTCCTCCTCTATCTTTTAAGTAAATCATGCTTGGAGATTTTGTCTTTCAATATCCGGGTCCCAGGAGTCTTGACAATACTCCCTTGACCGCTTCTCATGGATTCACTTTCCTTTGATCATCCACTCTTGGAACCCCTTCAAGATTTCTGTAGTGTGTAATCAGTGGCCACAGCAGAGACTAGATTGTAACAAATCTCGTCTTCCTCCCTGTTCATTTGATTTTGGGGATCTGACCTGCAGTTTTACTCCCCTTGATTTCTTCTGGAAAAATGGCAGCATTTTGGTTAAATTATGATTAAAGTACTGGAAGAATAAACAAACTGACTCTGGGTATGTTTTACCATATTTGTTTCATTTTTCATTTTTAGTTTTGTAGACATCTTGTTGGTCTTGAACTCCTGGCCTCAAGTGGTCTTTCCACCTTGGCCTCCTAACGTATTGGGATTACATTTATTGTCATCAGGCCTGGCCTCCACTTCACAATTTCTAATGGGTTCTATAATTGGAGTACATAAATGTGAGGAAAGATTACTTTCATAAAATGGCAATTAGTTGGCTGGGAGGAAACAAATGGATAAAGCCATATTGGAAAGTAAGAAAAAGAATGTAGTGCCCACAAGATTTTTGTTATTCTGGTCTTTATTATTTTTCAAACTAAATTTTAAGTAAACGAGTTTCAGTCCAGTAAACTCAAACACACAGCATTTTATGTACAAGTCTGGAGTTCATATATTAGCTTCAATAAATACGACCCTTACAGTGATTTGCAGCTGTATAAAACAATGGTAACCACCTTAAATCTATATACTGTTTTAAAGTTTTAATGGGCTTTGGCATATACTATTTCAACCTGCTTTGAAGTAG
Source organism: Macaca fascicularis (assembly GCF_037993035.2). Lineage (NCBI taxonomy): Eukaryota > Metazoa > Chordata > Mammalia > Primates > Cercopithecidae > Macaca > Macaca fascicularis. The sequence continues at coordinate 77,645,042 of NC_088392.1, read as the reverse complement.
GGTAGACATTTATTCTTGTTTTACACATGTGAAAACTAAGGATCAGAGATGGGAAATGAATTATTTAAGATCACACAGTGGGTCTGTAGCAAAATCCAGACTGCAGTAATATATGCGAATTGGAAATCTACAGTGCTTTCTATTATATTGTGCTGTGTTTTGCTACTTTAGTAATTCTCATTAAAAAACGAAAATTAAAAAAACTTCCCACTACATCCAGGAATATTTCTCACCTCTGCTTATAGTCCCTTTTAGAACAGTATTCGATACAGCTAAACTTCTAATATAACTAGACATATCCCAAGAATCGTTTCAAGGAAGTCAAACTTGAATTACATCACCTTTGCAAGAGTAAGAAAAGGTGACAGTACAAATATAACAAACACATTTAGGTGTTTACAATACATATGCAGATTCTATGTAGTCTATGTGTATAAATCCCTGGATAAATTTATACAATAAATGTATACATATATAAAGTCAACAGACTGATTTAAGGCAGCAACCTAATATGGTTCATCTGAAATGATTTTTACTGAAATTGTACAAAGTTCTAATTTAAATTTGTTTTTTATAGTTGTACCTATATTTCAAGGCTATGTCACTACATATTATTTTGGCTAAAATTTCTTAAAGGGAAAATAAAGTTGGGGAATGAAAGAACGTTACTAGCTTTGTATTTCTTGACTCATTCACAGACGGCTTTGCTGAAAGAATCTACCTACTAGAAAACTTCAAATTACCTATGTGGCTAGCGTTATACTTCTATTGGGCAGTGTTACAGGTGTATAGGAAGGGATGATGTTACTTACTGTGGGAATACAAATCTTGCTTAAGGGGTTTCCATCCAGGAGATATGATCCGTTAAATGTTACATATTCGTCATAATACTGAGGTGCTTGAGGAATCACACTACACAATAATTTGCGTTTTTCTTCTATTTTTTTCCTTATGTGCAAGTACTCAAAATATGGATTTGCTCTCTCTGAACTGTATGGCTGAATCTCATCTAGTTTCAGAGAATCTACAATGGCTGCCAGAGATTGCTGAGTTTTCTCTTTTGCTTGTAGTAAAGAGGGACTCACTTGCACAGGCTGAGGTACACGTGACACTTTCCTTTTCCGCGGATGGTGAATTTGTGGATCGTCATCTTCAGTTAATCTTATTCTTCCTCTAGGAGATGAGGATTCACTGTCTTTTTCTGATAATAGTGTACAGCTAGCAAGAATCTGTTTGCTTTGATTTGCCATTGTATTTGCTTTGTTTCTAGTCATTCTTTGAGGAATTTGGTTTTCAGTTTTATCATCTTCGGCATTTTCTTCTAATTCTACTTTAACTAACTGACCATATTTATGCATTTCTGGTTGAGCTGACTGTTGTGAATGGTTTTCCAGACTTGATAAAATGCTTTGTTGAGATTCTTCATCTTCTATGGAAAGCAAACACTTTTCACTTTCAGGACTATGTTTTGGATCTTGTTCATTTAGGTTTCCTTTTGGCATCCCTGCGTTCATTTCACATAAATCAGAATCACACCTATTCAAATGAGTTAAAACCAAACCCTCCAGTTTTTCTTTTTCATGTGAAATGACCTGAATATCAGTTGTGCTATTCTCAACTTCATGGCCACTGGAAGACTTATAAGTTAGTTTGCTAAATGCATAATGTGTATTTAGCTGGGTAGAGGCATCATTTCCATTAAAGTCCTTTTCTGATGGTAACACAGGTAAAGTATAAGCCTTCTCAAAGTTTGGTGATGCTTCTTGAATAGTGCTGTCAGAGTACACTGGGACAAAGGCATCTGTTTTTTGAACATCTCCTAGGACAAAAGTATTCTCTGCATCTTTTGTAGATTCATTATCAGTATCTAAAACAGAACTACTAATCTGAACTGCATTTTTTTGCTGTAAAATACCTGGCTCTTGATTGGCAACATATGACAAAGACATATGTTTAGAAATCGATTCAGCATCTGAAAGTGATTGGCTGGGGAAAGAGCAAGGCTGCTGTGAAGGCATAAAGGATGCTGGATCCTGAGCGCAAGAGTTTCCTGGCAGTTCAGTCTGGGGCAGGGATAAAAAATCAGCATTTTCTTTCAGTATTTTATTTTCAGAATTACAAAAACTCTGAAGAGAGGATTCTTGATCGGGTATGTTAGAATTTGGGCAGATGAAGTCTCTAGTGCTTAATGTCTCTAGTCTATCAACAGGCATCTCCCATGACTTATTCTGGATCACACCAACCTGACTAGATGGCTCTAAATGCACTGGACTGTCCATTACAGTGCCCACTGGGGCAGTATTTTTGATGACATTTCTATCAGCTGAAACATATTTGCTGTTTGAAGCTCCAGTTGGAGAAATTGCAAAACCGGAATGTATGTTAGACACATTTGAAAAGTCTCTTTCAGGCACATTTGAGAATACCTCAGGTTTGGGAGAAGGACTAGTATCTCTTGGCACAGTTAATAAGCTACCTTGATTGCTCTCTTCTGATATTGTCTGGAATTGTTTTGTATGTTCACAAATGACAGAAGGCATGCTACATCTTCGAACTTCTACAGTAGGTCTCCCCTCGCTTATAATTAGTTTAACATCTTCTACAGAAGATGACCTAAGATGGGATGTTGAAAGTCTGTTTGCATATGGTGGTTTAATCCGCTCTGGCAAGTCAGCCAGGCTGTCCAATTCCCTTTCATGCAGGGCAGGAGATTTGGCAATTGACAAAAAAGGTGACTGGGAAAAGGACATTTGGGATTCTGAACTCTCTAACATAAAGTCAGAGTCATACTCAACTGGAGGCCTTGGGGTTGTCACTGTAGTATGGCAGGAATCTTCTGAACTAGCAACAGAAATCAAGGATACAGATCTGGAGCTGAGACCCGGCTTTTCATTTTCTGATCTAGGAGACCTGTTTAAGCTATTATCTGAAACAAAAGATGACTTCCCTAAAGTCATTACATTTTTGGTGTCAACAGATTGTGATCTGTTACTCACAGCATCTTTAGGTTGTTTCTCCTTGGTATATGCATCAGTCAATTCTGAACTCTTTGACCTAGTAAGTTCTTTATTTTTGGATTCAGTTTGTGTATGCTTTGTTTTTTCTTTATCTTTTACTTTAAGTTCTAAACAGTTACGGTTTCTCAACCGTTCCTTTTCTTTTTGTTTAATTTTTTCCTTATGTTTTTTGTGCCACTGCTCTATTTCTAGGTCTTTAAGGCTTAGCATCCGTTCAAAACTTGTCTGCATTAAATCATCATTCACTAACCTCTTTTCTTTAGGCCGGGTATCTTTTGACGCTGGTGATGACTTAGGTTTAGGCTTATCTGCTTCAGATTTTAGTTTGAGTAAGCTATTTAGTTGAATTTTATCTTTATGTTTGTCTCGTTCTTTGTATCTATCTATATCTTTCTTATCTTTTTCTTTTCCATCTGGAGTTTTCAAAGGTTCATCTTTTGTTTTTTCTTTAAGGGATAAGGGTTTTTCATGTTGTGCTTTATTACCGTCTACTATACTTGATTTTTTTTCTTCCTGTATGTGTTTGGAGTTAGTTATATTTATACTTTCTTTATCTCTAGATTTTTCCTTTTTATCTAGCTCCCTGTCTTTTTCTTTATTTTTGCCTTTTTCTGATTTAGTATACTCATTATTATCTGATTGTTTATTTTTTTTCTCCATCGAGTGCTTTTCTTTGCTTTCTGTTAGATGCCTCTCTTTTTCAGGCTTTTCTTTGTCATGTTTCCTATCCATCTTTTCTCTACTTTTCTCTCTGTCATCAGTTTTTTTAATAGCAGCAGTATTTTTGCTCTTCTCACTTTCTTTATGGCATTTTTCTGTGTGATGCGAATATAGCCTGTCCTTTTCTTTTATTTTATCAGCACATTCACTAAGATCTAATTTGTCTTTTTCTGACTTATGCTCATGTTTTATCTTCTTTTCTTTTTCAAAGTTTTTTCTTTCCATCTTCTCAATGTCCTTTTCTTTAGTTTGAGATCGCTTCTCAGGTTTTTCTTTACTTTCCTTTATATGCTTTTCTTGTTTTTCAACATCTATTTCCTTTTCCACTAAATGAAGCCCCATGGATTCCTCAATGGCACTCATACCCAAAGTAAATTCTGAGTCTTTATCTGTGGGTATGTTTTCTCTCTCTTCTTTTAGATCTTTTATTTTTTCCTCCCTAAAAGATTTCTCGCTTTCCTTTTTAATCTTGTCTCGTTCCTCTTTAAAGTTCCTCTCTTTTGAGACATGCTTTTCCTTGGTTGATTTATCTTCTTTGATGTTTTTTTCCAATTTTGATTTTTTTTCTAATGTTAAGGATTCATGTTCCATATTTAAAAAGAGATCTTCAGTTTCATCACTTTTAAAAAAATTCTCTTTCCAAAATTCTCTATCAAATTCCACACTCCTCTGCAGTTCTTTGGCACTATCCTTATTTTTGTATTTTTCCTTTTCACCTTCGATTTCTTTTTTATGCTTTTCTTTTTCCCTCTCTTTATGCTTCAATTTATGTTTTTTTAATGTTTTACCTTCTTTATCCATTTTTTTCAGTGTGCAATCTGAATTTTCAAATGCTGGACTATGATCTTCATCCTTTATTTTGGCATTTGATTTTTCACCAAATTCTAAGTGGAAATCTTTCTGATGTTTGCTTTTTTCTTTATGCTTACAGGATTTTACACTTGAACTTTCTGGCAAGAATTCAGATTCTGTATTATCATACCGAACAAGATCAGGTTGTAATGACATTTCGGAACTTCCTGGTGATAAACATGTTTTAGTATGTTCTTGTTTTAGTGGTGTTGACTGTTTTTCACTTAATCCACAAGAATGTTTGGGAGATTTACCAGTCGAAATATGAAATAAATGTAATGAAGTATCATCTTTTGGGCTAAAAGATTTCCTAAAATTCCCCTCCTCTCTGGTCTTTTCTGAACAATCTAGTCCAGTATTTACTGTCAAGTTTGTTATTCTTGTATTTTCTTTTCCTTCCTTTTCTTGCTTTAGCTCTTGGTTCTCTTTATTTTTATTCTGATTTTTCAATTTTCTTTTAACTTTGCCTTTCTGTTTGTGTTCACCTGAAACTACATATTCCTTTTTGGTCTGCATATCAGAATTTGATGTTTCAGGGATGACAGAACATGAAGTAGAAATCTTTTTATTCTGAAGAGCTTCTTCATCAGAACTTTCAGTACTTGAATATAAGACCCTAGATGGCTTTTGTTTTTTACTTTTAAATGATTTAGGATAGAAAGCTTTCTCCTGTTTTGCAAATAAATGAGTTTTTTCTGCTTCAGGTTCATTTTCTTTTCGTTGTTCTTTCCTAAGAATATGCCTATCATCAATCATCTTATTAATTTCTTCATCATCATCATCTTTGAACTCATACTCATCAAGGGCAGATGGAAGAGGTGCTTTACTGGGAAGTATTTGTTTACTTTCACAGATGAGAGAGTCCTTCTCTGTTTCAGAGTCAATATTTTCATCAACACTAGAAGGATTTACAGATTGAGCCTCTTCGGAATCTAGAATAAAAAAAGAAAATGTGGTGTTGGTCAACACACAACTGTCAGAATTTTTTTTTTTTCTTCTGAGAAAAAGATATAGCTTATACAATAAACACTTCAAATTCATAATCACTTCAGATTTATACGGAAATAATGTAATAGCAATATGTAAGAACTTTGATAGTGTTGTAGAACAGCTTTTCTAGAGAATATGCTTTATGGTGAGGCTCCTTTTGACACTTCTAAAAGCACAGTGTATGTTAAAATCACAATATATAGTATAAAAATATAGTCCTGCAGTCAACATAGAAGTGCATATCTCTTTTATATACTGATTCCCTTTCTTTTGGGTGTATACTCACTCAGCAGTGGGATTGGTGAATCATACGGTAGCTCTATTTGTAGTTTTTTGAGGAACTTCCAAACTGTTCTCCAAAGCGGCTGCTTCCCACCAACAGTGTACAAGGGTTCCCCTTTTTCCACATTTATGCCAGCATTCATTACTGACTACCTTTTGGATAAAAGCCATTTCAAATGGGGTGAGAGGAAATTAGTATATGGAAGAGATAACTGCACTCCCATGTTTACTGCAACACTATTCACAATAGCCAAGATATGGAATCAATCTAAGTGTCCATCAACAGATGAATGGATAAGGAAAATGTGGTTCATATACACAGTGGAATATTACTCAGCCATAGAAAAGAATGAAATTCTATCATTTGCCACAACATGGATGGAACTGGAGGACAGTACTTTAAGTGAAATAGGTCACGCACACTAAGACAAATATAGCATGTTCTCACTCGTATGTGGGAGTGAAAAATTAAACTCATAGAAATAGAATGACAGCTGTCAAAGACTGGGAAGGGTTGTGGAAAGGGGGAGATGAGAGAGAGTTAATGGGTACAAAAATATAGTTAGATAGAATAAATTAGATCTAGTGTTCAGTAGCACAATAGGGCAACTATAGTTAATTATTTATTCCCTATTTCACCATAACTAAGAGAGGAATTAGAATGCCCCTATCACAAATAAATTATAAATGCTTGAGGTAAACCAATTACCTTGGTTTGATTTTTACACATTGTATACTTTAGCAAAATATCACATGTACCCCACAAATTACATACAACTATTATGTATCCATAATTAAAAATTTAAAAAATAACCAAAAACATACATATTTATATATACATTTATATACATACGCATTTATATATATAACCCAGGGGTCTTGATTAAGGGGAAACATTAGCTAGTAAAATGTGTAAATTCTGCACATATGCACTTTTTTAGGAGAGAGAATATTTAACTCGAATAAGATCCTTTAATCCAAAACTGACTAAAAAACACTAACTTAAAGGGTTTAATTATATAAACATCACAAACTGTTTTATGTGTTTCAGAATATTTTTTGTATTTTTGGTAGAAATGGAGTTTCACAAATTGCTCAGGCTGGTCTTGAACTCCTGAGCTCAAGTGATCCACTCGCCTTGGCCTCCCAAGGTGCTGGGAATACAGGCATGAGCCACTGCACCCATCACCCAGCCCTGTAAATTCTCTTAAGGGAGTTAAACATAAACTGAGATATCCATGGTTTGTCATTTGTGTTCCTGATTCATCAACTTAAAGCAATGCATTTCAATTCAGATATGTCTTTTTCTAAAGGTTTTTTAAAAAGATGCCTACTTTTTTTAAAACGAAAGAACGTAAATTCTAACATAAATAAGTTTTCCTGACACTAATGTCCATGATGAAAGCCAAGACATTTCTACAGCTGAATGACCCTCACATGGCTCTGGATCCTGGGACACACATGCCCATCAGACTCATCCCTCTGAACACTGGTTTCTCAGTGCCATCTGCAATGACCCTGTGTTGCTCAACCAGAGGCTGGCCAGCCTGTGGGCCTCAGCAAAGACCACTACACCCCCATGATGCCATTTCACTTGCAGACCACTTCCCTTTCTTTGCCTGAGCAGTCCCAATTTTTAAATTTACTCTAATCACTCAAGAACATAGCTCAACCTGGTCCTGGACTCTAGTGGGGCAGTAACTCTTCAAAAAAAAGTTTGTTCTGCCTTTCTTAGTAGATGACTGCTATGGTGAGAAAATCACCTAAAATCTCCAAATCCTCAAGTTCCCTTAAGTAAAAAATGGCTATGTTTATCATTACACTAGTTGTTTTCCATTTTTCCAATTTTTATTTAATAAAATATTTTATACAATTATTTTTAACAAAACGCTCTTTAAAAATTTTTAATGTTGATCATCTCAATTTATTCTCAACAATTTTATTTGGCAAACTAGGAAAGAAAGTGAGAAATAGGTTAAGCAACTGTTAAAACATTTTATTAAAATTTTTATTAAGACATTTTTCTTTTTTCTTTTGAGATGGAGTCTCACTCAGCTGCCCAGGTGGAGTGCAGTGGCATGATCCTGGCTCACTGCAACCTTCGCCTCCTGGGTTCAAGCAATTCTCCTGTTTCGGCCTCCCGAGTAGCTGGGATTACAGGCACCTGACACCATGTCTGGCTAATTTTTGTATTTTCAGTAGAGACAAGGTTTCACCATGTTGGTAAGACTGGTCTCAAACTCCTGATCTCAGGTGATCCGCCCGCCTTGGCCTCCCAAAGTGCTGGAATTACAGGAGTGAGCCACCGCGCCCAGCCAGCATTTTTCTTCTCCGTGAAAAAAAATTAAGTTCTATCTTATTATTTAAATGCATTTAAATACATTCAAAAGTTCTTGTACATCTCAAGGCGGCTTCAGATATTTGCAACTAAAAGTGTAACATTTAAAGAATGGTGAAAATGTTATCCTTAGGCTTAACTGTTCTCCTGAACCATCAATTTCCATCTTTTCTTGTATGGTATGCAAATGGAACTGCAACCAAACGAAGCAGATGTGGCTGATGTGGGGAGATAATAATATATAGTGTAAATCCCTCCCTCAAAATCTCTCAAAAAAATAGGCAGAGAGGTGTTGACACATGACATCTATTCTCATGTTGACATCTGACGAAGTAACTACATTTCACATGCCTAATAAGAGATGATTTAAAAACATTTGAATTGTACTAATTACATATTTTTAGAAAATATAATTATGACTGTCACATATATTTCAGGGGTAGGTGATAATGATACAAAACTAAATATACCATAACTAAAAAAACAACAAACAAACAAAAAAACTTATAGTCATAAGTTCCAGTCTTTACTTCCAATCTTTCCTCTGATATTCAACCTGGATATTCCTGGACTCCTTACAACTACCTCAAAAACAAGACCGAAAACATTCAACTCATTACTTTTCCTTCCACAACTGCTTTCTCTTACTGCTTAAAGTCAGTATTCCTCACCTCTGTGGCACACCAACCAATCCGGCTATTCAAATTTAAAAATCTCAAGAGTCATTTCAAACTCTCTCAATTCCTCAACTTCCAAATTCAACTGCTCAGAGTTTTCATTTCTGGACTCTCTTGTTTTTTGAGAGACAGGGTCTTGTTCTATTGCCCAGGCTGGAATGCAGTGGTACAATCATAGCTCACTGCAGCCTCCTACCTGGGCTCAAATGATCTTCCTGCCTCAGCCTCCTCAGTAGCTAGAACTACGGGTGTGCGGCACCACACCCGACTAGTCTCTTTTTTGTGTGGAGATGGGGACTCACTATGTTGCCCAGAATGGTCTTGAATTCCTGGCCTCAAGCAATCCTCTCACCTTAGCCTCCCAAAGTGCTGGGATTACAGGTATGAGCTACTGTGCCCAGCCTGGACTCTTAAATCCATTTTCTCTCTATTTCCACTACTATTATCTCAGCTCAGGGTCTCATCATTCCTTGGCTAGATCAGTAATCACCTTAAACAACTATGTGGCCAACACTATCTATCATCTCTCTTCTCACCTGAGGGCTCCCCACTGTAGGATAACGTAAAAACTCTGACAAGGATAAAAAACTCTCAAAATCTGGACCACCATCTCCACTATAACCACCATTTTCTTTTAAGGCTAGTCAAGTGAAGTAGTGGGAGTGGAGCAGCAACAAAGATATCCGTAACTAGTTGTAATCAATTAGCTGTAAATACCAGTGCACTCAGAATGGCCTCTACCACTATTTATTAAGCCCTATCATTAGCCGAGCAGATAATATATGGTCTTTACAACAGCTGTTATTATCCCCATTTAAGAGACGAACCGAGCTACTAAGTAGTTTTTCCAAGGTCACCTACAAAGCGATGCAGCCCAGAGTATTTTTGTCTGATTTCACAATGTGTTATACCATGACTCCCGTCTTTCATTGCTTCTTGCTATACACATTAGCCATAATAGTGGAGTACACTTCCTCTTCCCCAAAATTCCATGCATATTTATGTGGGTCCCAATCAGTTTCTCTATTATTTTCCAACTTTTTAGGAGATATTTCAGATTAATGGTCAGGGAGAGGAGCAGTTCAGGAATTTATACCTATGTTAGTCCAAGTGCAATGGTGTTTAGAACTAATTGATCACAACCAGTTACAGATTTATTCTTTTTCTACTCCCACTGCTTTATCTGACTAGCCTTTTAAAAAAACGTATAGATAGGGATTAGGGTAGTAATCTGTTGAGGGAAGGAAGATGGGAAGTAGACTTGTCTTGAGAGTGTATTTGCATTGGAATTTACTTAGATTATGTTTATTTGAAGTGGTTTGGAAGGAGGTAAAGTTAACCTCCCAATCACTCCTTGGGAACATCACTGGTTTAGAATCATTTCAAAGGTATGCATTTCTACCACAATATCCCCAATGCATTCTATGTATTCTAGATGAGTAAGTGCTCAAACACACACATTCTTTAGCTTTCTGTAAACTTATCAAAGCATCACTTTATTAGGAGAACCATTTATAGCACCCAGGGAATGAAACTTTCATATGTCATATATGTTCAGTGAAGGATGAGAGGGGTGAGAGGGGTGAGAGGGTGAGAGTGTGGTTACTGAGGGAAAAAAGGCCCATTTATGGAATTTGGAAGTCTTCTGTAGAGAAGGTAACGTCATTATGGTGGCTATAAATTTCTCCTTTTGTTTTCCACATTATTCAAAAGTTACTTCCAATATAAGCCTGTGATCTACACAGAGAGACTTTTGTAATGTCTAGCACATAGTAGGTGCTTAATGTTAAATGTCCAATGAGTTTTAGAACTGTATTAAGACATCAAGAAATTAAGTGGGGGTGCTTATGGTGGGATAAGAGAGAAGTGTAGAAAGAGATACAAGCATCAAATACAAATTTATTTACCATATAATTTTGTGTAGTATCCAGGTGGCAACTACTGTCTGGATAATTCACTGCTGATGTTTCCTCTAAACTCGGCAATTTGAAGAGGTGCCAAATGTTTCATCCATACGCCATGATTTCCTGTACTGCCATGTGGAGCACAGACATGCTATTTGATTTGCTTCCCATGCCATCCATAGCTATCACATAGGATGCACTTTCACACATGCACTGACTTGCCTGTCTTCCTACTTTTCTCAGTTGTTGAACATTTTTGCCAAACAAAATTTCTTATTTTATACAATGGAGCCACGTTTATATAGTGGTGTTCGTATAATTATTTGTATATGTACTTTATGAATATAAAAAAACTGCAGACACAGTAACACAATTAAGATAAAGGAGGAAATGATTAGGTAAAATGAATCTTTAGCCTCCTTCAGAAGCTCACTGAAAGACTGTTCAATTGTGAAGCAAAGGAAAATTAAAGAACATATATGAAATACTTATGTCACTTAGAGAGACTGAGACACAGAGTCATTAAGTCTGTCAACATTTTGAGAAACAGCAATGAAAAATAAGGTTTTAAAATTATGGGCAAGTCATTATGTAAATGATTTTAATAATTGTACAGCAAGTTTATGTCAATACTGAGTGCCAGAAATATTTCAAAAGAAGTCTGATGTTCATTTCAGTCTTGACAAAAATTAAGAAAATCGATCAGAACCATTACAATTACGATCTCATGTTAAACCCCAGCAAAATCCCCACATGCAAGTTGTTCTTCCCAACATTGAAATCACTACAGGTTAACTGTAAAAACTTGAAATAAGGTAAGAAAACACTTGAATAAATGTGCTTTAAAAGAAACTATGGGTTGGGCGCGGTGGCTCATGCCTGTAATCCCAGCACTTTGGGAGGTTGACATGGGCAGATCACTTGAGGTCAGAAGTTCGAGACCAGGCTGGCCAATATGGTGAAACGCTCTCTCTACTAAAAATACAAAAATTAGGTGGGCGAGGTGGTGGGCGCCTGTAATCCCTGCTACTTGGGTGGCTAAGGCAGGAGAATCACTTGAATCCGGGAGGTGGAGGTTGTACCATTGCACTCCAGCCTGAGCAACAAGAGTGAAACTCCATCTCAAGAAAAAAAACAAAAACAAAAACAAAAACAAACAAAAAAAACTATGGAGATGCAATACTCAAAATCCTGACTCTGGGAAAACTTATCAGGGAGATTTATCACATTATTTCAACAGAAAATTGCAAGAACATAAGAAAAAAAGGAGGGGGAGTATCTATAGATTAAAAGATACTCAGATATATCAACCAATTGCAATATACGAACTTTACTATTATTTCAAAAAAGCTTTTTAAAACACATGTTTTTATGAGACAATTAGAACAATAACTGGATATTTTAAGATAAAAATTAATTAGCCTAGATATAATATTGTAGTACACTTAATCACAATAACAAGCAGCCCTATAATTAAAAAAAATTTTTTTTTAGATAGGGTCTCTGTCCATTGCCCAGGCTGGAGTGCAGTGGCACGATCACAGCTCACTGTAACCTTGAGCTCCTGGGCTCATGCGATCCTCCTGCCTCAGCCTCTCAAGTAGCTAGGAGTACAGGTACACATCACCACACCAAGGCCATTTTTTTTTTTTTTTAGTAGAGACGGGGTTGGCTGTTGCCCAGGTTAGTCTCGAACTTGTGGCCCCAAGCGATCCTCCTGCCTCTGCCTACTAAAGCGTTGGGATTACAGGCACGAGCCCAAGGATTTTAAATTAGTTAATAGTAGGCTCTATGGCAAAACAAACAAAATCATTAATTTATTTCATTTTCAGCATCCTTTTTGCCCAACAGAAGGTGTAACAGTCAAACATAATGAAGAAATTGTCTTGGCACACTTCAAAATAGGTGTAATTAAATCAAATAAATGTACACAAAATTCATATTCCAGTTACATGCTAACAGCAGGATCATCTGACTCTGAACTTCCTATACTCAGTAACAATCAGCCTGGTGTAATGCAAAGTCACATTGGTTCTGGCATTAGCCCTAGGTTCAAATCTTTGTTCTTCCATGCAAAAGGTCAGTAATCTAGCATGAGGAATTAATACTCACAGGACTGTTGTAAGGATTAACTAATTTATGTAAAGTGCCTGACATACACCTGGCACATATACCATGCATGTGATAAGTAGTAACTCACTGCCTACAAAAAAGAGAAGAATGTATCATGTAAATTAAAAACTTTTAGGCCAGGCATGGTGGCTCATGTGGTCAGGAGATTGAGACTCGAGACCATCCTGGCTAATACGGTGAAACCCCGTCTCTACTAAAAATACAAAAAAAATAGCCGGGCATGGTGGCGTGAACCTGTAGCCCCAGCTACTCGGGAGGCTGAGGCAGAAGGATGGTGTGAACTCAGGAGGCGGAGCTTGCAGTGAGCCACTGCACTCTACCCTGGGTGACAGAGCTAGACGCCATCCAAAAAAAAAAAAAAATTTAAATAACATATTTTTGACATCAAATACTACCAAATTCAATAAAGCACATATGTCAATGTTAAAAGGCCAAAGTCTAATCCCTTATTTGTTTAACACTGTACTATAAGATTGAAGACAGAAAGATTCAAGCTTGCTCTGGGCACTTATTTCACTTATTACAGGGCTACAATGGAAGTATGTGGTCCTTTAGAATAAGGGCAATGGAAACCATCAGTCTTTCAAATAAACAATGGAAATATGTAGATAGTAATTTTTCATGGGCAGGGAAGGAGAGGTACAGGGAGGCATAAGGGGAAAGAAGAAGTAGAGTGAACCAAGAAACTTATTTTCTTATATCTAATATTTCATGTATTAGTGTTTGGTGGAATTTATACTATTATTATAAAAGTACTAGTCATAATTGACAGTTATTTGTGTAACATATTTTCCAGTACTCCTTAAAAGGGAAAGGAAATGGAGTGGAGACAGCAAACAGGGGAGGGACACAATAATATCAACTTTGTTGCATTTGCTAACTACAATTTAATGCCAGTATATAATGTTTAAAAGTTTCTACAGCTAAGCAGAGAACTTTTCACTGAAAATAGGCCTTAGTAAAAGGTTAAAATGAATACTGTGTTTATGCAAATCTATAAATTGTCTCATTCATCTAAGTCTATCTTACATGTCTAGAATACCACTATGTAATGTTAATAATACATCTGTCATGACCATAAAGCTAGTAAGTGGCAGAGCTATGTCTTCAAATCCAAGTTTCTCTGACTCCAAAACTGGTACAACCATTGTGCTATGTTACCTCCTAATATAGGTAAGACAAAACCAAATATAGGTACCACAACTGTATAAACATCCAAAAAAATGATGCCATACTTTGTAACCTTTCCGTAAGTATTTGAATATTTTCTACTTCTATCTTGATGTCATGATTGAGTATACTGACAAAACAACCCTGCCACAAAAATCTAGGCTCTAGAACAAAGTATTATTTTAAAGGAAATTTACTATTATTGATTTACATAAGAGTTCAATTTATAAGTTTTAAATTAAGAAAACAAAATGCTATGAAACATACTCACCTGAGATTAAAATTGAATTTCAAATATGAATTTTGTGTTTGTCTATTCTTTACCTGATTCTGAGATATTCACAACTCAGGCATAAATATCTTGATTTACATATAAACTATTAATATAGTTTATAAAGAAAATAGTGATGCCTTGACCTTAAACAATTACAAACTAGTGATTATAAACTGGTCTTTTTATTTTTTTGACAGGGTCCAGCTCTGTTGCCCCAGCTGGAGCATGGTGGAGTGACCAGTGTCCACAGCTCACTGCAGCCTCAACCTCCTGGGCTCTCCCACCTCAGCTCCCTAAGTAGCTGGGACTGCATGTGTGCCCCACCACACTCACCTAATTTTTCTTTTCTTTTTTTTCTAGAAATGGGGTTTTGCCATGTTTCCCAGGCTGGTCTCGAACTCCTGGGCTCAAGTAATCTGCCTGCTTTGTCCTCCCAAAGTGCTGGGATCCCAGGTGTGAGCCACCACATCCGGCCAGGTATTCTTTTAACAGTAGAATTACTACTAAGAAAAACTGCCTTTACACTGGGAACGGTATTTGTTTATATGGCCTTTTTTATTCAGATGAGCTAAGTGCATAAAAAAGTCCTAAGGTATATTTTAGTGATTACTTTATTTTAAAATAACATTTATTGTGCTTCTGTTATAAAACTTCATGTCAGAAAGTCACAAAAACAGAGAGATGGGTAAAAGAAAAGAATAAACGCTACCTATAAAATAATCTCACCACCCAGGAGAAACATTTTTAAGCTTATTTTAAAGTATTATGCTTGATTTTATCTGAATTTAATTAACTTGGAAATAATAAAGAGAACTTTTAAACCTTAGGCTTGTCCTCTTGGCCCTTTTAAATTATCTGATCTACGACTGTCATTTCAGAAAGCATGCTTATACTCCATGAGAAGTCCAAAATCATGCTATTATTTTAGCCTGCGTCATACTTACTGAAATTTTTGTCTCTTTTCTTGTTCATCAGCACAAAATGCCATCATATCATCAACAGCATGACACAATGAACTCTCAGAATCAAAATCACACAATACAAGTACTAGGAACTACTCTTTTCTTGGTAACATTCTTCACAAAGTTCTCTGAAATTTTGTTATAAAATACGTCAATTGCTTGTTGCTGTCATTCTGGAATTTTTTATCAAAATCTTGAGTTAGAGCTGGGCATGGTAGCACACATCTATAGTACTAGCTACTCAGGAGGCTTCAACAGGAGGATCTCTTGAGCCCATCAGTTCAAGACCAGCCTGAGCAATACAGCAAGACTTCATCTCAAAAGCAAACAAACAAACAAACAACAAACGGAGTTAAGCCTCCACGTCGTTTAGTTTTATATTTTGTGTCACTAAAACGCAGTATTTTTGAATAATTTTCCAGAAAAGGAATAGAAAGTATATCCAAGGATGTTTTTAGCCTTTTTACCTGATTGATGGTTGGCTGATGACAGCATTCTAGGTTTAAAATAACTCCCTTTGATCTAAAAGTCTGTCTGTCTTCAGTTAAGAGATACTTTCATTCATTCATTTTTTGAGACGGAATTTCGCTCTTGTTGTCCAGGCTAGAGTGCAGTGGTGCGATCTCGCCTCACTGTAACCTCCACCTCCTGGGTTCAAATGATTCTCCTGCCTCAGCCTCCCGAGTAGCTGAGATTACATGAGCCTGGCTAATTTTTCTTTGTATTTTTAGTAGAGACGGAAACCGGTTTCACCATGTTTGTCAGGCTGGTCTTGAACTCCTGATCTCAGGTGATCCACTCTCCTCAGCCTCCCCAAAGTGCTGGGATTATAGGCGTGAGCCACCGCACCTGGCTCAGGACACTTTCTTCAATTTAAAAAACTATCTTCTTTCTAATATTTGCATTTTGTAAGATAAATAATGTATGTTTTGTCCATTTTCTTAAAAAATCATTTTCCTCATATTTCCAACATCTTTGTTTTCTACATGCTTCATATGTTATCAAATTAGATCTTCAGCAATGTCTAGTCTATTACTTAGTTCTCGATAGAATGTTTACTTTAGTAACCATGTATTATCTTGAATTCCAAGGACTTTCTTGGTCTCTGATTACCCTTTTTCACTGCAGCTTTTTGTTATGGTTGGTGGATCCACTGCCCTCTGTAACCTCCAAGGATACTCGTAACTTACCCTTCTGTTTCCTACATTATCTGTTTGAGGATCAACTGTTTTGTTCATGCTGTCCCTTCTTATCTGTAATCCACTTGATTTTCCTCAAATCTCTGGATTTCTTTTCATATTGATACAGGGAAAAATTCATTTTTCAGCGGTTTTGTGGAGAGTCTCCTCTGAGTGAGAGGCCTGTCAGTAGTGATCTCAGCTGAATCTGGTTCCCCGAACCAGCTGACTCTGAATTTCAGAGATTCTCTGGGGCATCACTGGGAGGAACATTTCACATCTGCAGCAGGACTCTGCCTCCTATTGAGTGGTTCCTTTGTTACACAAACAGCTCACTAACTAAAACTAATGTATTCAAGAATTATGTACATGTAACTGTTATTTATGTTGCCTAAACAAGTAACAGAAAAAAGCACCTGCACTTTGGGAAACAAGTCTTTACAGCTTTCACATCCCCAAACTGATGGAGCAAGGTAGCTTCGAGACAGGAAAATCAAGTACGAGGTAATTTTACATAGTCTCTTCTAAATTTCCATTTCTAAATCTCAATTTTCTAAAGGAAAGGTTATGAATTTTAATTCTACTTTACAAAAGAAAAGTAGTCACAAACATCTGTTCAGAGATAAGCATGCCAGAAAAGAACTTATTTTCGTTGTATTACTATAGTATTACATACTGGTAAGAGAATTACAGTTAGGACTTTAAGTGTGAGATGGGGAAGGAAGAGAATATAATCAATAGCTGAAAATACCTGTCTAAAAGCAAAATCTACATACAAAATAAAATCAAGTACCTAAGTCTAAAAGCAAAATCTACATACAAAATAAAATCAAGTACCACAGCACTCTATGTACTCCCCTCAATCATACAATGCCTTTCTACTAAATTGTAACACAGAATCTGATTCTATAATTAATCAAGAATTTTTCCTCTGAAAATAAGACTTGTATCACTACAAAAATTTTGATGTCGCTAAAGGAAACTGACAAAATTACCCAGTCTCAGCTCTTCCATCATAAATATATACATTACATGAAGGTCCTTTTAACCCATGGCTAGACAAAACATTTTTCTGCAGACAGGATGAGATCACTAAAGCTGAACTCATTTTTTTTGTATGCATATATGATATTTTTAAGCCAAAGGTATTTTTTAGTGTTCTGCCCAAGTGTACCCTTTACGCAGAGTTTTAGTCTTAAATATTCAGCAATATCTCACTACTATAATTATGTGACAGACTCACTTTAAGTTGATAGGCACTGATAGAAATTCAGTTTCTAAGGAAAACACATCGCTAATATTTTAAACAAAAAAACTATTAGCTTTGGTATCTGCAATAAATAACTACAATTTTTGGGCAAATACATTTGAAATTTGTCTACTATATTTACATGAACTTCAAAGAAAGATATTTAATAGTCTTATGTACCATAAAGTTTAAAGACTTACATTAATTTGCAGCCATCCAGAAAACACTGCAGCTGCAAGCACAATTTGCCATTTATTTTTCTGGTATGTCTGTGTGTGTGCGCGCGTGTGTATGTACACATATATATGTGTGCAAGTCAAAGATGTTTCGATTTATAGACACTGCTAAAAGTGATTTCTTACAGTGTATGTTAATTTACGTACTTGCAATTTCTTTCCTTTTTTCCTCTGCGTAACACTGACATATATTTTTCTTTTGGGGGAAAAAAAAATCTACCTGGAATTTAAAACTCTTAGGCTTTGGAGCTAGCCTGATATAATTCATTTACATTTGTATGTGTTCCGTTCGCTTAAGACAGAGGCAGAAGTTGGTGATATATACATTTAAAAAGTTTAAAAAACTAAGATTCAGAAATCTGTGTGTAAAGCACACCACATACGTTACAAAGCAGAGCAGGAAAAATAAAGCATGCAAAACACTTTAAGTGTTCATTAAAGAATACCTCATTGCCTATCATGCTCTATGCTCAGCCCTCTGCACATAATAGATACTTAAGTGCCTAATTTTTCTAAGCACTCGTATCACAGGGATACGAGACAAAGGTGCTGAACACCAAACACGATGCTTGCTGCTATTCAACAGCCTCAGAAATAGGCTTAATCAGGGAGGTAGCTAATAGTCCTGGTTAAATAAAACAAGGTTCTTGGTTTACAAATGGATTGCAATTTTTTGTATGAAGCCTGAATTATTACCTAACACATACACTGGAAGCTACTAAGATGTCATTTAGAAAGGACAAAAATAAAATACTATTTACATTTTAACTACATGTTAAATGAAAAATCTTGTATTCTAGGTATACTAATATGTAAACTACTCTATAAAATGCTCTATCAAGTCTAGACTCCCAATGATCAAATTTGTTGATATATGTATTTGGACATACTAAAAACACCCAATGTAACCTCTTCTTGTAGTCTTTATGCTTCTAGGTTAAAAAAATTTACTTTAAAACTTCCTAAGCTGACGCTTCTCCCGATTTATGGTTAACTGTTAACATCATATAATCCATTTGATAAAAAATTCTGGTATATTTTGACTTAAATAATTGGTTTTTTTTTTGATCTCTTGATTTATTAACTATTAAAACTCCATGTAAGTATGTACCAATAGTTGTATTTTCATAGTTCCTGAAATATAAAACTGACGAAATAAGTTGTACAAATTACGACAATATATTTATAATAGTACAATTTACTGTTATAACACTGAGAAAAGTAGGCTTCAAAGGCCTGGTCATTTTTTTTTTTTTAATTTTATGACACAGAAATGCACTCAGTAAACCAGTGGGTAACAACATATTACTGTAATTTCCAATCTCCTAATCTGTCTTCAGTAAGCTCGAAAAGTAGCTTGTCTATTTATTAATGAAGCATTTTCTTGATTAAGTTGAAGTACGCAAGTGAGGAACATTTATAGGAGCCGCTTAATAAACAAAACCAGTTTAGACAAAGTAAGGTAGAAAATGGTGACTAGCTCTTTTGACAGTGACTGGCATTTTAAACTTTGTTCATTAGACACTCTAAGTAATAAAACCAGTGTCTGGCAAAGTTGTTAACAAAATCTCTACTGGCAATTAATGAGTGTCAGAAAGTATGCGGGAGGGGTGTTATGTGACATAAGTTACCCACTTCTCCATTTCCACGATTATGGTTTATGAGCAAGATCTGGTTCTCTGAATATGACTGAGTTCTCGCACAGTAGCAAGAAGCAATCATTTGTAGCAAACACTATTGCTGGATAGAATTTCTATACAGGAAGGTAACATGTACTTAGACTAAGGGAAAACGGCAGAAGTTAGGGGAAAAAAAGACTAAATAATTGGCCGGGCGTGGTGGCTGATGCCTGTAATCCCAGCACTGTGGGAGGCCGAGATGGGCGGATCACGAGGTCAGGAGATCGAGACCATCCTGGCTAACACGGTGAAACTCCGTCTCTACTAAAAAATACAAAAAACTAGCCGGGCGAGGTGGCGGGCGCCTGTAGTCCCAGCTACTAGGGAGGCTGAGGCAGGAGAATGGCATAAACCCGGGAGGTGGAGCTTGCAGTGAGCTGAGATCTGGCCACTGCACTCCAGCCAGGGCGACAGAGCAAGACTCCGTCTCAAAAAAAAAAAAGACTAAATAATTATGTACATCTAAAAGTGCCAAACATTTATACACAAATAAGCTGTATTAACCAGGACATGTATTCCTGCAACAATATCATAAATGTCTGATATACATGATATAAAACTACTACTCAAAGTGTGGTTCATAAAGATAGGCCAATCTGCAAATTATTACTGACCCATCATAAAATAAGGGGCTGGTACCAAACATGGAAATCAATTATGTCACTAAGCACACTGCTTATTATAGTGGACATTTTTTCCATAGTATTTTTTCCTTTCTAATGAAGGAAGCAATGCACTGACTGACATTCTGGCACAGGCTCCTTATCTTGAGGGCTGGTAACAAACAGTTAATGGAAAGGCTACTCTGAGTAGCACTGGCATAAAGCGCAATGACTAATGGAATAAACCGCATTTAGAATGCTACATACATGACACCCTCTTAGTTACTCCAAATTTATTAAGTTCTAAAATTCATAATTTTGGTTATTCTTTAACTTTCAACACTTAAAGTGTATCTGTCACATAGATGATGTGCTGTATTAGATTATGCTACTCGGCTTCATATATACAAACATCTATGGGCACTTATATGATTATACCCTCGTATGTTCTGAATTTAGATTGGATGAAGTTTGGTACAGTTAAATCTAATAAGGACCTCATGTAAATTAAGTAATAAATTTTGGGTATTTTCATCAGTCTTTTTCAGCAACTCCAAAATCTTTATATGATACTTACTGATGATTTTTGTATCATTCCTTGAGGGACTTTGACCAAGCAATAATTCAGGCACATTCACCATGTGGAAAATAAATATTCTGAAAAATCAATATATAGCTGATGAACACATGAAACAATCAAGATCAGTGAAAATCAAAAAGGTTCTAGAAGGTGTGTTCTGCACTAATTAAACATGTAAGTTCAAATAAAATACCTCCCTTCTTCTGTGGGAAAATTTGTTGCAGCACTTCTTTCTAAAAGCAAGTTTATAACAAAGCTGCTTTTCATAGCTACAATCTTCAGAAGTGACAGCAATGAAAAGAATTAGCTGATTTTTGGGATTTCTTAATATCCAGAGGGCAGCCAAATATATAATATTTATAATAGCATAACAGTTAACATACCATATAAACATTTTTTACCTTTAAAATCTTATTTTCTTTCCTTGGAGACAGGGTCTCACTCTGTGTTGAGGTTGGAGTACAGTGGTGCAAACACAGCTCATGGCAGCCTTGACCTCCCAGGCTCAAGTGAACCTCCTACCTCAGCTCCATCCCGAACAGCTGGGACTCCAGGTGTGTGCCACCATGCCTGGCTAATTTTTTATTTTCTGTAAAAATGGGGTTTCACCACGTTGCCTGGGATGGTCTTGAACTCTTGGACTCAAGCGATTCATCCATCTCGGCCTCCCAAAGTGTTGGGATTACAGGCGTGAGCCACTGCATGCACCCAGTCTTAACATATTACTCTTACTTTCTCACGGAAGTTAATGCAATTCCAGCTATTATAATCTTTATTCCAGTTTAGATTGGACGAAAACGTTCAAAGGACTCTTGGCTTTTAGCGGGAAGATGGATTTACAAATATTTTGAAAGCTGAAATTGACAGGAGTTACTGGATTATGTTTTCTCCATTTTCTTAATCAGCTGTATCCTCAGTACTTAAGCAATGCCTAACCTATAATGAGTGCTCAAAAACAGATGTTGAGTAATTGAAAGAAGGAAAAGGAAGGAGTTTAGATGACTCTCGAGTGTATGACTTATATGTGCAGATGAATGACGTTACACTAATTAAGTGAGAAAAAAACACGAAGAGGAGTGTAATGGTGGGGGTATGCTGATTTTTGAGATTTAGCTGAGGAAATCCAGGTGGAAATATTCAGAAAGCCGCCAAATATGTAAGTTTGAAGCTTAAGAGAAATGTCTGAGACAGATGTATTTGCAAATCATTATATAAATGGCAGTAAAAACTCTAAGTGTGGGTGAAATTTATTTGAGAGAGTATGCACCATGAGAAGAGGGGTCCAGAAAGTAAAAATCTTGGGAAAACCAACACAGGGGTATTATGGAAAGGAAATGAGGATGCTATGAAGACCAGGAAAACCAACACAGGGGTGTTATGGAAAGGAAATGAGGAAGCTATGAAGACCAGAATCTAGGAGGAAACTGAGAAGGAAGAGTCTGGGGAGCTGGATGAAAGCCAAGTTTGTCCCAGCAACCAAGGCAAGAGAATTTTAGGAAGAATATGGTCAACGATGTCAAATTCTATGGAGAATTTCAAAGGATAAGGACTGAAATATGACTGTGGGATCTGGCAGTGACAGCAAGTGCAATCTCAGTAAAACTAGGTTCCATGCAGGAGAGTCAGTCAGTCTACAATGTACCTTAAAAAGCTTAGTTGTAAAGGGAAGGGCATAAATGATTAAACAGCGATGCAGGGCAGAAGAAGATTTTGCTGAGTCTTGTAAATATATGTGTAAAAAAATTATCAATGATTGTGTTCGACTGTACTTCGACCCTTCTATCCATCCAAATCATCATCTCCTCTGCCACTAGCTCCCTAAGACATGTCTCCTTAATGGCCTGGTACACACCCTTCCAGATTTTGCTCCATGCTAATAAAATTTTACACAAACATATGTACATAAACATACATACAGATTTTAAAAACAATTCATCTTACAAAAATGAGACATAACTGTTCTTGATTTTTTGAACTCAACAATACTTTATAAAAATGTCTTCAAGTAACCTTACAACTCCAAGCACGGCACTGACATGTTTTTTTCATGGTTGTGCCATAGTTTATGGTGAGGCTATACACTGATTTAATCAACCAATCCCTTAGTGATGGCTATTGTTTTGCCCCTAAAAAGAATGTTATAACAAACATAAGATACTCCCACAAGTCTGACTGCTAGATCATGAAGCCTAAGTATTTTTAAGAGCATTTTTGTGATGGTAAATTTTTTACTTACACAAAAGTGAACAGAATGTTATAGAGACAATTTGTCTCAGCTCCACTGACCATCAATCTTTGACCAGTTCACACCTCCATTCGCCCCATCCCTGTATCATTTTGAAGATCTTGTTCATATCCTATCATTTCATTGATAGATATGTCAAGTATGTATCCCTAGGACTCCTGAGTTTTGTTAGCTGTTGTTAGACTCTTTTTCTAAAAGATGGTAAAATTTACATAACCTCCATTTTTACCCCTTTCCTTATTAGGTAACCATTTTATAAGTTGTTGGTTTATTCTCTCATTATTTCTTTTTTAAAAATGTGTAAGAAAATATATGTATTTATAGGCTTTTAAAATCTTTAAATGTTTGCAATTATCCTTTTACCCTGACAGATGAGTAATATCTCAGCCAGGGACAGGATTCTTATGTTGCAGTTCTTTTCTCTCAGTAGTCTATCTTCCACTATTGCAAATCTGAAGTTCAGTGCCAACCTGACAGTATTTCTTTGCCCATAACTTGTCACTTCACAGCTAAAGAATTTGGCCAATGTATGTCAAGGGGTATGTATGTGTGTTTTCACCAAATCAATCTGAAGTCCACTGAACTTCAAAACTGATAGGCTTTTCCGGCTCAGAAAAATTTTCTTCTATTACTTGCATAAATATTATCTATCTTCCATCTGTTTTTCTCCTTTTTAAATTCCTATAAATATTATTCCCATTAGCTCTGTTATGTCTCCTGAATCTGTTCCTTAAGTCTTTTACCTTTTCTTTCATGATTCTCTTCCTATTTTTGCTCTATATTGTGAAGATTTATCTTACTTTATTTTTCCAGTCTAATAATAGAAGTCTCCAGTTGAATAATTTGAAGTCTCCACAGTGACCATCCCCCGTTTCATTGAGTTTTAAGCTCAGAAAAGTATTTTTATGCTGTACTTGAATTTTCTTAAGTGCCCATTTTTGTTGTTGTTTAAGCTGTTTCCTCTAGTAGTTTCACTTTGGTGGGTTAACATTCTGTTTGTTCAATTTTATCATTCTCTCACTTTTCTAGGCAATCTTGGAGGGTTGGTAAGCTCGTTTATTTTTACTGGATAGTGAAGAGGTGAAAATAGATATTAAAAGCAAAGTTGCCACCTTCACCATTTTTCCTATAGTTTTAGCTCCATTCATTATTTCCTTTAAATATCGATGTCAATCCTTTACCACTGCTATCTTTTTCTTCTTCATTCCCCACTTCCCCTGTCTCCTCTTCCTAAATTAGTTCCACTTTTGGACGGGTAGATAGTTTAGTGGAAGCCGTAATTGTTTCCTAAGCTAAACAAAAGAACTATCACTATTGCTGGTCTCTTCTCAAAAGCGTGGAAAACGTATCAGGCTTTTCCCTTAACATATAATCAAAAATTTCTCAGTACTAAAAAAAAAAAAAGGTCCCTCAATATCTAGATATTATATATGCCATTTATCTTACCTGAGTTTTCTATAAGATTTTCCCAGAGAAGAATAAATCAACTATTAAACACATACTTCTCAGTCTTGCCCATTAAAAGTCTGATGTGCCTTTTAAATCATTTTTATTTTTTTCTACATGGTCCTCTTCTGTTTCTTTTCCACACAAAATATCTGTTAAAGAACCAAGGCTGTTTGGCCTTCTCACAATCTGGAATTTGCTGATTGCATACTCTTGGTATAGTTCAACTTGCTCCGCTGAACTTGGCATTTCCTGCAAATTGGTAGCTGGATCCTAAGGATGAAGAGACTAAGGTTTGATCCCTTTGATAAGGCTATAGCAGGAGTACAGTATATTCTTTCATCAGGTGTGCAAGAATATAGTATATTCTTTTTCTCTTTAGTGTTAGCAAGTGTTGATATTCAATGCTTAGATATATTAACTATGGCAAAATAGTCATATTTTAACTTTTTTCTTTTTAGCTGGATTAATATTATAAAGATACTTCTCCTTACCTGTGACGAAATTATCCACTGACAGAGTTCATATAACGAAGGCAAGATAAAGGAATTTTTTCTCCTCCTATTCCACTTTTGTTTTCGTTAACAGACATGATCTTTCTATGTTGCCCAGGTTGGCCTCAAGGGATCTTCCCACCTCAGTATCCTAAGTAACTAAGACTTCAGTTAGGCATCATTAGGCCTAGCTATTGGCCTGTTTTTTAAGATGACAAACTGGTTCTCTATCACCTTCTTGTGATGATGAATTAATTTTTAACTTATCATAAAGAACTAAGCAAGATGGCAGACTAGAGATAGCAGACACCCACCCTCTCCAGAGTGAGCTAAAATTACAAATAGGTAATCATATCTTGAATAGGTTATCTAGGAAGAGAACATTAAAGTCCAACAGAGAAGTCACAGGAAACACTTGAGGCAGAGAAGGGGAAGGAACCAAGCAGCCTACTTGTCTGAGATCTGCTGGTGGCCATGAGGGGCTCAATATTGGGGCAGGGGAAAGAGTACGTGAGAACTTTAGTAGTCCACAACCCCATCACAAACTGCTGCAATCTCAACCACAGGAGAGCTCCTCTACCCACACCAACCCTGAAACTAGTGTGGGCAGTGATTTGGAGACCCTGCACAAGCACTGCACCAGACAGGGAACTTGCACTGGGTCACTACCCCATCTCCCTGCCCCTGGTACCTAAGCAGCTGGAGTTGGGCACCACCGCGAGAGCCCAGCTGTCATGGGACTTCATCATGTGCTGGAAACCATAGCCCCTGTATCTCCACATCCCAGGAGCTTCCATTGACACTCCCCCAGTCTCTACCCAGAGGGCTAGAGTGGCACAGTGCTGGCTGGACCCAAAGATGCTATGGGGTTTCTGGTACTCTAACTCAATAGAGTATTCTCCAGGGAAATAATAATGCACTGTACCAAAAGGGAAGCCCGTGGGACAAAGGAAACTAAAGCACCAGCTTTCTAGAGCCCAGAGCTCCCTGCATACGGCTGTGAAAAGTGACCCCACCACCAGCAGTGGCACAAACTCTGTGCTCAGCCTTGTGGGAGTGAGACCCCCCCACCTCCTACTAGTGGAGCAGCTTCTGTGCCTGGGCTCACATGTAGAGTGGGACCCCTTCTCCCACTCCAAACACCAATGCAGGCACAGCTGCTGCTGCTACCACTGGATGTTGGGGGGAGCGAAACAGAGAGCTGCCTGTCTAGGCCTGTGAGTGGTGATTGTGCCCCTACTGGTGGCATGGCCTTTGTGCTGGGGCTTGTGTACGAAGGCTGTATTCCCTTCTCCATTCTGTGCAGCTCTGCTGAAGAGAGTGAGAGAGCCTGAGAGTTGTGTCTGGGGCTGTGCAGTGACCCTGCACCACAGCCATTGCCAACACCAGCATTCACTACTTAGAATCCAGGGGATCATCCCACCACTGGCACTGCCCATACCACACTGGGACCTGAGAACCTGCTCACCTGCCCAGCCCACTGTGCCGTTACTGGCATCTAAGCAAGCTACCTGGACGTCTAAGAACTGACCCACCTGGTCCTGCTAACACCAGTGCCAGAATATGCTAGGCTGGGGCTCAGAATAAGCCATGTTCAGCCCACCACTGCCACCACTGGGGCCAAAGACTGGCCCACCCAACATGTCTGTCCCTAGCAAAACTTCACCATAAACTCCACTAAGTGCACCCTAAACTACCAAGGAAATCACAGACACCAATGACACTGTTGACGGCCAAAGAAAATCATACAGAGTACACTGCACTATCATACGCACTCCTAACCAAAGCCAAAGGGCCCTATCAAACTAACACCATTGACACATCCTTGGGAAGAAGCTCTCCCCTATGAAAGCAAGTTCGAAAAGCTGGAAGAAGTACTATTACACCAGATACACAGGTATGAATGTAGGACACAGGAAACATGAAAAAAGAAGGAAACATGTAATTCCCGATCAACAGATCCCAATCAAAAAGAAATTCAAGAAATCCTGGGGGGAAATTTCAAAACCATGATACGAAGCAATCTCAGTGAGATATAAGAGAATTCCAAAGATAATACAAAGAAATCAGAAAAGCCATTCAAGAGAAGAATGAGAAACTTACCAGAAAGAGATCATAAAAAAGAACCAAACAAAAATTCTGGAACTGAAGAATTCCTTGAATGAAATACAAAATACACTAAAAAACTTCAACAACAGACTAGACCCAGCAGAAGAAACAATCTCAGAACTTGAAAACAGGTCTTGGCCAGGCACGGTGGCTCATACCTGTAATCCCAGCACTTTGGGAGGCCGAGGTGGATGGATCACTTGAGGCCAGAAGTTTGAGACCAGCCTGGTCAACATGGTGAAACCCCCGTCTCTTATAAAAATGCATGAAAGTATCCAGGTGTGGTGGTACACACCAGTAATCCCAGCTACTTGGGAGGCTGAGGCACAAGAATTGCCTGGACCTGGGAGGCAGAGGTTGCAGTGAGCTGAGATCACACCACTGCACCCCAACCTGGGCAACAGAGCCAGATTCTGTCTCAAACAACAACAACAAAAAATTAGGTCTTTTGAAACAACCCAGACAAAAATAAAGAAAGAAACAAAAAAAAGAATGAACAAAGTCTTTGTGATATATGGGATACTATAAGCAATCAAATATATGAATTACTGGTATCTCTAAAGGTGAGGTGAGAACAAAAGGGATGAAAAACCTATTTATCAAAATAGCAGATGAAAACTTCCCAAGTCTAGCAAGAGATTCAGACATCCAGATGCAGGAGGCCCAGTGATCCCCAATGCAAAAAGGTTTCCACACCACAGTATAGTCCAACTGTCTAAAGTCAGTAACAAAGAGAAAATTCTAAAACACTAAGAGAAAAGTATCCAGTCACCTACAGACAGGCCTCCCTGCACCACCGTGAGACTAACAGCAGACTTCTCAGCAGAAACCTTATAGGCCAGGATATAATAGGAAAATAAGTACTGAAAGAAAGAAACTGTCACTCAAAGATACTACATCCAACAAAATTATCCTTCATAAACGAAGGAGAAATAGAATCTTCCCCAGACAAGTAAATACTGAGAATTCATCACCACTAGACCTGCCTTACCAGAGATGCTCAAGGGAGTCCTAAACCTGGCAGTGAAAGAACAACAGTTACTACCATGAAAACACCTGAAAATATAAAACTCACTGGTAAAGTAAATACACAAATGAGGAAGAGAAAATAATCAAATGGTAGTACCACAGAAAATCAGCAAACAATAAGGACAACCAAGACAAAAAGGAACAAAGAATAATACAGAAAATAACCTGAAAACAACAATACAACAGAAACAAAACTTCACATATCAATAAAACTGAATGTAAATGGGTTAAATTCTCCACTTAATAGATACAGACTGGCTGAATGGGTAAAAAAACATGATCCAACTATATGTTGCCTATAAGAAATGCATTTTACCTGTGAGGACACATATAGATTGAAAATAAGGGGATGGAAAAAGATATTCCATGCATATGGAAACCAAAAGCAAGCAAGAGTAGTTATAATTATACTGGATAAAAAATATATATATTTTTTGAGATGGAGTCTTGCTCTGTTACCCAGGCTGGAGTGCAGTGGCACAATCTTGGCTCACTGCAACCTCCGCCTCCCAGGTTTGCACTATCCTCCTGCCTCAGCCTCCCGAGTAGCTGGGACTACAGGCGCCTCCCGCCACGCCAGGCTAATTTTTTGTATTTTTAGTAGAGATGGGGTTTCACCGTGTTAGCCAGGATGGTTTTGATCTCCTGACCTTGGGATCCACCCACCTGGGCCTTCCAAAGTGCTGAGATTACAGGCTTGAGCCACTACGCCCGGCTCGGATAAAATATCTTTAAGTATAAAAAAGTTTAAAAAAAGACAAAGAAAGTAATCATATAATGATAAAGAAATCATTACAGCAAGATAATATAACAATTCAAAATAATATACGCACCCAACACTGCAGTACCCAGATTTACAAAGCAAATACTCCTAGATACAAAGAAAGACTCCAACACAGTAGTACTGGGGGACTTCAACACACCACTCTCAGTATTAGACAGATCATCTAGATAGAAAATAAACACTGGACTTACACTGGACTTCAGACGAAAGGACCTAACAGACACTTTCAGAACGTTTTATCCAACAACTGTAGAACATACATTCTCATCAGCACATGGAACATATATATGACTGACCATGTTAGGCCACAAAACAAGTCTCAACAAATTTTTAAAACTTGAAATCACACTGTATTCCACAATGGAATAAAACTAGAAATCAATACCAAGAGGAACTTTGGACACTACACAAATACACAAAAATTTAAAAATATGCTCATGAACGACCACTAGATCAATGAAGAAATTAGATGGAAATAAAAAAAATTCTTGAAACAAATGAAAGCAGAGGCTGGGCATGGTGGCTCATGCCTGTAATCCTAGCACTTTGTGAGGCCGAAGCGGGCTGATTACTTGAGGTCAGGAGTTCAAGACCATTCTGGCCAACATAGTGAAACCTCGTCTCCACTAAAATAAAAAAAAAATACAAAAATTAGCCAGGTGTGGAGGCACACATCTGTAGTCCCAGCTGCTTGGGAGGCTGAGGCAGAAGAATCTCTTGAGCCTGGGAGGCAATGGTTGCAATGAGCCGAGATCGTGCCACTGCACTCAAGCCTAGGCAACAGAGCTAGACTCTGTCTTGAAGAAGAAAAAAAAAAAAAAAGAAGAAGAAAGTAGAAACACAACATACCAAAATCTGGGGACACAGCAAAAGCAATGCTAAAAAAAGAGGTTTATAGCAATAAACACAAATAAATATTTCAAATAAACACTCTAGTGATACACACCTCAAGGTACTAAAAAAAGCAAACACAAACTAAACCTCAAGCTAGCAGAAGAAATAATAAAGACCACAGCAGAACTAAACAAAATACAGAGACTTTAAAAAATGCAAAGGATCTATGGAATGAAAAATCAGTTCTCTGAAAAGATAAACTGCTAACTAGATTAACCAAGAAGAGAGGAGATCCAAACAAAATCAGAAATAAAAAAGGGATATTACAACTGATATCACAGAAATACCAAAAATCACCAGAGACTATTATGAACTAAACACAACGAACTGAAAAACCTAGAGGAAACGGATACAGTCCTGGAAATATACAACCTGCCAAAATCAAACCAGAAAGTAATAGAAAATCTCAACAGACCAATTCAGTAATAAAAAGTCTCCTAACAAAGAAAAGCTGGGGACCAGATGGACTCACTGCAGAATTCTACCAAAGAATTACTACAAAGAAGTACAAAGAATTACCAATTAGTACAAAGAAGAACTAACACCAATCCTCCTGCAACTATTCCAAAAAACTGAAGAGGAGGGGATTCTCCCTAACTCATTCTACAAAACCAGCATCACCCTGATTCCAAAACCAGACAAGGACACACCAAAGAAAGAAAACTATAGGCCAACATCCCTGATGGGCCAACATCCCTGATGAACAGATGTAAAAATCCTCAACAAAATATTAGCAAACTGAATCCAATGGCACATCGAAAAGATAATACAACATGATCAAATGGAATTTATATCAGGGATGCAAGGATGGTTCAAAATATGCAAGTCAATAAACATCATACATCACATAAACAGAATGAAGGGCAAAAACCATATGATAATTTCAACACAAGCAGAAAACACATTTGACTAACAATTGATAATCAAATTCAGTAACGTTGCAGGATACAAAGTCAAAATACAAAAATCAGTAACATTTTTATACACCAATAATGAAACAGCTGAAAAAGAAATCAAGAAGGCAATCTCATTTACAATAGCTATCAAAACAAAACAAAACAGAAATAACTTTAACCAAGGAGGTGGAAGTTCTCTACAAGAAAAACTACAAAATGCTGATGAAAGAAACTGAAGCAGACACAAACAAATGGAAAAACCTCCCATGCTCATGGATCCGAAGAATTAATGTCATTACAATGACCAGGCTGCCCAAAGCAGTCTACAGACTCAATGTAATCCCTATCAAAATATCAATGTCACTTTTCACAGAAATAGAAAAAACAATCCATAAACATGTATGGAAACAAAAAAGAGCCTGAAAAGCCAAAGCAATCCTGAGCATACAGAACAAAGCTGGAGGCATCACTTCAAAATATATTACAGGGACTGAGAGAGCGCAGCATTAGTATAAAAATAGACACAGAGACCAATGAAACAGAATAAAGAACCCAGAAATAAATCTGCATATTTATAGCCAAATGATCTTTGATAAAGCCACCAACAACATACATTGAGGGAAGCACACTCTCTTCAATAAATAGTGTTGGGAAGACTGGATAACCACATGCAGAAGAATGAAACTGGATTCCTATTTCTCACCACATATAAAAGTCAACTCAAAATGAATTAAAGACTTAAATGTGAGACTCAAAATTATAAAACTAGTAGAAGAAAGCACATGGACAACTCTTTAGGACATTGGTCTAGGCAAAGATTTTAGAGCTAAGACCTCAAATGCACAGGAAACAAAAACAAAAGTAGGCAAACGGGGCTATCAAACTAAAAAGCTTCTCCATAACAAAAAGAATCAAGAGGGTGAAGAGACCTCTCGAATGGGAGAAAATATTTGCAAATTACTCATCTGACAACGGACTAATATCCAGAATATACAAGAAATTCAAGTATCTCAACAGTAAAGAAAACTCCAAATAACACCATTAAAAAATGGGCAAAGGACTTGAAGACATTTCTCAAAAAAGATATACAAATGGCTAATATAGGAAAAAATTCTCGACCTCACTAATCATCAGGGAAAGGCATCAAAATCACAATGAGATAGCATCTCACCCCAGTTAGAATGGCTATTATCACAAAGACAAAAAAAACAGTTACTGGCGAGGGTGTGGAGAAAAGCGAACCTCTTTTACACAGTCAGTGGGAATGTAAATTAGTACAACTGCTATGGAAAACAGTTTGGAGAGTTCTCAGAAAACGAAAAATAGAATACAATCCAGCAATCCCACTACCAAGTATCTATCCAAAAGAAAGGAAATCAGTACATCAAAGGGATACCCGCACTTACACGTTTATCGCAGCACTGTTCCCGACAGCAAAGGTAAGGAATCAACCTAAATGCCCATCAATGGATGAACGGATAAAGAAAATGTGGTGCATATATACACTAGGAAGGAAACCAGTCACACAAAGGAATGAAATAATGTCATTTGCGGCAACATGGATGTCATTTGCGGAAACATGGATGGAGTTAGTGAAGTAAGTCAGGCACAGAAAGACAAATACAGCATGTTCTCTCACTCTTATGTGGAAGCTAAGAAACTTAAGCTCATGGACATAGAGACTAGAATGACAGATACCAGAGAATGGGAAGGGGATTGGTGGTGGAGAGTGGGGAAGCAGTGGATGTGGATACAAACATAGGGTTAGATGAAATAAGTTCTAATGTTTGATAGCAGATTAATGTGACTATACTTAGTAACAATATTATGTATATTTCAAAGTAACTAGAAGAGATGACTTGAAATGATACCAACACATAAAAATAACACTTAAGGTGATGGATACCCCAATTACCCTCCCCTGATCATTACACATTCTTTGCATGTAACAAACTCACATGTACCCCATAAATATGCAAATTATTATATAGCGATAAAAGGGGGAAATCATCATTATAAACTCATGGGTTACAGCATATTTGATGGGTTTCAAACCATGGCAATTTACACTGTTCTTGAAGCTCACACTGTCCCATCTTTAGTCAACACAAAACTGCTCCAAATTGTCTCCTAATACCTTTCGGTAAGATCTTATATTAGTCTTTGATAGCTTCCCTGAAACCTGCAATTTTAAGATATTCCAAGCTCAGATATTTCCTGCCCCAGACCTGGAATCATCTTCTAAGAAATCTTGGTTTTCTTTTTGTAGAAAACATTTTTAGATCATAATCTGGGAGGTAGGAATGATAATTGCTATTTTAGTCATTCCTTTTAGTTATTTGTATATATATTTAATTTTATTCAGAAATAATTTCACACTCACAAAAAGTTAGAGAAATAAAAATACTGAATACTATATATCTGTAACCCAGATTTATCCAGTTAATGTTTTACCTCCTTGCTTTATAACTTGTTTTCTTTCTAGATATATATGTATATATATTACATATCTTCTTCTGAAGTATATGAGTGTAAATTAAATGCATCATGGCCCTAAACCATATATACTTTAGTACTTTCCTAAGCACTAAAGGAATGTCTTCAACTTATTATATAAGTCCTAAGACACAAGAATATTCTCTTCTGTCAGCACAGTAGTCAACTTCATAAATTTACACTGATATGACACCAATCTACTGTGTATTTCCTTGTTAAATGATCTAATAATGTTCGTTATAATCATTTTTCCCCTCCAGTACAGGATCCAGTCTAGGAGCAGGTACTGCCTTTAATTACCATCTCGGGAGATAATTTGGCATATTTCTACTGCCTTTATTGGTCTCTTATGATAACTGCCATTTCTTAATCTTTCATTACATAAAACTGGCTTTATTTTTTTTAAAAAAGAGCACTTCTCATGATGATGCATTCTCAGCTGTAATACTAATAAAGTGATGTTATATCCCTCTTAGGTATCCCATCTGGAGGCAGATATGGGCATATCTCCTTCCTTTGATGATGTACATAGAGATCACACAGTCTAGGTGCTGCTGGATTTCTCTACTATATAATCATTGGTCTATTTTTCCTCTACCCACCCTTTCTGATTTGAAAAGCGTATGTAAAAATCTACCTCCCAAGTTTATCAGCAATTAGTCATTACTGTCTAATCATGTTTACCATGATGGCTATAAAATGATCAGTGGAAGGGGCAGGAACTGACCAGGAAGGGGCATCAAGGAACTTTCAGGAGTGATGGAAATTTTTTTTTTTTTTGAGATGGAGCATCGCTCTTGTTGCCCAGGCTGGAGTGTAATGGTGCGAACTCAGCTTACTGCAACTTCTCCCTCCCAGGTTTAAGTGATTTTCCTGCCTCAGCCTCCTGAGTAACTGGGACTACAGGCACGCACCACCACACCTGGCTAAATTTTTGTATTTTTAGTACAGATGGGCTTTCACCATGTTGCCCAGGCTGGTCTTGAACTCCTGGCCTCAGGTGATCCACCCACCTCAGGCTCTCAAAGTGCTGGGATTACAGGCGTGAGCCACCGTGCCCGGCCTTGGAAACAGTCTACATCTTGATGGTGTTGGATTATACAGGTGGAGGCATTTCAAAAACTCATATGTACATTATATTTAAGAATTATATCATGAATATTGCAAAAAAATTTAAACTCTAGTTAATGAAATGCACGCTTAAGTACTTAGGAATGTCTTCAACTTATTACAAAATGTATCAAAAAATAATATGGATTGATGGATAGCTATGTGATAGTGTAATAAAGGAAACAGAGCAAAAGGTTAACAACTGTTAAATGTAGTTAGTGGGTACAGGATGCTCATTATACAATTCTTGAGCTTTGCTACATGTTTGAATATTTTCGTAATAACATATGAGGATTTTTAAAAAAGTACTGTAAGTGGTTATGTTATAAAAAGCACAAATTTTAAGTGGATAATCTGGGATAAATTTTCCTATGGCATCATATTTGGATTTCAAAAGTACTGAGTATCTAAGGTTGTGGACAGAGAAGTTAAGATGGAAAATCATTCGTGGCTAAAAGGTGGTTCTGGTGTTGATGAAAACATTGATTTCAAAATATGTGAACAGTTTTTACAAAATCATTTCAGGATAGAGTAGGGGGAAAATTAGTATTTCTACATTAATACATATGTTATCTCAAATGTATATATTTGAATACTTTTTTTTAAAGATAGTCAGGCTCTGTCAACCAGGCTGCAGTGCAGTGGCACGACCTCAGCTCCTTGCAACCTCCACCTCCTGAGCTCAAGCCATTCTCCCACCTCAGCCTCCTGAGTAGCTGGTACTACAGACACACGCCATCAGGCCTGGCTAATTTTTGTATTTTTTGTAGAGATGGGGTTTCACCCTGTTGCCCAGGATGGTCTTGAACTCCTGGGCTCAAGTGATCTGTCCGCCTCGACTTCCCAAAAGTGCTGGGATTACAGGCATAAACCACCATACCTGGCCAAATAAATACTTTAAATAGATGACTATTTTATCCCTATATTGTTTATTTATTCAAATAGTTCACAAGCCTTTTGTGTTTTTAAAATCTTTATTTCCATCTGTTGTCTCTTAATTACTAAAGAGGTGTTCTTTTTTTTTTTTTGGAGGCAGGAGCTTGCTCTAATGCCCAAGCTAGTCTCAAACTCCTGGGTTCAGCTCCTGGAATAGCTGGAATTGCAGGCACATGCCACCATGCCTAGCCCACAAGACTTTTTAATTTTTTAATTCTTACTGGAGGAAAATGTAGATTATCTTTTATTTTGGTATATACGGTATATAGAAGAAACTTAACTATATCATTAGAAAAATTTACAAACACAATGACTACACAAGATACATAAACTTTAAAAATTATTTCTCTGCCCATTTTGGGGCATTTAAGTCATTCTAACTTTTTATTACAAGCACTAATATGTTAACAGCTTTACACACATATATAGTCAGCACTTCTGGTTATATCTTTGCAGCACTTCTGGTTGTATCTTTTTGAATTTTTCACACTTACTAACAAACTGTTTTCCAGAAAGCACTCTCAACAACAGTGTATGATGCCAACTTCACTCCAAGCTCACCAACATCCGAATACTATTTTTTTAAAATCTTTACCAATTTTATAGGGCAGTTTTATTCAAGCACTTCTGTATGTTAAAATTACTGTGTTAAACTGAAGACTGTTCTGCAGTTTTCTAGTTGTAGTCTTCCCTTCTCAAAGTATCAGGATTTTGCTGGCTTAAAAAAAGCTGCAGCTGTTTCTACTTTTATACCATTAGACCATTTAACAGTATGGCAACCTGAGTTTGCCTACACCTACCCCTCTTTCTGCCTTCCAGTCTTTCTCCCTTCATATCCCTCTTTCTGTCTGTGTTACTGTCTGCTCTGTGTTGATCATTTTTAAATTTTTTTGGTAACATCTATATACAGTATTCTGTTAAAGTCTGAAAAAACATTTTATACTTTTGTGGTTCTATCCATTTTCTTACTCATCAGTGATGTTTATGAATTTCTACTCATTTTTCCTTAACTAGACTTCCTAGATGTTCTAGTTAATCTTGTCAGAAAAGCAACTCCTGGTTTCATTCTGCTGTATCGTCTAGAAATATTAGGACATTTGTTTCTTTATATAATACTTACAAAATTTGTTTTCCAGTCATTTAATTGTGCTCTTTATTATCTTGCTTTTCTCTGTGGATCTGCTTTTACTTCCTCCTCTTGATTTCTTAAGTTCATTTATTTTCATTCTTACCAAGTTTAATGAAGGTAACTATGAACTTTCAGTGAACACAGAACAACTCTGGTCTCATCACATAAGTACTAATGGTTATGTATACAATATCTATAACTGAGACTTTCTACTTAATAAGAAACTGCATGTGCTGGAAAAAAAAAAAAAAACTTAGAAGTTTCCAACTAGTATTCTGTTTCTGGTCAATTTTATCTTGTATTTCTAACAACTTTTGCTTTATATATTTTGACAGTGTTATCTAGTGCTTAAGGCAGTACACTTTTCTTATTTTTTTTTCCCAAACAAAAGCTACATTCAATTAAGAAGGCAACAATACATTTTTATCTTTGCTTTGTTCATATGCTTCTATTATCACAAAATTATCTTTTGTCATGAGCTATTTTCTGACTTTAATTCTTTGTCTAATGTCAATACTGAAATTCTTACTTTGTCTTCAAAAGCATTTTTTATTTTTATTTTTTTTTGTATTTTTCGTAGAGATGGGGTAAAAAACAATTAGCTGGGCATGGTGGCATGCCCCTGTAGTCCCAGCTACTCGGGGTAGGCTGAGGCAGGAGAATGGCATGAACCGGGGAGGCGGAGCATGCAGTGAGCCAAGATCACGCCACTGCATTCCAGCCTGGGCAACAGAGCGAGACTCCGTCTCAAAAAAAAAAAAAAAAAAAGAGATGGGGTTTCACCATGTGATCTGTCCGGGTTGGCCTCCCAAAGTGCCGGGATTACAGGCATAAGCCACCACACCCAGCCCTGAGTTTACTATACTTTTATCATCACCTCTCAAACGTTGCTGTTGGTTTTAATTTTATATTTAAATTTCAGATAATTAAGTTTTTTCATTTTTCCCTTTTCAAGTATGATGATATTTACATTCAATTTGACAATATTTACCACAGTTATTTAAACATCTTGTTTGTAATCAGTGCTCACTGCCACAAGTTTTTATTCCGTGACTTCATTTTTTTTTTGTTTATAATTTGGCATCATCTCAATCAGTTGGAGTATATTTACAATTTTTGTTCAACAAGTAAAACGTTATATTCAGAAGGTGCGTTCTTTCAATTGCCTTTCCATGTGAAAGATAATTTAACTATATTACATGAAAATAAAGGGTAGAACTTTCTGCCTCAAAACTATAAATGATCCACTGCCTTCTGGCAATGGCTGACATTAAATGAGTAAAGTATGGTTTTTACTCCTTCATGCGTAATATAAAAGTAACATTACCTAATTGTTTATAGGAATTATTTAAGACTTTATGAGGAAACAGCCATTTGTAAGACTGATGAAACTCTTTTTCATTGAATTTTGCCTGAAATATGGTAAACCCCTTCTATATAAAGATGACTTTCAACACAGTAAAGGTTTTTTTGTTATCTTCGAAACAAAAATTGTGTTTAAAAAAAAATTGTCCTTCCCAGCAACAATGATCAGAATTCAACCATCTAAATCACAAAAGCAAAACCATAGAGATGACTCGTTAACACCAGGACACCAGAAAAAGACATGAAGTGTTTAGTTAGTAGCTCTGTAATTTATAACAGAATGAAAAGAAGTCAGAGTAGCAGTGGTGGCAGCTATGCATGGGGAGAGGTTCTGCAGCAGGCTTAAAAGTAATAATGAGTACTTCAGCACTTTATAGAAAACAGAAATGGGGCAATGGCATTATGACTCCATTCACACAGGGTGTATGTAGTAAACACCTAGGTTACTAACTTCATCATTCTTAGCTAGTTAGCTGAGTATGATTCTAGCTGGCCAGCAATATTCTAAGGTATGCAAACATTTTGTATATTATAAATGAATCCAGAATGTTCTATCAAATATCATGTTAAATGAACGAGATGAATGTAGATTATCTGAAACAAACCTGTGTAACTTTCATCATCATCAGATAAAGGCACCTCTCTCTTTAGTAGCAACTCCAACTCCTCTGTTTCTGCTACATCCACTGGACGCTCCCCATGTTTATTAGCTTGAAATGGATTTCCACCATGACGAAGTAACAGCTTTACTATCTGCAACAATAAAAAGCAAGACGACTTAGTCCCTTCACAGACTGTATCACTGCACCCATTCTCTTGCTAATACTCATAGTATCCTTCTGAGTGTTATCTCATTTACTCTGAATCCATTCCTCACCATCTACTCTAAATTGTTATTCTCTTCAAGATCCATTTTCACTGACACTCCCCTATCAGATGACCTCAACTACTACAAAAAAATTTCCTCCTTAAAATTTAAACTGGGTTACTTTAGCAATTAATCTCATCATTTTTTCAACCTGTTCCATCATAAAGTCAAATATTTATTGAGAACTTGTAATAACTACGTTTCCGAGTTCTGCTAATAAACCAATGAACAAAAATAACAAGTTCCCTGGCCTCTTGAAATGTGTATCCTAGAAAAAGTTTCAAAGAAGTATTTCCCTTCTGCTTTAGGCTAATATCACTGTCAATGCTCTTAATCTTACTCTATTTCTCATAGCCCAGGAACTGTAAGTATCATGAACTCCAAAGCTTAAACTTCAAGACCCTTCACTTTCATGGGTCCTTACAGGAGGATGCTCTATCTAATTTTGTAGTCATCACTTTGAAAGGACCTCTCTCCTTCTCTAACAAATTACATAAGCTTCAAGTTCCACATAACCAGGATCTGCCCTGTTAGTTATCACTTGTTTTTTCTTCATATCCTCTTCCTTTCATAGTTTTAACCTCTTTTTGGTTGGCTCCTTTTTAGAAGCCCATCTTTCCACAGTTCATATTTCTTGCAACTTAAAAAAATAACGGCATTAAAGAAATGAAACATGGACAAAACAAGGAAACTTTGTTGAAACCTATATCCTCTTCCCCTAGCTAACCTTTCTTCTTCACTGTCAATCTCCTGAAAAGACATCTGCCCTTGCAGCTGTTACTTGTTGGCCCTTCACTCTTTCACCTACAACTCTGCTACCATCAATCTTATGGAATGGCTCTTTTAAGACCTGAAAAGATCTAAACCAATGATGGTTTCCCTATGATGCTGTCCTTGATATACTTTCTCACGTTCTAATATATATATCATCTCTTTGGAGAACTTATCCACTCTGAATGTGATGACAATTATGAGATCCACCCATTCATTCTCTTGTCTGTTTTCTCTCTCAGCTCTCTTGAGCTCCAAACCCAAACATTCAAATATTCACGGGATACATCCAACTGATTGTATTTTGATACAAAAGCATAAAACCAACAGGATCTGAATGGAGTTCACTAAACTTGTACTATTATCTTTTATCTATTTCCATTCTCAATAACTGCCACCAAAATTTACCCAGTCACTGAAGCCTTGAAGCCAGAATTTGGGAGTCATCATTAATTCTTTTTCACTCATACTCTACATCAAAGAGGTAGCCAGGTGTTATTGATTCTGCCTCCTTACCATCTCTTCTTGTTTTGATATTTTGTGTATTTCCATTAACACTGGTGTGTTCTATCATACATATAAATTCAAGTCTCTATTCTATCATACATAAACCCATACTACAATTCATTAACACATTTCTCCCCTTGAACTATAAGTTTCATATAAAATCAAGTCTCTATTCATCTCTGCATTCCGAGGACATAACTATGGTGTTTTCTGGTACTTAGAAAATATCACACTTTTAAAAATACTTAAATGAATAACATGAAACAGATGAATATTGACTGCATTTACCATCAAAGGAATAATTTAAAACAAGATGCTGAAATCAGAAATTTGTAACGAATTAAGAATGATTCACAATGAATAAAGAAAAAAAATTTTCAAGATTACTGCAGAAAATGTGAAATGTAGTAATGTGTAGAGAAAACAAATTACTCATACCAACTGTAACTGTTTAATTTTTATCAAATTACACATGCTTATGATTTTAAAAGATCAACTAGGTTTCCAAATCTGCTGGTGAAGAACAATTGTCCGATACTTATCTCCATATTCCAGTCATCTACCAGGGTGAGAGAGGTGCAATTACTGGGCTGTGAAAGATTGGGGAGAGGATGCGAGAGCTAAAAAAAAACCTTTATCTAATAGCTGTTTCCAGTCATATCTTAAGAAGCACTTCCAGAGGTCATTGGTGCTACCAATTCCTAAGCTTTTTTTTTTTTTTTTCTTTCTAGGATTCTGTGTTGTAATGGCTTTGGTTTCAATTTTCTTGTCTCTTTTAAATCAGAGGTGGGCAAATTATGACCTACGGGCCAATCTGGTCTGCCAGTTAAGAATAGTTTTCATATTTTTAAAGGACTGTTGAAGGAGAAGAGTTGGAGATGGACGAGGTGAAGGAGGGAGTATGTGGCCTGCAAAGCCTAAAATATTTACTATTTGGCCCTTTATTGAAAAAAATTGTCAAACCCTGTTCTACATCAGTAACTGCTCATTTCTCCAATTTCCATCTTCCAAAATATTTGTTTCTTCTGTTCTTTGCCCTTGTGGGTCTACGTCCTTTGAAACTTCCCCTTACTGTCATTTTAGGGATTTGAGAGAGTAACTGAAAAAAAAATCTTCTAGTCATTATAAACAATACTGCAGTGGATATCTTTGAGTTGAATTTTTTCCAATTTTAGGCTGATTTCCTTAGACTACAGCCCTAGATTGAGAAAACAGAATAAAGAATTTTGATATTGCTGAAAACTTTCTATCCCCATCAGGAATACATCAATAAATACTTATTACATGACTATGAAGAATCAGGTACAGCTGGTTCATTCATGTTACAAACACCCTAAATCAAATAATCAAGATTTTACAGATCATCCTCAAATGCAAGTAATTGTTCTTAAAGTTGCTTAAAACGTAACAGTCAACAATTAGAAGTAGGTAAAAATGATGACAAAAGAAGACAGGTATCTAAAATAGAACTAGAAATAAGGCTAGTATTAAAATGTGTATTATGGTGAGGTGCGGTGGCTGACACCCATAATCCCAACACTTTGGGAGCCTGAGGCAGGAGAATCGCTTGAGCTCATGAGTTCAAGACCAGCCTGAACAACATAGGGTCTCCACAAAAAAAATTTAAAAATTAACCTAGCATGGTGGTGCATGCCTGTACTCCAGCTACTTGGGAAGCTAAAGCAGGAGGATCACTTGAGCCCAGGAGGTTGAGGCTGCAGTAATCTGTGACTGCACCACTATACTCTAGTATGGGTGACACAGCAAGATGCTGTCTCAAAAAAAAAAAAAAAAAAAAAAAGGTTTTAGGAATTACTACACATTTACAAACAGCAAGTCAAAAATTGGGTTCTTAGTAAGCTATGTCAATCCTCTCTATAATAATTTAGACCTGGCTACAGAACTGTTATGTTTCTGCTTTTCCCATCTTAAAAACGCTTTATGGATGGCTGAAGTTGTCATGACTACTACTGAAAGAAAGAAATCTATTTGGGAGCGGCTCAAAAATACACATTATGGATATACAGAAATGAATTTTTCATGACTCTCCTTCTTCTTCCTAAGGCACAAGTAAAAGGAACAAGGAGAAAATAGCTCTCAATAGCTCTTGAATGGTGACTCCTACTATCCTAGGCATGCTGGTAGGAGGAAAAGCCAAGGTCCCTCCCTCTGGGAAGAGACTGGAAATAGTGTGAGTCCTTGTAAGTACATGAGCTCAAAAGGTCAGCTTCTGGAAATATCTGCAGCTATGTGCATATTTAGAAACTTGTGTTCACAGAAACCATGTCTTAGTCACAGGCACAATTCTTTAAAATTACACTTTGAAATCGGGAAACCTTTATTATCATATTCAAAGGAAAATCATTCATTCCTGGTAAACTATTTTTTAAAAGGGCAATATTTAAAATATCAAAGCCAGAAAATAAGTCATTTTCCAATAAATTCAGAGGAAAGAGCAACGTACCCTACATGTTGTCAGACCTGATGGATTAAGTTTTTGTCATTCTGCCTATCCTCAGTTACCCATTCATCTACCTATCCATCTGTCTACAAGTGCATCCATGATGGATTTACTGAACATTTCTAGGTGACAAGCAGTTCCAGAGTAAATAACAGAAAACAACACAAAATGCCAGCATGTACGGTAGTATTTACAGTCTAGTGCCAGAAACATGACACTAGACAAGAATACCACTAAAAAATAAGGTAGTAAATGCTATGACATACGTTTGTACAAATCGCCAAAGAAGCACAGAGAAAAGAGTAGACCACTGGTAAGCAAGAATCAGTTTAGAAAAATTATTTATAGGCTACATTATTCTTCATTCAAAATAAGAGTTCTTTACTAAGAAACATGGAAAAATGCCTTATAACAATGTAATTGAGAAAAATAGCATTTTTAATTTCTGAATTTTAGGTGTATTTGACTGCACCCATAAAGGCAACTTTTTAATCTTTTACCCCTGATATTTCTAGACCATCTTAAATTTCAATGTGCATTTACATGTAGTATCTTTTTTTTCCTTCGAAGTATCAATTTTAGATAGGTATTATTTATCATATAATTTAAAGATGAGGAAATGGAAGTTCCAAGGAGGGAAGTAACCTGCTCAAGATTACAGAGTTAGTAAACTGGCCAGGCCAGAACTGCACTTGTATCTATCTTTACTCCAAATTCTATTTTTGTCTCAAATAAAGTAAAATGCCTTTCAAAAGATAGGCAATTCAACACTGTACAATTTTTACTATATATAATATAGTAAAATAAAGTATATATATACCCTTTAATACATCCAATTGTCTTATAAAAGAATGCCTTGAAATGAAAGTTTTGCCAAATTATTTAATCAACTATCAAATTAAATGGGTTTTATGAAAAGAAAATGCTAAATCTAAACTATGAACTAATAGTTAGAAAGTAGAAAAAAGGGAAAACAAAATATAGATGAGTTGATCAAGCAATGAGTGGAATATGACACAGATCATATGACTAAGAAGTAAATGAAATTACTTTGGGTTAAATTGTATTTTGAAAATGTGTATTATTGATTTTTTTCTATCATACTTACATCTCTGTGCCCACTACTAGCAGAATCATGGAGTGGAGTGTCATCATCTAATCCTTGTGTGTTAACATCTGCTCCAGCTGCTATAAGTATCTTAGCAACATCATAATATCCAACATTGCAAGCTTCATGCAGTGGTGTCCAACCTAAAGTTAGATTATTAATTTAACATGATTCACTTGCGCTACTTCAAAATAAATGCTTTTCATATACATACCTATGTGTGACACATCAATTCTAAAATTGCACATCGTGCAAAAGAAAAAAGAAGTGATAAAGAAGCTACTAAAAATAAATATCTAAGAACAATACCAATTTACTGAAGGTTCATTCAAGATAATATTACAGTTGACCCCTTGAACAAGGCGAAGGTTAGGGGTGTTAACCCCCATGCAGTCAAAAATCCACATATAATTTTTGACTTCCCAAAATTTAACTACTAATAACTGACTGTTAATTGGAAGCCTTACCAGTAACATGAACAGTTTGACTAACACATATTTTGTATATATATTAAATATTGTACTGTTACAATAAAGCAAGAGAAAAATTATTTAACAAAATCGTAAGAAAAATCTATTACTAAGTAGAAGTAGATCATCAAAAAGGTCATCTTCATCATCTTCACGGTGAGCAGGCCGAGGAGAAGGGAGAAGAGGGGTTGGTGTTGCTGTCTCAGAGGTGGCAGAGGGAGAAGACATAAAAGTAAAGGTGGGAGAGGCAGGCACATTTGGTGTAACTTTACAAAAATACACTGTAATTTGTGTCTGACGTTTTTGCTTTTTCATTTCTCTAAAAATGTTTTAACACAGTACCACCGTCCTTCTTCCACTGTTTGCTTTGGTTTCAGTGCCTGGATCATACAAGCGCTCATGTTTTTTAAAAAAAAAACAAACTCAAAGCAACTTTAAATTATTGGAAACCTCTAAGGTCAATCTGTTTACTGGCAGGGCTTCTTCTGTCTTCTTCCTCATCACCTGAAACTGGTTCAGAACCACTCAGCTCCATCAAGTCACCTATTAATACCTCTGATGTGCTATCTACTAGCTCCTCAATTTCTCCAAGATCCATATTTTGAAACTTCACCCCCTATCACCTTTTTTGCCATATCCACAATCTCTTTCATGATTTCCTTGACTGGTCCTGTGGTAAATCCTGCAACGTCATGTTCAACATCTGGACACAGTTTCCTCCAGGAGGAGAGAGCTTTCACAGCTTTTTCTTTAACAACGATGGCATCTTCAACGGTGTAATCCCTTCCAGACTTGCATGACATTCTATCGGAGTTCTCTTCTACAGCGTTGTGTAATGAGCCTTAAAGTGCCTTATGACC
Organism: Macaca fascicularis; assembly: GCF_037993035.2. Classification (NCBI taxonomy): domain Eukaryota; kingdom Metazoa; phylum Chordata; class Mammalia; order Primates; family Cercopithecidae; genus Macaca; species Macaca fascicularis. The sequence continues at coordinate 77,600,221 of NC_088392.1, read as the reverse complement.
CTCTAATTAGAGGCTGGTTTAGAAACACTGTGTTTGTAACCCACTTCAATGCTTTTGGTGTTGAATTCATAGGGTTCCAGGAGGCCAGAGGACACTAAAAGACAGCCTCCTTCCCGGCAAAGTACTTCCTGACTTCGGGAAGAAATTAATGACATCAATCCAGAAAAGAGTTCTCATTGTCCAGGCTTTCTTGTTATATAACCAAAAGACTGGCAGCTGGGTTTATCTTTTCCCTTCAGGGTTCAGGGGGCAGTCCTGACCATAAACCCAGCTGTATTTACATAAAACAGGAGAGTTAGCTAATCCCTTCCTGCCCTAAATCTTGGTGCTTCTCTTCCTAATAAATGTCCTTTGTGGATTTTTCTTTTTCCCAGAATACAGTACTTTTGTCCACATTAAAAAACTGTTCAGGCAGATATCCTTTCTCCTCACTGATTTTCTTAGTGGTATCTGGGAATTCATCTGCTGCTTATCAATGGACAGAAGCCACTTCGCCTGTTATCTGGGCATTTTTTTTAAAACTAAACTTGCTCTAAAATTATTAAACCATCTTTGCTGGCATTAAATTCCCCAGCTTTAGATCCTTCACCTTCCTTAAAATTGTTGTATAAGATAACTTCACGTTTTCTTCAATCTAACCTATAGGTACACTTTTTTTTGTTTTTGTTTTTTTTAAGCAATCTTGCATCCACATAAAAGCTGCATGAGACAAAAGAATGTTTTACAAAAAAGTGCAAGGTTTTCAAACCCACTAGCATAGATGCAGCAACAGCTTCACAAATTTCCTTTCCTTTTTTCCACTGGTCCTTATGCTGGATTCATTTATCTTCAAATGGCAGGTAACCACAGCTGTAGACCTCAATTTATTATCATCAAGTACATTATCAAGCAATTCAATTTTTTCTTTGAATGTCTTAACTTTTCTGTTTCTTAGGAGCACTTCTGTTATCACCAGGAGCACTTAAAATGGGCCCCCTGGCGTTCTTCAAGGCTTACGGTGTTCTACTAAACACGATGAAAAACATGCAAGAATCAGATGTTTCACTGTGGCATGCAACTTACTAGAGAGATGAACTGCTTATGTGGAGATGATTTGTGTCAGTCACATGGTGTTTTAAGCAGATAGTCCCAACATTTGAGCTCACCACAATGGCAACAGGAGGTAGCTATGCAATTATTACAAGAGTACAATATGTACTACGGTAAATTTTATGTAGTTATGATTTAATACTGTATCTTTATGTCAGCTTACATTTGTCCTGACTCTGAATGGTGCTATGTATAGCCTATGTTTGTATGCATATGTTTTAACTTTTTAGAACAGATTTGTTTATATTTTACGGTAGTAAGTGATAGAATAGTATCTAGGTATCTTTTATGCACTTATAATGTATTTAATTTTTTCCTATTTTCAACATTTCTAGGCTATGCAGTTCATCTGAGTTTTTCCAAATTGTTCCAAATCTCAAAAAAATTTTCCAATATAATTACTGAAAAAAATCCACATATAAGTAGACTTACATAGTTTCAAGGGTCAATAGTATTTCCACTGTGCTAAATTATTTGACAAAAGTATTAAATATTTAAGCTTCCAATAAATATAAGCTTGATATATTTTCAATAATTTAAACTATGAAAAAGAATATTAAAGGGGTGAAATATTAATAAGCTTGATTAGTGTCTTTCAGTAAACAAAACTCCTAAAATCTTAAGGGCTTTATTCTGTTGATACAATGTTTTCTGGACTTAATACTTATTTTAACTAAAATAAACTTAATTACTTTTGTAATTAAAAAGTTACATGTTCACAAAAGATTAGATAAAAATACAAAGAAAAAAAACGTCCATAATCTTACCACCCAGATATAATAATTTCAAGAATCCAACATAGTATCTACTAGCTCTCCCACATATTTATAAAACTTAGAAGAGTAACAACCTGCTTCCTCTACTTACTAAAGTGAAAATAATTACCTATGTCATTATACCTTCCTACAACATAGTATTGTACTAATCAAATATACCATAATTTCCTTCAACGAGTTCCTATTACTAAGGGTACAGATTATTGCTAGTTTTTAATTAGAAACAATGCTGTAACAAGTATCATTACAACTAAACCTTCATGTTCATCCATGATTAACTATTTAAAATAAACCCTTGGAAGTGGAATTGTCAGATGAAAGAAATATTTTTTTAGGTTTTTGATAAATAATGTCAAGTTTTCCTCTAGAATAAATGCCATGCATTTTAAGTCTCATTATTTAAGGTAGATACTGTATATCACACCATTCCCCACTCACACCAAATAAAGACCTAAATTCCAGGTGTATTATAATAGGGCTACATGTAAAAACAAAACAGAAACAAAATTTGAAAAAAAGAGAAAATATAGGAATAGTTTTATGATACAGAGAAAGAGAAGGCCTTCTTAAATAAAATACCAAACCAAGAACCCATAAAGGTCAATTGATATGATACATAAAAGATGAAAACTTTAGTACAATAAACACTGTAATGACAGTGTATTCAATCTAAGCCACAGACTGTGAAAATCTTTACATATTTGATAGAGAAAATCTAGACTAAATAAAGGCTCTTGTAGGTTAAAAACAGTACTAAACCAAAAGAAAATGAGCAAAGGAGTGGACCCAACAATTCACAAAATACACATAAATTCAAAATAAACATAAGAAATGTTTACCATCACTACTGATCATGAAAATCCAAATTAAGATTTTTCATTCGTCAGATTGTTAACAATCAAAAGTTGATAATATCCAGTTTTAGTGAAGCTATGCGGAAAACGGCTCTTTCATATACTCTTGATGGTAGTATGAACTGATACAGAATTTTTGGGGGGACAATTTCCACTATTTCAGAAATTTAAAACATGTATCTCTTTTGATTTAGCAATTTCACTTCTACTGAAATACTCCATAACTATACACAAAGATGTTTCTATATAGGTATTTACTACAGTGTTGCCTTTGGAACGCTATACCAGAAAATATTATGCAGCTATTAAAAATTAATGAAGGCCTACCTATATATACTGACCGAAATATCTGTAAGACATTAAGGCAGACTGATACAGATGCAATAATTTCATTTTAAAAAGTTGATATGTAAGTAAATACTTTATATATATATAAAATAAAAATGAACTGAATGAGTAACCTCCTAGGTGTTAACAATAGTTCTATGGAAGAGAAAGAACCTGTGTGGGAGGGAGGGTAAGGTTGTGCAGTATGTGAAGTTAAAGAAAATTTTTGTATTGTTCTCTACATACTTTTACTGTTGAATTATTTACAGTAAGAATGTACTGGTATGCTACTTGAATACTGAAAATGAAAGTAACACCACACTCTTACAGTCCTCATGGTTCAAGCTAATAAATGTTCTTAAAATACTTGTGAATGAATCAACTACTTTGAAAACATATAACTCAATCTCATCTAGGGCAAAAACTAACTTGGATAGACAACGATACAGCAAGTAATACGTCAACTAAAGTGTAAGTTTAGTATGTAAAAATATGAGTAAATTATTGACATGGAATTGCAGTAGAGATCAGGGGTTTTACGTGCAAACTCCAAAAGTTTTGTAATAAAGAATATTTTTAGAACGCTTTCATTTCAGCTGAAGGAATAAAAGAATATGGATTAAATTGTAATCAGGATCCGTTTAAATGTTAGTGCCTCAATAGTAGGTATTGAACTACTAGTCTTACCTGCAAAATCTTTCACATTCACATTTGCCCCTAAACTTATTAATTCTTTAACTTGTTTCACATCTCCTCGAATAGCAGCCATGTGTAAAGGAGTTTCACCACGTTCATTTCTTTTATTAACTTTATCTTTCTGTCGAGATGAAGAACTAGGAGTTTTCTTTTGGGCAGGTGTTGTTTGTGACGGATGATTTGGTGTGGAATCTGTAAGAAAGAAGAAAGTTAGCAGAAGTTCTAGGCTAAATATTTTGTATACTTACTTAAAGGTTTTTATTGGTAATATGCTAATCTCCTGAAACACAAGGAACACCTTCTCCCCCTAACAACCTAAACGTTAACTTGGATGATACGTTAGTGACCCAAATACACAGAGATCTTCCCTTAGGGCTATCATATATCATGAGCCAATTAAAAAAAATGTTTTGTCAATTCATAAAATTGGTTTAAAATGATAAAGTATCAAATATGTACTCTAAAATGTTTGCTTAATGATGTGATGAACTACAAAATATTTTTCCTAGGTATGTCATGCTATTATTCTAAGACCTACAGGAAGTGAAATTGAAGGCTGGAGTCCACACCTCTGACTCAGACAAAGCATTGGAGTTCTGTTCTTATATTATGTGTAAATCAAGGTCATGATGATTATACTATGAAAATGAAAGAGAAAAGTTACAAAAAAATAAGGGCAGTCTGGAAAAGGGCCTTTAAAAACTGTACTTTGCCTTCTCATATTTTGATATTTGTTCTAGTTTCTATATTTAAAATAAGCTAAATTAGATGATGCCCAAAGTCTCCTCTCCAATTTCAAAACTACAAAAAAAAAACAAAAACCGGTTTCTTAATTAAGGATTCAAGACATACATACAGTGTTAATTAATTCTGAACATTTACAACTATCTAAAAGAAACTGCTCTAAGAGAAAAGAAATCTATGGAAAAGAACTTTTTACCAGTTTAAAACCTAACATGATTAGAGCTCTAAGGCAATACCATCCTTTCCTCAATAAAAAAAAAAAAAGTGTTAAGGTTCACCTTTTAGACTTTTTTTTTTTTTTTAGATGAAGTCTCGCTCTGTTGCCCAGGCTGGAGTGAGGTGGTTTGATCTCGGTTCACTGCAATCTCCGCCTCCCGGGTTCAAGAAATGAAATTCTCCCACCTCAGCCTCCCGAGTGGCTGGGATTACAGGCGTGTGCCACCATGCCCAGCTGACTTCTGTCTCTTTTAGTAGAGACAGGGTTTCACCATGTTGGCCAGGCTGGTCTCAAACTCCTGGCCTCAAGAGATCCGCCTGCCTCAGCCTCCCAAAGTGCTGGGATTACAGGTGTGAGCCACCATGCCCAGCCCTACCTTTTGGATTTTAAAGTACATTGTCTCAGTAATAGTTTCCTACATAAGTTTTTCTAGAAATTTACACTCCCTAAGAGAAGGGCCTTATCTATCTTACTCATCACTGCTTAGAAGACTTTTTACATACCACAGTGGTATTCAAGAAATATTTGATGAATGAATAAATTTTAATATAATCCTTATAGTCAAATTATTTGTCAAGAGAATTTGCTTGCTGAATTTCTTAAAATCTAAAGACGTATCTAATGAATAAAACAACCATAAACTCCGAGTGTATCTGTATGATGGCAAACATCTTGATATTTCAAGTTTTCCATTTTAATTCTATACATATTAATACAGAGAGTTGACTAAGAATCACCCTTAAAAGGACCAACTGCAGAACAGTATTATAGCATACTCCTATTTATACTAAAAAAAATTAAAAAAAAAAAATTAACCCATAACAAAAGATACATATTTGTATGTTTATGCCTAGGAAAGCCACACAAATAAAGATAAGGAACTGTTAACAGTGGTCACCTCTTGAGGGGAGGTGACTGGAGATGAAAGACTTTTACTTTTTATCTGTTGGTCTTTTAATTTATTCTAAGAAGGACAAAGGTTCACGTTATTTTAAAAAATCAGTTTTAACAAATGTCTTTCCATTTAACTATTAAATCAGACTTAAAGTCAAAGTCAAAATTTTACAGAAACAAAGTTTTTACATGGTAAAATGTCTTTAATTTGGTCACAGACTTTCCCACATTGGAGGTGGAAAAGGTAGGAGTAACCACAACGTACTCTATTTTTAAAAGCAGGAAGCCCTAAAACGTTTTTTTAGCAGTGACAGATATTAGATACACTTATGCTTTGAAATTATAATACTCAGAAACTCTTAAGAATTTAACCATGTCATCCCATTTTTTAAAAAGGGCAATACAGGAAAAACTCACTGAAAAAAAATATCTTTTTCAGTACATTTCAGCATGATCTGTTATGTAACCCAGAGTCTTACATAAAATTGCTTTGAATTCAGGGCCAACAGAAATTTTCTCCAGACAAAAGTGATTTATTTTCTTGAATCAGTCAATGAGAACTATGTAACTCAAAATTTTTCCTCTGTACTTTTAGCTGCCAGGATGTGAATAGTAATAACTGTCTCAGGCCAGCTGTCTGGATTTTATCTACCTTTTTAGCTCCCTTTTATAAATTAGCATGCTGTTTGGTTTGTTCCCTTTTTGTTTTTGTCCTGCTGGTAAGTCATCATCAATTATCTTTGGAGCACACAGTATATAAACAAACATACATACATGTGGCACAACACCTTAATTGGAAATGTGACATAAAATATGAAATAAACATAATATACTGCTGACATTTTTCCTTATAAAAGAATTCAGATCTTAATAAAATATGGCTTACACACAGTATGAAGAGCCCTACTCTCGTATAGCTTCTACTTTAGCAGAGGATACAGATGATAAACTGTCACACAAATAATCATAAAATTACCACTGACTTACGAGTAATTCTGATTAAATCCAAGAAAGAATCAAAATTGAAAGCAGTTAAAATAATTGTTAAGACTACAATTGTGTGAGGAAAACTAAGGATACACATTAACTCAATGATGGTAGGTATCACCTGGACTGTTGTCTCTTGCTGTCATCTGCATAAGAAGTGCCATCTGTTTTCGCTCAGAGAGTGGATAACCAAAAAGAATGCTAACTGGTGTGGATTTCTTATTTCCAGCTTCCTTTTTTGTTTTCTTCTTTTCTGGACCTTCTTTCTCTGGAATTATTAACACATATGTAAGAATTTGAAACAAATCCAAGTACTCAAAAGCAAGGGTAAGATGATCTTTTTGATAGATGCTGTACATATATATGAGAAATGTGTACAATATATGAACTAGTACTAGCCAGACAAAAGCACAATGGGTTTTATATTATATAAACAATTTTCTTCCTGACTGCTTTGAAAAACATAGATTCTTAATTCTATTGTTTTCAGAAAATTAGTAATACTTGGAAATTTATTACTAGTAAAATTTTACCTTAATGACTTGTTCTAGTAAAATTTAATTCCTTGATTAACAGTGCAGACATTCTTTAGTATTGCATCTTTGAAACCTCTTTTATTCAATTTTATTCATAATTGCTGATAAGCCTATATAGCAATGCTCCTTCAAATTACTTCCTTAATTCCAGCAATGATTCATACAATCTTCCAACGAGCTAAATATTTAAGACAAGTCTTATCACACAGAATAACTACTGAAAAAAAGTACCAAATCATTTTATTCCAGTCACAGGATAGCTGAACATGAAATAGTCAAAGCCAAGAATGTGCAAATTAAAGATTCTGTGTGGCTATGGGTTAACAGATCTTGCAAAGATCCAAAAATTTTCAAGGATCTTTTCAAAGAGATCTGACCCATCATCAAGTTAGCTCTCAGATTTAACTATCTGGAAAACCCATTAGCAATGCAGCCTGCATTCCCCATTAAGTGTCAGCACATTCAAACTGAACTGAATTCTATAAGTAAGAGATACAGATGTTTGTCTTTTCTGTAAGACTCCTTTGGGAGTTAAGGCAGGTGCTCTGTGCAACCAAATGCAAAGGTCTGGCTATTACCTGTCCAGGCATCTATTTCTTGGGAAACCCTATACAAATATCTGGAATTTATTGATCCAGGATTGAGGGTACCTGCAAAGAGGAGCTGCAAAAATAAATAAGTAAACTAAAGAATATTTAAAAATAGCAAAAATGGGAGAAGGAAAGGCTTAGCAGTCAAAACAGTGTCTTTTTTCTTTTTTTTTTTTTTTTTTTTTTTTTTTTTTGAGACGGAGTCTCACGATGTTGCCCAGGCTGGAGTGCAGTGGCACGATCTCGGCTCACTGCAAGCTCCGCCTCCCGGGTTCCCGCCATTCTCCTGCCTCAGCCTCCTGAGTAGCTGGGACTACAGGCGCCCGCCACTGCGCCCGGCTAATTTTTTGTATTTTTAGTAGAGACGGGGTTTCACTGTGGTCTCGATCTCCTGACCTTGTGATCCGCCCGCCTCAGCCTCCCAAAGTGCTGGGATTACAGGCTTGAGCCACCGCGCCCGGCCCTTTTTTCAAGCATATATGAAGAGCAGCTAAAAAAACTCTAAAAGAAAAGCATGTTTTAATCTAGCAAGTCTAAAAAAACTAATTGAAACCTGATATTATTAGCAGGCATAAGAAATTAAAGTAATAATTCTTCCAGTGTGCCACTTAATCAGGATACTGTCACCTTTATGGCTGAGAAAAATCAGAGGTCCTAATTTTAAAAACTCTGCTGCCCACAAATCTTTCAAAATTAGACATTTCCTAAAAAGTCCATTTTCTTGAATATTTGATTTTGCATAAAAACAAAATTTCAAGACTTATTTAAATCGACTTTATTTTTTCCAGTACAATCTTTTTTCATATTTATTTCATTATCATAAATGATCCAATTTAGTATAAATCCAATTTTAGCACAGTACTTTTCCTAACTTACACTGTATTATAAAGCCCTAAACAGATCTTTGGAGAAGCCAATTTTTTTCCTGAAGCATATATGGATTTTTTCTCTTAATTTTCTGCATATCCTGGTTCTCTAGTATTTAATAAGGAACCACAACCGTTCTTGTTTTAATGGTTTTCCATTTGAATAACAAATCTTTACCTATAATGAATGTATTTCTCTCCTAAAATAAATATATTTAACTTTATGAAAATTTTATAGAAAATAGAAAAGATGTTTCAAAGACAAGAAATAAAATCTAGTAATAAGAGGAAACAAAAAATACTTAGCATCTATCCTCAAAATGTTTTCTAAATATTGGGGAAAATTTCGTATTTTTGTTTGTAAAACGAGTGCCTTTTTTTTTTTGACTGCATTTTAACACAAGGTTTAAAAAAGCCAGTCTAACGTGATAAAAGTAATATATATCCAGGCAACAATAAAAAGATACTTATAAATGCATCATTAGAATGCCATGCTGCCAAATATTTAAAGATGCAATTATTTTGGAAAGAAACAAATTGTATACATTCCAAATATTTAAAACAAAAATTCGAATCAGATGCTAACATCCAATATAAACTCTATTTTCTTTGAGTTACGATAGTCATATGTCTGAGTTCATATTCTGCATGAGACAGGAAAGTAAGAAAACAGCAGCCGGTGTAAGACAGCTAGGAGAGAGACAACTATACTGTTTGTCAAAACTGTGTTAGACTAGTATGTTCCAAAGTATGCATTTTCAAGTTTAAAGCAGTCAACAAGACTATCTGGGATTTGTCCTAGAAATAATTTGTTTCCTCTGATCCATCGTAAGTAACAAATGATAATATACTATATATCTTATAAAGAGTTAGCTACTTCTCTTATCAGGAAGGTGATTCAGTAATACTTAAAAACAGAGCTACTTCTCAAGATTCAGTACCTGAAAAATGTATTTATTTGCCCTAATAGACAAGAACTTTAAAGTTTAAATGCTAAGTATACTGACAAATGTGCTCATTTAGCACAGTCTACTATAAACTTCCATTCAGACAGCCTAGGGATTTTTTTAAGAAAATATACATGAGATTCAGTTAAGACTATTCAAAGCAAACAGAGAAATGGACTTTTCAGCGCTCCAACATTCTTTCAAGGTTTAGAGGATCTTCAGATATACAAAGATGTTCCAGTTTTATAATGCTGAAAATTAATGCTTTCTTTTCAGGTCTTGTCAGAATAAATAGAAAGCTCAATGTCATCACATCCCAATTAAGTATTAAGTACCTATTATGGAGAAGAGACAAAATTGTTTTTCTTAGGGAACTCGGTTCATAAACCTATTAGTGTCTCAGAAATTAAAGAATATAACATCTTCCCACAAAGCAGTCACTATAAGAATCAAACAATGGAATCACAACTCAAAGATGAACATAATTAAATCAATCCTGTTTGCAATGCGCATACTTCAATTCTGAAAAAAAAAATTGCCATTACTCTCTGGTTCTAAAATATCTACATGAATCTTTTAATTGAATGTCTGCATCTTTTGATTTCCAGCAATGATACTCAGATTTTGGATGGCTTCATATACATACAGCTCTTTCAGGGGCACTTTGGTGCTTAGAAGTCACCTTTTAGAAAAGCATGCATAATTCCACAGTAACTGACTGTAAATATGTGCCACCCCCCTCAATTTTGGTAACCAGGCACTACTGATTTATCAGCTCAATTAAAACTTTCAGGATAATTTGAAGAATAATTATTTGGTTCTTCCACTGCCCCTACCCAACCCCACAAATGTATAAAATAAATAAAAAGTGTATAAAAACAGGTTTACTTTAGTTTTCATAGCTAAATGTCATATGCTGAAAACTAGACACTTAGACACCCCGGGACTAAAAAAATTAACATTTTTATTTAAATTCAGAGATAACAAAGTTAGTCAATTTAAAAAAAGATAATCAAAAAACATTTAACTAATTAGCTTTCACATACTAGAAAACACATTTACTCTTTAAGAGGACACAATACTTGTATATTCTCTTGTATTCTATCTGGAGCAATTATGGATCAGTAACATATAATAACAGGTGCCACAGCTTAACAGAGAGGTTGCAACACAGTTAGTGGTAATGCCATTTCTCTAGGTAACCTGGTATTTTAATTTAGTTATAGTTAAATTTAACCTAGGCAACAAAGTCAATAAAGGCTAATGAGTTCAATGGAAAAAAATTGTATTAAACGTGTTTTTTAAAAAACATCACATGACTAAAGGGTAAGATGACACTGTCTACTGAAATCAGTACACTTGGTATACCTTGTGAAGGGTATACAACAAAACACTTGGGTATCTTCCCATAGGAGTTACTGCACTATGCAATACCAGGGGTTGACTTTCACACTGTTTTCTACATGAATGGTGTTCCCCACATCGTGCTGTAAAAAATCAGAGTGGAGGTATATAGCAGTCCTACTACAAGGTTCACACAGCTTGTGTTGGATATGATACACTGAGTACCTCAGAGCAAAAATGGGAAAATGTGGTGTCACCCATGTAGTTCATTTATTTAACCAAAAATATCTATATACTGGTTTGAAAATAAGTTACTTATAGTACAATAATTAATTGTAAATGTGACAGAAACCACTGGCTAAACAGGAGCACCTGATAATCTAATTACCTGAGTATGTCCTGTAAGAAGATATAAGTCTCTCCCCCCAATTTTCACTTGTATGTCCTGGATCTGAATCTACAGAATGAGAAGAGACAGGAGAAGAGAAAAAAGCACACGGAGGGAAATGCAGAATTCAACAAACCAACATTTTTCAAAAGACCACCAGTTAATAAGCTGTCATTGTTTTGCCAAAAGATTATTTTTAAAGTAAAGCCAAAATTATATTTAAAACACAGGTTTGATCAACACCTAATATTTTAAATTCTTCAACAAAAATATCTTAAAGTTGGGAAATTCAATCATGCAGTTTCAATAACAGGTATTACTGATGTCATATATTAAAACATACTATCTTTTTTGAGGCTATGTATTTTTTCAACCTCTGAATAACAGTAAAAGCGCCAGTACTTTATCACTGGTTTTCTGTTTAGAACTTGTCTTATGCTTTTTGTGAGTGCCAAAACTACTCTGGAGACAGTAGAACACTCTGGACTGCACTATCATCCTACACCACAGACCTTTCCACAAATTATATACACTTCAAATGGTATAAATTACTACAGTGATTACTACTGAAGACCGCCTGGAAAGAAAGTAACCTAAATCAAAACAAAGTTTATCAGTTAAGAATATGGAATTCTGGCTGGGTGCAGTGGCTCACACCTGTAATCCCAGCACTTCAGGAGGCCAAGGTGGGTGGATTACCTGAGGTCAGGAGTTCAAGACGAGTCTGGCCAACATGGTGAAACCCCATCTCTACTAAAAATACAAAAATTAGCCAGGTGTGGTGGCGCATGCCTGTAATCCCAGCTACTTGGAGGCTGAGGCAGGAGAATCGCTTGAACCCGGGAGGCAGGGATTGTGGTGAGCTGAGATCGTGCCATTGCACTCCAGCCTGGGTGACAGAGTGAGGAGACTCCGTATCCAAAAAAAAAAAAAAAAAAAAAAAAAAAAAAAAATATATATATATATATATGGAATTCTGCCTAACAATTCATGACAGAGAAATATGAATATGGAGAACTGACTTTGGTAATATGGCCAGAGCAGATATTTTTACTTATAAATATATTTTGACTTACAAATGCCATTTCAACTCACAATATTATTGTGATCTTCATATCCTTAATTGACAAACTTTTTCCCAGGATCACTGTTACACAGTATTCATGATTTCAGTTAGGTACAAGTAACCAAGTTTTCAAAAAAAAAAAAAACAACTTAAGAGAACAAATAAACCCTAAGCATCGTATTTGAAAATTTTACAGATAACCCTAGAAGTTTAGTGATGAGAAAGTTCACTCAACTGAAAGAGGAATCATCAATAACATTTAGACCAACTCTAAACAGGTAAATGGGCTGAATGTTAAAACTTTCAATGAACACATATTTCAAAATGGAACACATTAAGTTAGCAACTAAAAAATTTCATGAAAAATAGTATTTGACAAAGACAAGCAAAAAAATTTAAATAACCACCACAGATTGCAAAGCAAACCAGCAACCATTAAATTGTGCCAATAGGATTAAATGAATTGTTGAAAGCAGATATTATTTTAATAGATTAAACCACAGTGAATAAGCTAACCTTTCAATTATATTGATGTAGTTTAACAGTTTATCCAAATCTTCCTTTGGAAGTAAGCAACCACTCTGACCCCACATTGGCTTTTACTCAAACAACTATATTTCTATTGGTGGCGTTTGCATAGTCTACAAAGCTTTAACTCAGGAACTAGAAAATTAAAGCTTCTATTAACATATCCCTGTCCCCTTCCTCAACTACTTCCTTTTATGCTGTACTAAGACTAGGCTGTATGAGATTACCACCGTTTATGAGACTGATACAAAATATTGAGTGCAAAGCAGAGCCACTCTCTCTCCCACACATGTTCTTCATAGCGAGGCAAAACAAGTGATACTTGCATTTTAAAACCAATCTTTTTAAGTTAGTATTTTGCTTGGGTTGCAAGGAAATAAGAGAAAAATACTAAAAATAATTTTAAAAGCCTGTACTGTATGTTTGAAACTTGCATAATGAAATATCAGGAAGGGGGCAGAGGTAAATGTATCATGAATAACTGCCAGGAAAAAAATCACCAAAGGTGATTATTCTTACTAAGCAAAGCACTAATTTTATCTATTTTAATATAGTTCCCAGAAAAATTGTATCTATCTGTTTTCTTTTCAAAAGAAGCTCCTCTCCTCAAATTTGATTGAGTCACATTATAATATGGTAAACCCTTAAATGGCATCTAAAGTCTTAGGAAAATAGAACTAAGGCTGGCTGGCAGAGATTTTGTTAATAAAATTTCAACACATTCTACAACTGCCTCCATAGACTTAGTGAACACATCATACTGTGTTCTCTGAATTTTCTCATATTCTTTTTAAAATGCCAAAAAAGGTTGGGCGCAGTTGCTCACGCCTGTAATCCCAGCACTTTGGGAGGCCGAGGTGGGTGGCTCAATTGAGGTCAGGAGTTTGAGACCAGCTTGGCCAACATGGTGAAACTCCACCTCTACTAAAAATACAAAAATCAGCCAGGTGTGGTGGCGCATGCCTGTAATCCCAGCTACTCACTCAGGAGGCTGAGATAGGAGAATTGCTTGAACCTGGGAGGCAGAGGTTGCAGTGAGCCAAGACTGTGCCACTGCACTCCAGCCTGGGTGAAAGAGCGACACTCTGTATCACTAAAAAAAAAAAAAAAAAAAAAAAAAAAGCCAAAAAAATTAGTAAACTATTTGCCTACTAATAATGCTAACAGGAAACAATTACTTAGAGAAAAAAGTGAAAGACATTCAATCTTTCTGATTATTTAAACATGCAAACTAAAATGACAAAGGACTACTGGTTTATCTCTATAGAACATCAGATTTATCAACCTAAAGAAAAACGTGTCCCCCAATGCTATCTGAGGTTAAAGAACATTCATGTACTGCTGGAGGCTTTCTAACTAGGTATAATTATTTTGGAGAAACCTGAAGAATCATAGAAATGTTTAACCCTTATAACACTGTAACCTTACTCCTGGGAATGAATAAAGAAACAACTCAGTGTATGACAAACATCACAATCTGCAAAGATGCTCTTGATGGCATTATTCACAACAAAAGAATTATAAATTTAGTTTGAGGGCCAAGAAGAGACTCTCTCATGTAGCCTCAAGACAGCTGTTTAACACTTTCACATTAAGAGAGTTTGGCTTTCCCTTGGACACCATAAGACTAGGGAAGAAATTAAGTATGATTTCGTGACTGATAATGCAGGAATAAAGTTCACTTAGGTGGAAACTGCATTAATTATTAAAGATAACAAAAGTTATCAGTTATTGATTACACTATATATGGTGGCAGATATTATATGATACCTATACAACATTCATTCTCTTTTTCTTACCAGGAGTACCCCAGTTTTGATCGGAGAAACAATATGCCCGGCTGAAAGTATGATTTTTCAGACTCCCCTGCAACTAGAATAGCCTAACCAATCAGATGCAGAAACAAAAAGGCCAAATCTCACTGGGAAAAAAACACTTTTGTCCTTGGTCTTTTCCCTCCTACTTTCTACCCAGGAAGAAGCAATAATCTTGTGATTATAAGGCAAAATGATTAAGGATAAAGCCCATGTATGAGCTAAGAGTGGCACAGCATTAAGATGAAAAGAGATCAGAGTCTGATGGCATTATTGAACTGCTATGCCAACCCTGTACTGCCTATGCTTGGCCTTCTTACTGCATTAAACTGTAAAATTCCTATGTAATTAAACCAGTGTTAGTTTTTGGTTATGTTTAATTTAGTTTTATAAGCTAAATTTACATGCTATGTCACTTGAAGGTCACAATTCTCTGAAACTGATACTATTATATGTACTTTTACAGATAAGGAAGCTGGGACTTACAAAGAAGTCAAATTACTGGGCCAACGCTTGTAGGGGACTGAGGGTCAACACTAGTCAGATTCCAAAATCTTCAGTAATAAACACTGCCATGATTTACCTCTGCTACAACTAAAAAATTTATCCTGTCAATTCTAGAGTAGCAGAGAATGAAAGGAGAAGGTAAAAATTAGTGATAAAGCAATCTGATGTAGGTGTTAAGAAATGTCTTTTAGATAAGCAGTTGCTTTTTACTTCCATAGGTTCAATGGGTCATTGTATATATTGGCTTAATGTTCCACAGGACAAAATTCATGGGAATTCTTTGACACAGTAAGACAATGTTAGTGATTTGTTGAAATAAATTAATTCAGAATGAACATAGTACTATGATAGAGCTACAAGGACCCACTGGCCTGATTTCAAATTACGTTGTAATTCATTCCCTGATTTTTTCTGTCTAGCCAAGCACTTACTTTTCTAGAAAGTGTTTTCTTTTTTAAAAAAATTAGTAAGTATTAAATAATTGAGAATTTAGAAAGTTTAAGACACACTATGATGCCTTGCAAAACGGAGGCTAGGAATCTCTCATTCAGTAGACAGCATTGCTGCTAATCTGGGGTGCCAGTGGGCTTTCCTTGGACAATGTTATGAATACCTCTTTTGAAAAGTAGTGACTTTATAAAAGTAACATATGTCCATTATTTCAAGAATTCAAGCCATACAAAAAGGACCAAGAAGAAAGTAACAGATACCCCACATCCAAGAAATAAAGTGTTAACCTCTGGCAAGCATCATTCCCAGCATCCATCTAAATACGTATTAATGACAAAGGAACTAGCAGAGACAGTAATAAATTTATGTAAGAACAAGAAAATAACACACATATGCTATTTTGAAATAAAAGGCTTAAAGACTTATTTTAATCCAACATTAAAAAAAAAACTAAAGGCATTGCTTCTTCCTTATAAAAGATACTACTATAAAATATAAACAAAAATATAAAGAAATTTTAAATACAGGAACATTAAAAAGTTTATATAATCATTTTAAGAAACTATATACTTTAGATAATATCAGTTAATCCCTTGCTTAGAGATAAGATGATATGCTTTCTCTTTATTCCCTACCCCTTGTTCTATTATTTCCTTAAGTCAAGGTTTAAAACATTTATATTTTGTTCTGTACCTAAAACACATCCAACAGGTATAGTTCCTACAGTGAAAAAAGTCTTATATTTAGACAGTCTTAATCTTTCCATGTGTTAATATACATGTGTGCACATATATACACACGATAAATGTAAATACACAAATTACAATTTTAATGCAAATAGCACATCCTGTTTCATAATCTAATTTTTTACTTCCAATATATCATGATCATCTTCCCATATTATGTATTATTCTACAGCTGGAGTACCGTGGCATGATCACAGCTCACTGTAGCCTCAACCTACCAGGCCAAGCAATACCCATGCATCAACATCTCAAGTAGCTGGGATTACAGGCGCACACCACCAAGCCTGGCTCAGTTTTTAATTTTCTTGTAGATACAGGGTCTCACTCTGTTGGCCAGTCCGGTCTCAAACTCCTGGCCTCAAGTAATCCTCCTGCCTTGGCCTCCCAAAGTGCTGGGATTTCAGGTGTGAGTCACCATGCCCAGCCTTACAACATTATTTTTAAGGGTGAAAACTATTTCTTCATTGAATTTATCATAATTTAACAAATCCTGTATTAGTCAACACAATTCTCCTGATTTTTTTGCTATTATAAAGAAAGCTGAGGCTGGGCACGGTGGCTCAAGCCTGTAATCCCAGCACTTTGGGAGGCCGAGACGGCGGATCACGAGGTCAGGAGATCAAGACCATCCTGGCTAACATGGTGAAACCCCGTCTCTACTAAAAAAAAATACAAAAAACTAGCCGGGCGAGGTGGTGGGCGCCTGTAGTCCCAGCTACTCGAGAGGCTGAGGCAGGAGAATGGCGTAAACCCGAGAGGCGGAGCTTGCAGTGAGCTGAGATTGCGCCACTGCACTCCAGCCTGGGCGACAGAGCGAGACTCCGTCTCAAAAAAAAAAAAAAAAAAAAAAAAAAAGGCTGAGATAAACATCCTTAAAAACAAATGCTTTCATCAATAACTATTTATTAGAGGCCAGGCATGGTGGCTCACTCCTGTAATTCCAGCACTTCGGGAGGCTGAGGCTGGCAGATCACTCGAGGTTGGGAGTTAAGAGCCTGGCCAATACGGCGAAACCCCGTTCCTACTAAAAATATGAAAATTAGCTAGGCAGGCACCTGTAATCCCAGCTACACGGGAGGCTGAGGCAGGAGAACCACCTGAACCCAGGAAGCAGAGGTTGTAGTGAGCTGAGATGGCACCACCGCACTCCAGCCTGGGTGACAGTGTGACTCTGTCTCAAAATAATAATAGTTATCATTATTATAATAAATGCCCAAAGAAAAAATTAGTCATATGTTAAGAAACAATTTTTATATACATTGTCCTATTTACCTTAAACAAAGTATTTCTATAATTTAGACCCACTAAAGCAAATTCCTATGTCCAACCCGTAACTACTGGGTGATTCAGACCAAAAACAATTTTGTCATTCATCATAAATTGTATTTCTTTGACTACTACTGATGTATTTTTTCATGTATTTCTTTGCCAACTATAATTGTTGTTCTGAACTGTTTGTATTTTTGGGTCCATTTTCCCATTTTTGAGTTTCCTTTTCACACTTAAGAGATCTTTAAATGCTACATATATTAAGGGTTTTGATGAATGCTGCATATGTTTCTCCCTTCTGTATCTTTATCTTCACAGTTTCAGCTAATAGTTTAAAATATAGCATACTACACAAAAAAGATAAACGTCAAATATGAAGTCTGATGCTGTATTTTTCATATGGGAAATATCACTTAATGGTACTGAATTCTACTTTTGTTTTAAAATTATATAAAAGACACTTGAATCTAAATAACACATTTTGTACTGGTACTAGGAAAATCCTCCTTAATGTTTTCATTGTGTGTGATATGTTAAACCAAAGACGTCATCTATTACTTTCTAAAATTTATAAACAAAGCCTACCAAAAAAATAAATACAATTGACCTTGAACCACCTAATTTTGAACTGCACAGATCCACTTACACAGGAATTTTCTTCTGCCTCTCTGCATCCCTGAGACAGCAAGATCAACCCCTCCTCTTCCTCAGTCTACTCAGTGTGAAGACAATAAGGATGAAGATCTTTATAATGATACACTTCCATTTAATGAACAGTAAATATATTTTCTATTCTTTATGGTTTTCTTAACATTTTTTTCTCTAGCTTAAAGAGTACAGTATATAATATAACATGTCATCTAAGACTTAGTAAAGAAAAAAATAACAGTACACAAAAGATGTGTTAATTGTTTATGTTATTGGTAAGGCTTTGGTCAACAGCAGGCTATTAGTAGTTAAGTACTTGGGGAGTCAAAAGATACACAGATTTGACTGTGTAAGGTGGGGAAGGATGGGGTTAGCGCCCCTAGTCCCCACATGGTTCAAGGGTCAGTTGTGTTTTAAATCCATCAAAATTTTGTTTGGTGACAACATGTAACTTTTCAAATGGAAGAATAAGTGTTATGAAACAGTCTTACAGAGAGTTACAGTATCCCAACTAAAGTCCAATAGTAGAAAAAAATGTAAGGGGGAAAGTGTATATAACCCAATTTTAGACATATGAATTAGGTTACATTTATTCAATACCTAAATTTTTATCTTCCTAAGTAACATTTTCTCCTTTATTTTATTCTAAATAAAATAAAAATCCATCTGATCTAATGACAAAGGCTCTCATGAAAAGATTATCTTGAAACTTTATTCCTTAAAAATACTAATATTCTTCAAATTTATTGAAATCTATTTTTCGAACAACTATTAGAAATATACTCATTGGAAAACAAAACCCGAGTAACATAATTTAAAAATGACTAGCAACGAAACTTTTAATATGCGAGAAGAGTTCAATCTTAAATGGCTGTCCAAAGGCACATAAGCACCTTCTTCTCAGCTAAGCGACCTAGTAATAGCTTGAGAATATCACTTAGGATGCTTCGAGGGGGAAAAAAATAGGTTCTGAATCTCCCAAAGAAACCAGTGTAGCTTAAAATGAAAAAGCACATGATTTCGTAATCACTGCAAGAAAGAGCAATCTTCAAAGTTTAAAAATGTCATGAGTGTTTAAGAACAATTTTTAATTCACACAACAGCAGTGGCAAAATACACAAAAGGAGACCTGGCTACCAAAAGCGTATACTACACGATTTTCTAAAGCTATGTTAGTATAGAATGTTTCAAAAATCTTATGAGTATTTTCAGTTTCTGGAGTCAAGATCATTTCTGAACTGACCATTAAAATGACTAGAAAGATATAGGCAGAATATAATCTATGTACATAAACTCAGAATGGAATACTTTCTCTGAGGCTAAAACATTTTTAAGAACAGTTCATTATTAATATTTCATGCAATGACTAAAACTACAGTAAATACATACATTCAAGTTTATATTAGTTTCAAAAATCGGTTAGTTCAGGGCTAAAACACAAGCTAGTAATTTATTAGATAGCAATAATAAGAATCTCATCTGCTATGAATAACTGGGATTGGTTGATTTCAAGTATCAATTTCTGGTATGTAGGAGTTTTGGGAAACAAAAATTCTATGAAAAGCACTGAGGCAGTTTAGCCTCAATTTGTGTGTGTGTGTGTGTGTGTGTGTGTGTGCGTGCGTGATGCATGTTTCTAATTCATTTCTGAATCTAAAGTGCCTAAACTTCTTTGGGCCTAATTCATTTCTGAATCTAAAGTGCCTAAACCTTATGTTCATAAAAGCTCAATAACTTTTTCTCAAATCTGCATATTCTATTGCTTCCTTATCACTGAGTAAATTTTAATCATTTGAGTGCTCCCCCCAAAATTAATTTCTTGATGAAGAAATTCACAATAAACATTCAAAGAGTAAGGAATAAAGAAAATTGTTGTCATCTCTGGTTAGAAACCACACTTGGCATGACAGATGAATGTCTGCCCCAAAATGATAAATCTGAAACAGTGAAATACAAATATTTCTCAATAAACTGGGATGTCAAGAGGAGTGGTGTACAAGAAACAAAAATCAGAATTAAAGAATGAACAAGATTTTACCAGAGAACAGCAAATTATTCTACCTGTGTCTGAATCTCGTTCTTCATTTCTTGATGGGCTAATGGTAAAAGGAAGTTTACGTTTCATGGATGATTTCTCTTTCATCTCCTTGCTCACATCACTGCGTTCAATTTTTGGAGTTTTGCTGTAGGATGCAATCTTGTCTTTACTCTATTAAAAAGTCAAATAGAGTAAAGTTATATCAACATTAGCTAAGCAATACAGTATAGAAACCCCTCCTTACTGGGGAAAAACATACACAAAAAGAGAGACAGTGTTACATATCACTGTATTCAATATACTCAAGACTCAGCTTCAACAACTATATTTTTTCCTAACCTGTTTCATATTTCCCTACTCTTATTTAATAACATAATTTTATATTTATTTTTAAATATTTTACGTTCAGGGGTACCTGTGCAGGTCTGTTATATGAGTAAATTGCACGTCACTGGGGTTTGGGGTAAAGATTATTTCATTACCCAGGTAATAAGCATAGTACCTGATAGGCAGTTTTTTGATCCTCTCTCTCCTCCCACCCTCAAGTAAGCCCCAGTGTCTGCTGTTCCCTTCATGCCCATGTATACACAATGTTTAGCTCCCACTTATGAGATCACGTGGTATTTGGTTTTCTATTCCTGCATTAGTTTGCTTAGGATTATGGCCTCCAGCTCCATCCATGTTGCTGTGCAAAAAAACACGATCTCATTCTTTCTAATGGCTGCATAGTGTTCCATGGTGTGCATATACCACGTTTTCTTTATCCAGTCTACTGTTGATGCGCATTTAGGTTAATTCCATGTATTTGCAACTGTGAGTAGTCCTGCAATGAACATACGCATGTATGTGTCTTTGTAATAGGACAATTTATATTTTTTTGGGTAAACAAAAATGGGATTGCTGGGTTGAATGGTACTTCTAACAACAATTTTAAAACAACAGTAAAACAAAATATCTTGAATAGAACCACTATATCTAGATGTAGCGCCAATGAATATGTAAATTTTAAAAAGCAATTCTGAATTGAATCAAACTGATGGTATTTTATTTAAAAAATAAAGTTGGCTGGGCATAGTGGCTCATGCCTGTAATCCTAGCACTTTGGGAGGCCAAGGTGGGGGTATCACCTGAGGTCAGGAATTCGAGACCAGCCTGGTCAACATCGTGAAATACTGTCTCTACTAAAAATACAAAAAAGTAGCCAGGTGTGGTGGCAGGTGCCTGTAATCCCAACTACTCAGGAGACTGAGGCAGGAGGATCGCTTGAATCTGGGAGACAGGGGCTTCAGTGACCTGAGATCATACCACTGCACTCCAGCCTGGGCAATGAGAGCAAAACTCTGTCTCAATAAATAAATAAATAAATAAATAAATAAATAAATAAATAATCTGTATCAGCAGTTCTCAAAAGGCTTCTTGACTAGCAGTATCAGCATCACCTAGAAACTTACTAGAAATGCAAAATCTCAGACCTACTGAATCAGAATCTCTGGGGCTAGGGCCTAATGATCTGTTTTTAATAGTCCTGCCACATGATTTTGATGCATAGTAAAGTTTGAGAACCACTATTATTTATCAATAAAGAAGAAAATATGTAAGGGTCACAGGAACCAAAGAATAATCTATCCAGGTCAGTAGATTACAACCCTATTTCTTAAATCAGAAAACCAGAAATGGATTTATAATTCAATTCAGAAAAAGAATGACATACCAAATAAAAATACTGTGTACCTGCCCAGTTAGGTGAAGTGACCTATAGGTAATATGAAGTTCACTCCTATAATCAAACATCCAAATTGATATGGCACATCTAAAACCAGAGCATGACAACTCCTTTGTGAGAAATGTGCTTCATACTGATAACTAAGCCACACTGCCTTAGCAGGAGATCTTAAAAGAACATTCCCAAGCTATGATAAGAAGTGATATTTATCATGATTGCAGAGATTCTCAAAAGCAAATGAAAAGTAGATTCAGACTATAAAAGATACCAGTTTTCAATCCAAGATGAAAAATAAAGGAGAGATGAGGAGGAAAAAGGGGCATGACAAATTAATACAAAAGATGACTCTAAAAGAGCAAATGAATAAACAAACCTTTGGTGAAATCTAATAATGAAAATCAGAGAAAAGATTAAAAAAAACAACAACACTGAGATTGAGCCTGAATACAACTATAGAGGGAATATTAAAAAGTTATGCAAGAATGCTGTTGGCTGGGCATGGTGGTTCATGCCTGTAACCCCAGCACTTTAGGAGGCCGAGGTGGGCGGACCACTTGAGCCCAGGAGTTTGAGACCGGCCTGGGCCACATAGGGAGACCTTGACCTTGTCTCCATAAAAAAATTTAAAAGTTAGCCAGGCATGGTGGCATGCGCCTGTGTTCCCAGCTACTTGGGAGGCTGAGGCAGGAGGATTGCTTGAGCTGGGAGGATTGAGGCTGTAGTGAGCCATGTCCTCACCACTGTGCTTCAGGCTGGACAACAGAGTGAGATCCTGTATCCAAAAAAAAAAAAAAAAAAAAAAATGCTGTATTTAGTTTTATACTATTAAAAAACTTACAGACTGTAAAAATTCGGTAATTTCCTTGGAATATATGGATTACTAAAAATGAGCTCATGACAGGATGACAGGAAGGGAAAACCAGAATAGACCAATTACCATAGAAAACAGTAAATCAGGCTGGGTGCAGTGGCTCACATCTGTAATCCCAATGCTCTGGGAGACTGAGGCGGATGGATCACTTGAGGACAGGAGTTTGAAACCAGCCTGTGCAACGTAGTGAGACCTCATCGCCATAAAAATTTTTTAAAAACTAGCTAGCCACAGTGGCACACAACTGTAGTCCCAGCTACTCAGGAGGCTGAGACAGAAGGCTGCAGTGACCTATAATCACGCCACTGCAATCCACGCTGGGTGACAGAGCAATACCCTGTCTCTAAAAAAAAAAAAAGAGGAAAAAAAAGATAAATCCATAGTGAAACATATGTTTAAAAAAGCACCTACTCCAGAAGATTTTACAACAGAGTTTTAACCAAATAAACAAAACTTCAAGAAACAAGTATTTTCCATTTCTTATAAATACCAGAGCACAGAAAGATTAGAAGTTACCCAATTCATTTTAAAAGTCTAAAATAAAACATACCAAAAACAGTACAAGATACAAAATTACAGACAAAAATCAACTTATGAACATAAATGCAAAAGTCCTTAACAGACTATCAACCCAAATTCAGTATCTCAGAATATATTATTCTAGAGAATGCAAGGATAGTTCATGGACAGAAAACCTCTTAATTCACTGTATCAAAACATTAAAGAAAACCAGATGATGGCAAGAACAAAGTGACAATAATAATAACAATAAATTCTACATTCATTCTTGATCAATTTCCAAGCTTTCAAGCAAAATCCTCGAGTTATTTTTTCACTTCTGCCAATGAAATGGAGCTTCAAAGACAAGGTGTTTTGCTTATAAGGTTGTTCAAAATGTAGGTTTTATTATATGGTGAGACCAACAAATCAGGATATTACTGCTATGGAAAAGATTGTTACTCACAGTTCCAAGGGGTGGGGGGCATGCCATGCCACATCATGCCACTCCAGACCACACAGGGAAGCATCAGGGTGGTTGGTCAAGAGGTAAAAGAAGAAAGATGAAATGTGAGCAAGAGCCTTTATTGTAGTTTCCACAGGAAAGAAAGTGTGAAGCAGGGTAAGCAGGCTTGGGATTGGCTACCTTGAATAATTTCAGCGGGCTCTGGGATATAGGAGCTGTTTCTCTAATTGATACCTGGTTCTGGGGTGATCAGGACAGATGGCTAGTGGCCCAGAATGCGAGAGCCCAACAAAGTTGGGAATTTGGATGTGGGGTCTAGATAGGTCAGTCTGCGAATGAAAGATGTGCTCACAGTGAGTTTATTATCTCTAGGAACTGGCTAGGCCTGGTAGATATAGTATCTCAATGGTCAGCAATGCCTGAGAAGTCAAAGCATCAGAAATACAGAAAATAAAAAGACACAGCTAATACACAGGTTAACCAACAAAACTCCAGTAACTTGCCTTAGAAAATGAATCATTGTTATGAATAAAAGATTTAAGAATCACTTAAAAATCTCTTCTCCCTTGCAGCTATATAGGATACAGGTCTGTGCTACAAAATGAGTTTAAAAAAAAAAACCTATGTGATATCATATTGAAAGAAAACAGCATAGGAATATATGGAATATGTTCTCCCGTGCAATACGGTGATAAGTGTAACTATTCATAACTGCTAACTACTTGTTATGTCCTCTATAAAACTGTCCTTCAAGGCGTATTTGAACAAAGGGTTTCTGTGAGATTCTTAACACTTTAACTTTCAAAAGAAATATTTTTGATAGTCGTGAAATTTCTGTATTACCGAAGAGTAGAAATACTCTATCGAATTCAAGAGACTCTCATTAGCACATACTAGGCCCATAACTCTGTTAGGTTTATTATCTTAAAACATTTCTGGAGTCTTTTCATTTAACATTATTGTCCCAATAACTGGCAACAACCATCATACATAATAATGAAAGCATCAATGGTAAGAATTATCTTCTATTAATTCTATTAAATGATGTATTGATAGCCTCTGTCATCTCAGTAAGATAGAAAAAATGGTAAAAAATGTATCCAGAAAACAAGAATATATATACACACATGCACATATATAATCAGAAAAGTCGGGAACAACATCAAGGCATACCTTGGAGATATGGCAGATTCAGTTCCAGACCACCATGATAAAGCAATTATAATGATAAAACAAGTCACACAAATTTTTTGGTTTCCCAGTACAAAAATTATGTTTACACTATGATGTAGTCTAGTAAGTGTGCAATACTATTATGCCTAAAATATATATATGCCTATTTTAATTTTAAAGTACTAAATATACTGAAATATACTAAGGATAGCATGGGCCATCAGCAAGTTGTAATCTTTTTGCTGGTGGAGGGTCTTGCCTCAGGTTGATGGCTGTTCGTTGATCAGGACAGTGGTTTTTGATGGTTGGGGTGGCTATTACAATTTCTTAAGACAACAATGAAGTTCGCCGTGTGAACTGACTTTCTCTCACAAGAGATCTCTCTGTAACATGCAATGTTCTTGACAGCTTTTACCCACGGAACTTCTTTCCAAATTGGAGTCAATCTTCTTTAACTCTGCTGCTGTTTTATCAACTAAGCTTATGCAATATACTAAATCCTTTGCTGTCATTTCAACAATGTTTATAGCATCTTCACCAAGGGTAGATTCCATCTCAAGAAATACTTTATTTCCTCATCCACAAGAAAGATGAGCTATTTTTTCTCTTCTGCCAATGAAATGGAGCTTCAAAGACAAGTGTTTTGCTTATAAAGTTGTTTTAAAACTAGGTTTCAAGTTTGATTATGAGATTTCAGCAATTCAGTCACATCTTCAGGCTCCACTTGACTCTCATTCTCTTGCTTTTTCCAATCCCATCCACGGTTACTTTCTCCACTAAAGTCTTGGACCCCTCAGTCATCCATGAGTGTTAGAATCAACTTTTCCAAACTCTGGTTAATATTGGTATTTTGACATCGTCTCATGAACCACGAATGTTTTTAATGGTATCTAAAATGGTGAATCCTTTCAAGATGGTTTTCAATTTACTTTGCATAAATCCATCAGAGGAATCACTCTCTATGGCAGCTACAGCCTTACAAAGCATATTTCTTTAACAAGGCTTGTTTGAAAAGTTAAAATTATTCCTTGACCTATGGGCTGCAGAATGGATTGCATGCCAGCAGCCATGAAAACATTATTCTCCTTGTATGTCTCTGTCAGAGCTCTTGAGTGACAGCTCATTGACATGTTGTCAATAAGCAGTAATATTTTGAAAATAATCCTTTTTTCTTAGTAGGTATCAACAGTAGGCTTAAGCTATTCAGAAAACCACGCTGTGAACAGATATGCTGTCATCAGGCAGTGTTTTTCCATTTATAAGCTACAGGCAGAGTAGATTTCACATAATTCTTACGGGTCTTGGCGTTTTTGCAATGGAAAATGAGCACTGGCTTTAACTTAACAGTCGTCAATTGCATTTGTCCCTAACAAGACAGTCAGCCTGTCCTCTGAAGCTTTGAAGCCAGGGATTGACTTCTCCTCTCTAGCTTTCAAAGTCCTAGCTGGTATCTTTTTCCAATAGAAGGCGATTTCATCTATACTGAAATCTGTAGTGTAGCCATCTTCATCAAAGATCACAGCTAGATCTTCTGGATAACTTGCTGTAACTTCCACATTAGCACTTGGTGCTTCACCTTGCACTTCTATGTTATGGAGACAGCTTCTTTCCTTAAACCAAACCTCATGAACCAACTTACGCTAGCTTCAGACTTTTCTTCTGCAGCTTCCAAACCTCTCTCAGGCTTCACAGAATTGAAGAGAGGGCCTTGCTCTGGATTGAACTTTAGTTTAAGGGAATATTGTAGCTGGTTTGATCTTCTATCCAGACCACTCCAAACTGCCTCCGTATCAGCAATAAGACCGTTTTGCTTTCTTATGGTGTGTTCACTTTAACAGCAGTTTTAATGTTCTTCAAGAACTTTTCCTGTGCAAAAGCTGTCTCAGCTTTTGACATACCTTCCTAAGCTTAATCATTCAGAGCTTTCAACTTAAAATGAGAGACATTCCACTCTTCTTTTTCACTTGAATACTTAGAGACCATTGAAATACAATTTCAAAATTGCTGTTTCAGGGAACAGGAAGGCCCAAGCAGGGGCGGAGTTGGGAGAACAGCCAGTAAGTGTAGTAGAACACATACAGTATTAAGCTTGCCATCTTTTCTGCATATAGCTTGTGGTGCCCACAAAACAATTACAACAGTAACAAAGATCACTAATAATCATAATGATAATGAAAAAGTTGGAAATATGAGAATTATCAAGATGTGACACAGAAACAAGTGAGTACGTGCTGTTGGAAAAATGTTGCCAATGAACTTGCTCAAAACAGGGTTGCCACTAATCTTTAATTTGTAAAAAGCACAATTATCTGCAAAGCACAATAAAGTGAAGGGCAATAAAATGAGGTACGCCTGTAAACCAAAATGTTAACAGCTATCTGTCAGTGGTGCCATTACAGTTGTGCTGGGACATAATTCTCTATGTCTCTCTTGCATTTTTGCACATCTTGCAAGCAGAAACACTAATTTCCTTTGTCCTGGACTATCTTTTCATGGCTATTTGTATGATAAACAGCCTAGAAAGAGAGACATAGTGTCTCCCTCTAAAGCAAAGGACATACCTGTTTGCTGTCCAGTGTAATAATGTCTCCTTCTAGGGAAAAGTGCAGGCAGACTTACTGCCCATCATAAAAGATTTGGGGTTTCTACCCTGTAATACAACCCACTGCATATGCAGTTGTCATCTGCCCATCACTGCATCCCCCTTGTGAGAAGTGAAGCTCAGGGAACAGGCACACACACTGATACTCCGGCTACTGCTATTGCTGAGTAGCAAATATTCCCTCATCACTGACCTAGCAACTGTGTCTTCTGCCAGCATCCATGAAGCTAATTAGCTTACAAGTAGGGTAAAATCTCAGAAACTTCACAGTTGTTGACAATGTAATTGGTAATTTCTATTTTCATTATTCTTAAATGTATTTTCTAATTCTTCACAACGAACATGTATTATAATACTTGGATAATAAAAAAAAATTATCAATAGTCACTTGGAAAGGAAATAATGAATGTCTGAACTACACTGATGACGAAAAGATACGAAAGAACTATTCAGATGGTTAAAACAATTAACATCCCCTCTCACATTTTATGAATTTAACCAGGTTTTAGATTATCTTAACAGATTTTATAAAAGATCTGTTTTGCAAATTATAAATACTGATTTACAGCTAAAAGTAGTAGAGAAATTTCTAAACTAAACTAGAATCAATGGGAGGAAAGGAACACAGATGAGCAGTGAAAGGTGTGAATATTCTTGCCAAAATCCTAACTATTTTAGTATTTAATGAGAGGACTTTACATAAAAATTAAATTGCTATAAAATACGATTATTTAAGTTATGCTCTACTTAAATGAATTTAAGGAGTGAAATTTTGGTTTAGGTTATTTTATTAATTTAGGACCTCATAACAGCAATAGTCTGTCATATTGAACTGTAAACGGGGTGTCTACTTACCTAAGAGAACTGTTCAAAAAAATCAGAAAGGAATAGAGAGAGACAGGCTCCTGCTCTGCTGCCCAGGCTGGAATGCAGTGGCACAAGCATAGCTCATTGTAGCTTAAAGTAATCCTTCCACTTCAGTCTACCCAGTAGCTAGGAATACAGTTGTGTATCACCACATTCAGCTAATTTTTTTTTTTTTTTTTTTGGTAGAGATGGGGGTCTTGCCCAGGCTGGTCTTGAACTCCTGGCCTCAGGCAATTCTCCTGCCTTGGTCTCCCCAAAGCACACACTACAGGCACGAGCTACCATGCCCAGCCTCATTTCTAAAAATGTTATGGGGGAAAAACAACTTAGCAGAACCCAGAAGCTGGCTTCAACGCCACTCACTATGAAAAGACAATCAAAGAAACATGCAGTGAAAATATACACGTGAATAATGGTCATGCCTTCTACCCCCGACCCCAACTTACTCACTTTGTCTTAAAAACGAGCAGCAACATGGTCTACACCTAGCATCTTTGGAATAAAAACTACAGCCCTTCCTCTCAAGGTAAAATAAGGGGTTAAATATTCACAAAAACTGAGGAAAATACTTCTAACAATAGCTTTTGACATCAAATTGCACTGAAATCCCAAAGCATGGCAATTTAAGTACAATGCATGTTGCCTTAAAAGAGCTTTTGATCCTTACCCAAACTAGTGATCCTGAAAAACATACAGTTAAACAGAGACTGAGAATAAATACATCCCTTTATGTAAGCCAAACATTTGTTAACTAGAGGAATGTAATAGTTTGTATTCTTTCTTGCCATTTATTTTATAAATCCAATGATTAACAAGTATTGTTAACTTAACTAATGAATGTTTTAAATAGAAATACGTTAGTGAAATATTTGGTTTTTGCTATTGTTGTTACAGTTTTAAGAAATCACACTTTTTTTCGCACCACTGCACTCCAGCCTGGGCGACGGAGTGAGACTCCGTCTCAAAAAAAAACAAGAAAAGAAAATAAAAGAAACTACAACTTTTAGGAGGGCAATATTCAGGCACTACTTATTTAGTGACAACTTTCAAAAGATACATGAAAAGTACACAGGAACAATTAAAGCTTCACTGAGTTTAGCCTTATAAATTCAAATACAAAAAGTGGCATCAAGCAGCCCAGATGAATTTCCACAAATGTAACCTTCACTATACCTAAACATGCAGAAATAAAAGTTCTGATGCTTTCTTAAAGTCTAACATTGTATTCTGTCTCCACATCTCCACGCAAACTACTTTCATCAAGGTCATTTAAAATGCGTCAATGGCCTCATCTTTCCTATTAAACTCTCTGTTGCATTTGGCAATGCAGACTCTCTCCTCCCCTAGCCATTCTCTGTGGAAACTCCCTTGGTTCTCTCTCTGTCCTCCTCTTCCTTTGCCTCTTCACTCCTCCTAAAATATTTGAATTCCTCAGAGTATATCCTCCTCCATTCTTGTGCCACTTTATACACACTTTGTACACTCTTTTGCATACTTACTTTCTACAAATCCTCGTATATTTATTTCCAATCTAGCCTTGTTTTGAGTTCTTACACTCTCATGTAACTGCCTACTAACCACTTCTACTTGGATGTTCCCAGGGCCAACTCAGTTCAGCAAGTACAAAGCAAATTTATTCAAACAACCTGTTCCTTCTCTTGAATTTCCTTTCAGGAAATGGCCCAATCATTAACCTAGTAACGTAAACAAGCATCAGAGTGGACCCAGACAATTTTTTCTCCACGCACAAGTTTAATTCATTCAACAGCTTTTTGATCAGCCAACTTCTCTTCATCCCGAAAGCCACTGTCCACACTGCCTCCTACTTATATTTAATTAAACAGCACTCTGACTGGTCTTTCTATGACCCTTCCCTCCCAAGTCACTGACAAGAGAATAAGTTCCAAGATCCTTCACAAGGCACACAAGGCTACAATGAACTGCTTTTTGTCTAGTGCTAGACTCACCTCCCATCCTCCATAGGCTACATCCCAACAAGTTTTTCATTTGCTGTTTCTTTCACTTATACTACCCTTTACTTTCACTTTCCTTCTGGTCAAATATGTATTCAACCTTGAGAACACAGATTAAGTACCTATTCTACTGTTAGGCTATCCCTGAACCTGTTAAGTAGCATTCTCTCCTTTTTTCCTCCCATCACTATACACTCAGTAGTTTCATGAATGAGCTTATTACACCGGTACAGCAGTTCTCAAATTATGGTCCCTGAGACCAACTGAGGAGATCTGCAAGGTCAGTATCTTCATAATAACATTAAGATGTTATTTTTTATCTTTCTCATTATCTCAAGAGTATATATTGGGGTGAAACTTCTAAAATTGATTGTGGTTGTGACTGTACAACTCTGTAAATATAAAAACAATTGAATTGTATACTTTAAATGTATGATATGTGAATTATATCTCAATGAAGCTATTTATTAAAAATGGCAAAATCAGCCAGGGCATGGTGGCTCACATTTGTAATCCCAACACTTTGGGAGGCTGAGACAGGTGGATCACTTGAAGCCAGGAATTTGAGACTAGACTGGATGACATGATGAAACCCTATCTCTGGGCATGGTGGTGTGCACCTGTGGTCTTGGCTACTCAGGAGGCTGAGGTGGAAGGATTGCTTGAGCCTGGGAGGTCAAGGCTGCAGTGAGCTGAGATCATGCCACTGCACTCCAGCCTGGGCAACAGAGCAAAACTCTGCCTCAAAAAGGAAAAAATAAATGGCAATATCAAGATATTCCTACCTAGATCAAAAAAAGACTGACAGAATTCATGGCTGAAGACTTGCCTTATAGTAAGTACTAAGGAAAATTCTTATACCAGATAGTAACTTATATCTATAGGAAGAAACTAAGAATACCAAAATCAGTAAATTTATGGGGAAACCCGAAACTTCATAAACACAGATTTCTCTTGTTTCTTTAAAAGATACATTTTGTATCAAACAATTATAACATTCTTTTGTTGGGTTAATAACATATCCAGATTAATCGATGTTATATAAATAACACGAAGGAAGAAAATGGAGCTATATTGAAACAAAGCTGCTATATTTTACTGGAATTGTGTCAAGATCAACCTGTAAGTAGACTGTGATCAATTAGGATGTGTATTACAATCTCTAGGATCAACATCTAAAATAATAAATCAAAAAACACAGTTTTAAAAAATCAGAGAAATTAAAATAGTACACTGAAAAATATTTAAAACCAAAAATGGCAACATAAAAGAGGTAACAAAAAACACATGGAATATATAATAAAGAGCAAAATTGCACATATAAATTATCATCAGATATAAGTCATATCAATAATTACATTAAATGTAAGTGGACTAAATACTGTAATCAAGAAGAGTTTGCCAGTGCAATCGGGGGAAAAAAGTGGGGGAATAAAGGTAATCAAGCAAAACAAGAAATATCCAGACTGGAAAAGAAGTAAAATTATCTTTATTCACAGATAATATGATGCCATACGTAGAAAGTCCTAAGGAATTACAAATTGTTAGAACTAATAATTGAGTAAGATCACAGGATACAAAGATAACTACATCAAAAATAATTATATTTCTGTACTAGCAATAAAGAACCCAAAATAAAACTATCCATAATAGCACTGAGAGAATAAAATACTCACAAATAATTTACCAACAGAATGCAACACTTTTACACTGAAAACTACAAAGCACTACTGAGACAAACTGAAGATCTAAGTAAATGAAAAGATATTCCATGTTCAGGGATTGGAAGACAATATTAAGATGGCAATACGACTCAAAGTGATCTACAGATGCAATGAAAAAATTCAATAAAATTCTTTCAAAATCCCAGCAGGTATTTCTAGAAACTGACAAGCTGATCCTAAAATTTATATGAAATCATGAAGGACTCAAAACGATTTTGAAAAGAATAGTTTGAAAACTTATACTTGATTTTGAAAGCAGATTTGGGGTTGCCTGGAGGGTTTGGGGTTGCAGTGGAGACTGACTACAAATGGGCAACACAGATCTTTCCAGAATGATGGCAAAGTTCTAAAACTTTATTGTGATGATGGTTGCACAATTTCATTAGCTAAAAATGTCTGGGAACACCTCAGACATCTTTCCATAAGAAAATGGCTTTAAAAAAGACTTAAAAAAGCAAACAGAAAAAAATTCAAAGACAATGTATAAAACCAGAGATAAGGAGAGACTAGGAATAGTGAGACCAGTTAGGAGACAAATTGCAGGAGTCCAAATGAAGGTTCTGAGGGTCTAAATTACATAAGAATGAAAAAGGATAGATATAAAAAGACAGAATTACATGTCATTGACAATGACTAATAATAAAAATTTTTCCCTCTCTCAATCATTATTTCTTAATTGCACAATCTTAGTAATTGTGTTTTACTTAGTAGTTGTGTGTTCACCTTAGGGAATGATAAACAATCACTTCCCCAGGAATCCAATTTATTTCTAAAGAGCATAAATGGTTTGGGTTTACCCAGCATCCATACTGGTTTTTATCTGATGAGAAATTACTAAAAATACTTAATTGGGAGTCTTTTTCCCAGTTCAAAAAGTCAACAAATCTTTAGTATAATCACATACCTTTCTTCCATATGGTTTCTCTACCATATTGCTGTCACTGTCAGAATTTTCACTCTGAACTGGTTTTGTAAACCCAGATTTGGGCATTTTATAGCTGTTCAGCTAGCTGCTTCTTTTGTCAGTCTTCTCATCCTGGATCTGTAAAGAATGGATAGGTAAGGGTTATTTGAATACATATACAATAGAACCTACTTGAAGTTTATGAACCAAAGTTAGTTCAATTTGTTTTCTCTCTGTCTCTGTAAGATACCTTATTTTCTCAGAGAGGCTATCCTAAGCTAAAATAAGTTTTCGCTTTATTTTAGCTTCTGGTTCTCTTAGTCAAGTCCACTCAGCTTGTCACTGAAAAGAAAGGAGAATTACTTTTATAAATATCTTCCCATATTCTCTAGACAAGTAACATCTCCAGTTTTGGGTATCCAGAAGCAGTGAAAGTGGAAGCCGTGACAAAACGTTTCTCTTTTCAGTAGGAATCCATAATGGGAGCTCCTAATCGATGCCCTTGTAGTTTCGTGTTGGTTTGGAAGTCATTTCTGAAGACCCAATCAAGAACCTGCTAGGTTTGATCAGTAATTTTACAACAACTAATTCCCTACATTAAATCCTTCCCGTTTAAAATCCCTAGAGCAGTTTATTTTCTTTACTGAACATCCTCAGCCATTTAGTCACTTTATCAAACTATTCACTAATATACTTCTATTGTACTGCAATCACCACTGTATACATTATTTTATTTCCAATTCATTCAGCCTTCTCTTTCCTATTCTACAAGCTTAATAGGTCAAAGATTCTCCCAAGAGCTTATGATTATGACAAGTTGATGACTGAATGATGCAGAAAAAATTCCAAGGGGTTTTACATGTTAAAGAGGAACCTATGAGGCTACAACTATGTTGCTGTCAGATAATCTATTACCTACATGTGGCAATTTAAAATTAATTAAAACGAAATTAAACTACCCACTGTACTATACAGCATAGATATACATTTATGTAATCACAGAAAGGTCTACTGCACAGCACTGGGCTAGATTGAGGCTGTTGGCCAAGGGGAGTATTACTTCGGCTACAACAACAAGCAGAATGACTGACAAGATTACTTTGAACTCTTTCATGCTATAAATCTCCTACAGATGGATATCATAGATATAAGTCAGCTGTCATTCTAGTATCTACGTAAATTATTAAAACTCAGACACCTTGAACAGAATATTAGTAAAATCTACTGTCCTGTTAGTGCTTTAAAATTTCTTTCGTTTTGACAGAAACAAAACCAAAACTCCCTTAAATAAATTGAACTAATTTGTAAACTATCAAAACCATATTAATCTGGCAATAATTAAATTAGACTACATTACAATACAAAAAACTACTAAAGAAAAATTGTTCAGATCTTTCATTTTATAGAGAAGGAAACAAACTTGAAGAAATTAAGAAACATTTTTAACATTACACTCAAGAAGCAGAACTTACCTTGGGGCCATTCAACTGTTTCATTAACATAAACAATCATTTAAACATAGCACTGTCCTCAAAGCTAGCCATTGGTAAAGCGTATGGAGTTAAAGTTATGAGCCACATGAAAACAAAAAGACTGGCTCAAAAGCAAAACTGAGCTTTTGCTTCTGATATAAACATCGGCCTAAGTGAGACTGTGAAGATAAAACGATGTCTCCTTTGTAGATGAAGCAAAGCAAGTTATCAGTGAACTAAAAGAGTGCCAAATATTTTCTGAGAACATTCTACAGGGCAATATTATTATTATTATTATTTTTTTTTTTTTTTTTTTTTTTTTTTTTTGAGACTGAGTCTGGCTCTGTCACCCAGGCTGGAGTGCAGTGGCCGGACCTCAGCTCACTGCAAGCTCCGCCTCCCAGGTTCACGCCATTCTCCTGCCTCAGCCTCCCAAGTAGCTGGGACTACAGGCGCCCGCCACCTCGCCCGGCTAGTGTTTTGTATTTTTTAGTAGAGACGGGGTTTCACCGTGTTAGCCAGGATGGTCTCGATCTCCTGACCTCGTGATCCGCCCGTCTCGGCCTCCCAAAGTGCTGGGATTACAGGCTTGAGCCACCGCGCCCGGCCAGGGCAATATTATTATACTAAATAGATTCTATGTAAAGAAAAGCTTATATTATTTCTCAATAACTACTTAGAAAAATGCCACCAGTAACAATAAAAATCACAACTGGATTCCAAAAATATTCCTTCAATCAACAAACATTAAGCATTTAATATTGAGTTAGCTTCTGGGTGCAAGATGTATACTGTAATCCCTAAAGCAATCACTATATAATAACTACACAAAAAGTAATACAAATCACACTAGGTAAGTTAAAATGGAATATTAAAAAAATACAAATAATCCAATGGAAGGCAGGAAAAGAAAAATTGAGCAACAAAGAACAGAAAGAACAAAATTATAAAATGATACAGATCTAACCCCAAATACGAATAATTATATAAAACACAAATGGCTTAAACACACCAAAAGATAGAGAATGTCAGATAGTGGGGAAAAAACCAACAAGAAGTTCGCTTCAAATATAATAATAGGTAGGTTAAAATAAAAGAATGGAAAAAGAACCCATGGAAGTACTTGAGTTTCCAAGTGCTTAGAAAGAAAGCAAGCTTGAGTGGCTATATTAACAATATCAACAAAACAGACTTCAGAACGAAGAGGGACATTATATATGACATATTGATAAAAGGGTCAATACACTAAGACAACATCCCAATCCTACATATGTACGCAACCAACAACAGAGCTTCAAAATACATGAAAACAAAAACTGCCAACTGATAGACAAAACAGATAAATTCATAACTACAGCTGGAGGCTTCAACTATTATACTTTTTATTGACAGAACATCAGCAAGGATTATATAAGAACAGAAAAACACCATTAATCAGTTGGTTCTAATTGATATTTACAGAAATATCTGCTCAACAACAGAATACTCTTTCAAGGGCACACAGGACATTCCCCAAGATAGGCCACATTCTGTATCATAAAACAAACTTCAACAAATTTAATTAAAACCATACAAAGTTTGTTCGTAGACAACAAAGAAGTTAAACCAGGCCAAGTATGGGAGCTCACACCTGTAATCCCAGCACTTTGGGAGGCCAAGGTGGGCAGATAGCTTGAGCCCAAAAGTTCAAGACCAGCCTGAGGACAACATGGCAAAACTCCACCTCTACTAAAAATAAAAAAATTAGCTGGGCATGGTGGTCCGTGCAGGTGGTCCCAGCTACGTGGGAGGAGTGCTTGAGCCCAGGAGGTTGAGGCTGCAGTGAGCCATGATCACGCCACTGCACTCCAGTCTGGGTGACAGAATGAGGCCCTGCCCCTGTCCCCGTAAAAAAAATCAATCTTTATAATTTACTGTATTAATTCAAACCACAAAAATATATGACCATCTCAACAGATAAGAGAAAATGTGTTAGATAACATTCAATACCCATTAATAATAAACAACTCTCAGCAAACCAGAATTAGAAGGGAACTTGAATGCTTTCTCTTCTAAGATCAACAATGAGGCATGGATGTTGAGTTCGCTGTTACCATTCCTATTCAACATTGCACTTACTGGCGGTCCCATATACTTCAATAAGGCAAGAAAAAAAGGCATACAGCTTGGAAAGTGGTAAAATGGCCTTATTTCCAGATACCATGATAATCTATGTAGACAAAGATATCTACAAAGAAGCTATTAGAACTAATACATGCGTATAGGAAGTATTCGGACATAGAATACATGATCAATATATAAAAATTAATTTATTTCTACATATTAGCAATAAGCAATTAGAAATTAAAATTAAAAATACAACCTACAACAGCACCAGAAATACTAAATTCTTAGGGATAATATAACAAAATATGTGTAAGAATACATGGTGAATATGTGAAAAACTTTTTCTACATACTAGCAATAAGCAATTAGAAATTAAAATTAAAAACATAACCTACGATAGCATCAAAAACACAATTCTCAGGAATATAGCAAAATGTATATAATAAGACTGTACAATGATAAATACAAAACACTTCGGAAAGAAGTGAAAAAAGATCTAAATACATAGAGAGATATGCCATGCTCATGAATCAGAAGACTCGATGTTGTTAAAATGTCAGCCTCTCCAAATTGCTCTATAAATTCAAGGCAATCCTAGTCAAATTTCCAGGATCCTTTTTTTTTCTTTTTGGAAACTGACAAATTGTTTCTATAATGTATATGAAAATGTTAAGAACCTAGAAAAGTCCAAATAATGTTGGGAAAAAATTAATTGGTAGACTCACATCACCTGACTTCCATAGTTACTAACAAAGATACAGTAAGCAAGACAGTATTTACTAAAGACAGACTTATAGATTAATGGAACAGAATGGAAAGTCCAGAAACAGATCTACACATATACATCCAATCCAACAGATTTTCAACAAATCTGTCAACGTAATTCACTGGGAAAAGGATACATTCCTTTCAATAATGGTCTTGGAAAAACTATATATCCAAATGCAAAAAAAAAAAGAGAGAGAACCTTGACCCTTACCTCACTCCACAGAGAAAAATTACCTCAAAATGCATCATAAACCTAAATTTGCCGGGCACGGTGGCTCAGGCCTGTAATCCCAGCACTTTGGGAGGCCGAGGCGAGCGGATCACGACATCAGGAGATCGAGACTGTCCTGGCTAACATGGTGAAACCCCGTCTCTACTAAAAAATACAAAAAATTAGCCGGGCGTGGTTGCAGGTGCCTGTAGTCCCAGCTACTGGGGAGGGTGAGGCAGGAGAATGGCCTGAACTCGGGAGGCGGAGCTTGCAGCGGGCGGAGATCGCATCACTGCTCTCCAGATTGGGGGACAGAGTGAGACTCCATCTCAAAAAAAAAAAAAAAAAAACACTAAATTTATGAGCTAAAACTACACCACTTCTAGCAGAAAAAAGAATATTTTAGTGGCCTTGGATTAGACAAAGATTTCTTAAATAGGCAATGAAAAGCAGAAATTACGAAAGCAAAAAGTGGATAAATTACACATCATAAAAACTTCTGCTCTTTAAATGATCCCGTTAAGGCATTAAGAAAATGAAAAGCCAGCCATACTGGGAGAAAATACTTGCAAATCACATCTTTATAAAGGACTTATATCCAGATTATATAATTCTGAAGGAATTATATCTGGAACATATAAATAACTCTTATGAATCAATAAGATAACCCAATTTAAAAGTGAGCAAATGATTTTTTAACAGTTCAGCAAAGAACATATAGTGAATGGCAAATAAGCACAGGAAAAGATGTGCAACCTCACTAGTCACCAGGAAAATTAATGAGATGTTCTCACTCATATGTGAGAGCTAAAAAAAGTTGATCTCATGAAGGTAGAGAGAATGACAGATACCAAAGGCTAGGAAGGGTATCTGTGGACGGTGGGGGATGACAAGAGGTTAAAGGGTAGAAACATAAATAGAAGAAATAAGTTCTAACGTTTGACATCACAGTATGTGACTATAATTAACAACAATAGGTTATATATTTCAAAATAGCTAGTAGACAGGACCTGAAATGTTTCCAATGCAGAAATGACAAATACTCAGTGATGAATATCCTAAATAATCTGACTTGATCATTACATGTTCTATGCATAGAACAAAACATCAGATGTACCCCCATAAATATGTACAAATATTATGGGTCAATTAAACGATTAAATTTTTAAAATAATAAAAATGAGATGTCACCCACCGGAATGGTTAAAATTAAAGACTAAGAAGACCAAAAATGTTGGTGAGAAACTAGAACTCTCAAATGTGGCTGGAGGGTGAGAGGGGACGGGCAAGATGTATAGCGGTACAGCCACTTGCTAAATGAAAATACTTGGTGGTATCTTCATGTGGCTAAGAAGAGTTCTTCATATTCCTCCAATCTTTGTGTAACAATCTTGGTGGCTATTACACAGATTGCACTTCAATTTCCATGCCCTAAGGGCTGCACAGAGGTATTAATACTTGTTCAGGGCTACTTTCCTGTGTAAGCCAACCAGCTGCAAGCTCTACTGTAGACTTTGTTATCCAATGGCTAAATGATGCAGTTTACAGATTCTGTTCTGCCTTTGAAGATGTTTCTTCCCTTAAAATTAGTATGTTCTTGCTCCTTACAGACCAGTCTATGTATTGAACAGCAACTGACTTTCAGGATTAACATTCTCTAAATGTATGCTATTAGACCGTTTTCCACTCTAATTTACAGCAGTAAAATATACCTTCTTCTAAAACAAAATAACCCAGTATTCTTTTGGTGGTTTTTTCCAAATGGCATTACTACTTGGGATCACTCAAGGGATACTAAAAATATATTGTTCAATATCACTGCTATTTCTAAATAATTTTGTTTATAATGAAGGCAAAACATTCTAGTTGCTATTCTGAGGTACCAAGATATACATACATCAAAAACTCTAGTGTAAACTAAACATCATTTGGGTGAAGAAGATGTACAGATGCCTTTTTTTTTTTTTTTAAGTATACGCACCTTAAGAACTGAGTTTGGGCTGGGCACAGAGGCTCACACCTGTAATCCCAGCACTGTGGTAGGCTGAGACAGACAGACTGCTTGAGCTCAGGAGTTTGAGAGCAGTCTGGGCAACATGGTGAAACCTCGTCTCTAGAAAAAATTTAAAAATTAGCTGGCCATGGTGGTATGTCCCTGTAGTCCCAGCTACTGGGGAGTCTGAGGTGGGAGGACTCTTTGAGCCTGGGAGGCAGAGGTTGCAGTAAGGTAAGGTTGCACCACTGCAGTCTGGCCCGGGCAACAGTGCTACTCCAACCTGGGTGACAGAGCCAGACCCAGTCTCAAAAAAACAGAACGGTATTTGTCTGTTTTCTAATTCAGTCAAAACTATAACCAAAACTAAAATTTTCTATCATTCAAAGATATTAGGCAAACAGAAATGTTCACCTAGCTGTGACTCCTCATAGATAACCAGTATCATTATCATAGCAATGTCACTAAACTAATGCTAAGTTATAATAACAAGACTAGCAGAATCAAAACACACAACTCAAGACAACAGCAATGATACACAGATTAACATCCTTCTTGAAAGCTGAGGTAAGTGCAGTACAACAAGTCTTGTTTGACAAAATTCTTACTACAATAACTAAATTGACTCTTCAGGAAACAAATAGTTCTTTTTTGTTCATGAATTGTCCTTCATCCTAAGGCTAACAATTTGAATTTGGAGAAAATTTTATCTTAGCAGAGAGTACAAAATCACCTATAGGATGAGGCTGAACTTTGTCAAAAAGAGGTTTTGGCTAGGTGTGGTGGCTCACGCCTGTAATTCTAACACTTTGGGAGGCCAAGGCAGGCAGATTGCCTGAGCTCAGGAGTTCAAGACCAGCCTGGGCAACATGGTGAAACCCCATCTCTACTAAAATACAAAAAATTAGCTGGGTGTGCTGGCACGCGCCTACAGTCCCAGCTACTCAGGAGGCTAAGGCTTAAGAACTGCTTAAACCAGCAAGGCAGAAGTTGCAGTGAGCCGAGATAGTGCCACTGCACTCCAGCCTGGGTGACAGAGCAAGACTGTCTCAAACAAAACAAAACAAAACAAAACAAAACAAAAACAGAGGAGACTTTGAAAAGCTGATCAAGTGATCAAGAAGGACAGAAGCCTTGGGACCATTTCTGTGGAGGAAAAACTACTGAACACTGACAAAAGGAGGGAGAAATGGAGGAAAATCCAGTAACAGAGAAAGACAACTCAGACTATTTACAAGATAGGACTGAGAGAAAAAAACACCTCTAGTTGCCAATGTGGCCTAGAGGACTACGGGGAACAGAAGTAATAGAATTTGCAAATCTATATGCTACAGACATGGAGACTGCACATGTATAACACAAGTGAGTATCTACAGAAGCGTTCCAAATACAGAAAGTCTATTTTCAGATCACTTTATAGTCCTGCAGCATTTAGTGAGTTCTCTCAGAATCAATGCTTTAAATGCTTTGGTCATATAAAAACTTAGCCAAGAGTGGTGATGCATGCCTGTATTCCCAGCTACTCCAGAGGCTTAGGCAGGAGTTACTTGAACCTGGGTGGTGGAGGCTGCAGTGAGTCGACATCACACCACTGCACTACAGTCTGGGCAACAGAGCAAGACTCTGTCTCAGGAATGAACAAATTAAATAAATAAATAAATAAATAAATAAATAAATAAATAAATGTTTTGGTCTGTTTGCTCTAGTCACTATCTTCCAACTTAAGCTTGACTTGAAAATTCTTCATAGCAGTTTCACAAAGCACTGGGATTATTCCTCAGCTTCCACCTGTAAGACAAGAAGGGGGCAGGAGGGGCCAAGATGGCCAATTAGAAACAGCTGCAGTCCGTGGTGCTCTCAGAGAAGAATGACAACAGCAAGTGAATTCAGCATCTTCAACTGAAATGTCTAGGTTCTCACACCGGGACTGACTAGGAGGACAGCATGACCCACAGATAACAAAAAAAAAAAAGCAGGGTGGGGCAATGGCCCACCCAAGAGCACTGGGGAGCCAAAGGAACCGCACCCCCAGCCAAGGGAAGCGGTGAGTGATTGTGTAACCCCACTCAGGAAACCATACTTCTCCTACGGATCTTTGCAACCATGGATCAGGAGATCCCCTCATGAACCCAGGCCACCAGGGCCTTAGGTTCAATATACAGAGCTGTATGGAGTCTTGGCAGAGCAGTTGCTCAGGCTTACACAGAAACCCGGGAGTTTTACAGACTCCAGCCTTGAGAATCCCAGCAAAGTGAGAAATCTACCCATAAACTCCCCTAGGAAGGGGGCTGAATCCTGGGAACCAAGCAGTGTCGTTCTGTGGGCCTCACTTCCATGGCACCTCAACCCACTGGCTTGGAATTCTAACCAGCTGGTGCAACAGGCTAGAGACTGCCTAAAATGGATGAGTTCCCAGGAGGAGGGGCGGCTGCCATTTCTGCAGTTCAGTTGACCCAGCTGTTCTAGCCTGCTCCCAAAAATCCAGGTGGTCCTGATGAGGAGGAGTCCCTCACAGGGCAGCACAGTTGCTGTGCCAGACCATGGCCAGACTGCTTTTTTAAGTGGGACCCCAACCCATCCCTCCTCACTGGGTGGGGCCTCCTGCAGGAATTTCAGCAACTCCAGCCAGGGTTAAAGGAACAGTACTCTCATCTCTCCCTGGGACAAGCCCCTAGGGGGAGGAGTGGCCAATGTCTCTGCGGTTCAGTTGACTCAGCCTTTCTAGGCTGGCTGGCTCTGGAGAGTCCAGGCAGTCTGGGCAAGGAACGCTTACTCCCAGTGCAGCACACCTGATCTCAACCAAAAAGCAGCCAGACTGCTTCTTTAAGCAGGTCCCTGATCTGTCCCTCCTGATTGGGTGAGACCTCCTAACAGGGATCTCCAGACACCTCCTACAGCAGTGTCCAGGCTGGCAACAGGTCAGTACTGCCCCCCATCCCCCCAACCCCCCACCGGGATGGAGCTCCCAGGGGAAGGAGCAGGCTGCCATCTCAGCTGTTTCATAGCCTTCACTGGTGATATACCTACAGGTAAGGGAAAGACCAAGGCAACTAGGGTCCAGAGCGATCCCCCAGCAAACTATAGCAGCCCTATGGAAAAGTGGACTGACTGTTAAAAGAAAAACAGAAAACAACAGCAGCATCAACAAAAAAGACACCACGAAAACCCCATTTAAAGGTCAGCAACTGGCCGGGCGTGGTGGCTTATGCCTGTAATCTCAGCACTTTGGGAGGACAAGGAGGGCAGATCACCTGAGATCAGAAGTTCAAGACAGCCTGGCCAACATGGTGAAACCCCGTCTCTACTAAAAATACAAAAATTAGCCGGGCATGGTGGCAGGTGCCTGCAATCCCAGCTACTCCGGAGGCTGAGGCATGAGAATGGCTTGAACCCGGGAGGCGGAGGTTGCAGTGAGCCAAGATTGTGCCACTGCACTCCAGCCTGGGCGACAGAGCTAAACTCAATCTCAAAAAAAAAAAAAAAAAAAAAAAATCAGCAACCTCAGCTGGGCAGAGTGGCTCACGCCTGTAATCCCAGCACTTTGGGAGACTGAGACGGGCAGATCACGAGGTCATGAGTTTGAGACCAGCCTGGCCAACATGGTGAAGTACCATCTCTAAAGATACAAAAAATTAGCTGGGCATGGTGGCGTGTGTGCCTGTAATCCCAGCAACTCAGGAGGCTGAGGCAAGAGAATTGCTTGAACCCAGGAGGCGGAGGTTGCAGTAAGCCGAGATCGTGCCACTGCACTCTAGCCTGGGCAACAGGGCGACACTCTGTCTCAAAAAAAAAAAAAAAAAAAAAAAAAAAAATCAGCAGCCTCATAAATCAAAGGTAGGTAAGTCCACAAAGTTGGGAAATAATGCAAAAAAAAGCTAAAAACTCAAAAAGCCAGAGTGCCTCTTCTCTAAATGACCGCAACACCTCTTCAGCAAGGGCACAGAACTGGGTTGAGGCTGAGATGGTTGAACTGTTAGAAGTAGGCTTCAGAAGGTGGGTGAAAATGAACTTGGCTGAGCTAAAGGAGCATGTTGCAACCCAATGAAGGAAGCTAAGAATCATGATACAATGGAGGAGCTTCTAAATGGTACAGCCAGTTTAGAGAGGAGCATAACTGACCTGATGGAGCTGAGAAACACAACACAAGAAATTCACAAAGCAACCACAAGTATCAATAGCAGAATAGACCAAGAACAGGAAAGAATCTCAGAGCTTGAAGAGTGTCTTTCTGAAATAAGATAGACAAGAATAGAGAAAAAAGAATGAAAAGGAATGAACAAAACCTCGAGAAATATGGGACTATGTAAAAAGACCAAACCTATGACTGATTGGGATACCTGAAAGAGATGAGGAGAACGGAATCAAATTGGAAAACATACTTCAGGGTATCATCCAGGAGAACTTCCCCAACCTAGCAAGAAGGGCCAATATTCCAATTCAGGAAATCCAGATAACCCCAGTAAGAAGATCAATCGCAAGACACATAATCAGATTCTCCAAGGTCAAAATGAAAGAAAAAATGTTAAGGGCAGCCAGAGAGAAAAGCCAGGCCACCTACAAAGAGAAACACATCAGACTAACAGCAGACCTCTCAGTGGAAGCCCTACTAGCCAAAAAAGATTGGGGACCAATATTCAACCTTTTTTTTTTTTTTTTTTTTTTTTGAGGTGGAGCTTCACTCTTCCTGCCCAGGATAGAGTGCAATGGTATGATCCCAGCTCACTGCAACCTCTGCCTCCCGGGTTCAAGTGATTCTCCTGCTTCAGCCTCCCAAGTAGCTGGGGTTACAGGCATGTGCAACCACACCCGGCTAATTTTTGTATGTTTAGTAGAGATGGGGTTTTGCCATCTTGGCCAGGCTGGTCTTGAACTCCTGACCTCAGGTGATCTACCCACCTCGGCCTCCCAAAGTGCTGAGATTACAAGCGTGAGCCACCGCACCTGGTCTCAACAGTCTTACACAATTTCCAACCCAGAATTTCATATCCAGTCACACTAAGCTTAATAAGCAAAGGAGAAATAAAATTCTTTTCAGACAAGCAAATGCTGAGGATATTCATCACCATCTTGAAGGAGCTCCTGAAGGAAGCACTAAATATGGAAAGGAAAAACTTTCCTATTTGGCAGACATAAACAAGTCTGCCAAATAACCAGCTAGCATCATGATGACAG
The DNA here is from genome assembly GCF_037993035.2 of Macaca fascicularis. Taxonomy (NCBI): domain Eukaryota; kingdom Metazoa; phylum Chordata; class Mammalia; order Primates; family Cercopithecidae; genus Macaca; species Macaca fascicularis. Next base: position 77,555,377 of record NC_088392.1, on the reverse strand, counting down.
GATCAAGTTCACACATACCAATATTCACCTTAAATGTAAATGAGCTAAATGCCTCAATTAAAAGACACAGAATGGCAAAATGTATAGTCAAGACCCATTAGTATGCTGTCTTCAAGAAATCCATTTCACATACAAAGACACACACAGGCTCAAAATAAAGGGATGGTGGGAAACTTACCAAGCAATGGAAAACAGAAAAAAGCAGGGGTCGCAATCCTAGTTTCTGACAAAACAGACTTTAAAACAACAAATATCAAAAAAAAAGATGAAGACCATCACATAATGATAAAAAGTTCAATTCAGTAAGAAGAGCTAACTATCCTAAGTACATATGCACCCAATACAGGAGCACGTAGATTCATAAAGCAAGTTCTTAAAGACCTACAAATAGACTTAGATTCACACATAATAATAGTGGCAGACGTTAACACCCCAATGACAATATCAGACAAATCACAGAGACAGAAAATTAACAAAGATACTCAGGACCTAAATTCAGCTCTGGATCAAGCAGACCTGATAGATATCTACAGAACTCTCCACTTGAAAACAACAGATTATATATTATTCTCATTACCACGTGGCACTTACTCAAAATTTGATCACATAATCACAAGTATTAATAACACACTCCTGAGCAAATGCAAAAGGACTGAAATTGTAACAAACTCTCTTAGAATACAGCACAATCAAATTAGAACTCGAGACTAAGAAATTCACTCAAAACCACATAACTACATGTAAATTGAACAACCTGCTCCCGAATGACTCCTGGACAAATACAATTAAGGCAGAAATCAAGAAGTTCTTGGAAACTAAGGCAAAGAGACAACGTACCAGAATCTCTGGGATGCAGCTAAAACAGTGTTAAGAAGGAAATTCATAGCACTGAATGCGCACATCAAAAAGCTAGGAAGATAACAAATTAACAACTTAACATCACAACTAAAAGAACTTGAGAACCAAGAGCAAACAAACACCAAAGCTAGCAGAACACAAGAAATAACCAAGATCAGAGATGAACTGAAGAAGACAGAGACACAAAAAAATCAAGTTGGCTTCATCCCTGGCATGCAAGGTTGGTTCAACATACACAAATCAACAAATATAATTCATCACATAAACAGAACTAAAGACAGAAACCACATGATTATCTCAACAGATGCAGAAAAGGCCTTCATCAAATTCAACATACCTTCATGTTAAAAACTCAATAAACTAGATATTGAAGGAACATACCTCGAAATAATAAGAGCCATATATGACAAACCCACAGCTATTACACTGAATGGCAAAAGGTGGAAGCATTTCCCTTGAAAAACAGTACAAGGCAAGGATGCCCTCTCTCACCATTTCTATTCAACACAGTATTGGAAGTTCTGACTAGGGTAATCAGGCAAGAGAAAGAAAGAAAGTGCATTCCAATAGGAAGAAATGAAGTCAAATTATCTTTGTTTGCAGAAGACATGATCCTATATGTAGAAAATCGCACTGTATTCGTGAAAGCTTAAGCTGATAAGCAGCTTCAGCAAAATCTTAGGATACAAAACCAATGTGCAAAAATCACTACCATTCCTATACAGCAACAAGCAAGCAAGCAGAGAGCAAATCATGAATGAATTCCCATTCACAATTGCTACAAAGAGAATAAAATACCTAGGAATACAACTAACAAGGGAAGTGAAGGACCTCTTCAAGGAAAGTACCAATCACTGGTCAAGGAAATAAGAGAGGACACGAACAAATGGAAAAACATTTCATGCTCATGGATAGGAAGAATCAATACGGTGAAAATGGCTGTACTGCCCAAAGTAATTTATAGATTCAATGCTATTCCCATTAAACTACCACTGACATTCTTCACAGAATTAGAAAAAACTACTTTAAAATTCATATGGTACCAAAAAAGAGACTGTATAGCCAAGACAATCCTAAGGAAAAAGAACAAAGCTGGAGGCATCATGTTACCAGACTACAGGGTTACAGTAACCAAAACAGCACAGTACAGTACTGGTACAAAAACAGACACACAGACCAATGGAACAAAATAGAGAACTCAGAAATAAGATGGCACACCCACAATCATCCGATCTTTGACAAACCTGACAAAAACGAGCAATGAAGAAAGGATTTCCTATTTAATAAATGGTGTTAGGAGAGCTGGGTAGCCACATGCAGAAAACTGAAACTGGACCCCTTCCTTACAATTTATACAAAAATTAACTCAAGATGGATTAAAGACTTCAATGTAAAACCCAAAACTTTAAAAATCCTAGAAGAAAATCTAGACAATACCATTCCAGACATAGGCACAGGCAAAGATTTCATGATGAAAACGCCAAAAACAATTGCAACAAATGCAAATATTGACAAATGCGATCTAATTAAACTAAGGAGCTTCTGCACAGCAAAAGAAACTATCATCAAAGTGACCAGACAACCTACAGAAGTGGAGAAAATTTTTGCAATCTGTGCATCTGACAAACGTTTAATATCCAAAGTCTACAAGGAACTTACATTTATAAGAAAAAACAACCAACCCCATTAAAAAGTGGGCACAGAACACGAACAGACACTTTTCAAAAAAAGAATTCATGTGGCCAACAAACATGAAAAAGAGCTCAACATCACTGATTACTAGAAAAATGCAAATCAAAACCGCAATGAGATACCATCTCATGCCAGTTAGAATGGTGATTATTAAAAAGTCCAGAAACAGATGCTGGCGAGGTTGTGGAGAAAAACAAATGCTTTTACGCTGTTAGTGGGAGTGTAAATTAGTTCAACTATTGTGGAAGACACCGTGGCGATTCACCAAAGATCTAGAGGCAGAAATACCATCTGACCCAGCAATCTCATTACTAGGTATATACCCAAAGGAATATAAATCATTCTATTATAAAGATACATGCATGTGTATGTTCACTGCAGCACTATTCACAATATCAAAGACGTGGAATTAACCCCAATGCCCATCAATAACAGACTGGATAAAGAAAATGTGGTAAATATACACCACAGAATACTATGCAGCCATAAAAAGGAAAGCGATCATGCCCTTTGCAGAGACATGGATGGAGCTGGAAGCTGTTATACTAAGCAAACTAACGCAGGACCAGAAAACCAACCACCACATGTTCTCACTTCTAAGTGTGAGCTCAATGATGAGAACACACGGACATACTGGGGTGGTGGGGGGAGACGCACACTGGGGTCTTTAGGAGGGAGGGGTCGGGAGAGGGAGAACATCAGGAAGAACAGCTAATGGATGCTAGGCTTAATACCAAGGTGATGGGTTGATCTGTGCAGCAAACCACAATGGTACATGTTTACCTACGTAACAAACGTGCACATCCTGCACATGTACCCCGTAACTTAAAAGTTGAAGGAAAAAAAATTAGCTGGGTATGGTGGCATCCCCCTATAGTTGCAGCTATTCAGGAGGCTGGAGTGGGAGGATGGTTTGCACCCAGGAGTTTAAGGCTGCAGGGAGCTATGATTGCGTCACGGCACTCCAGCCTGGCAACAGAGTTCGAAACCCTGTCTCTAAAAAAAATTATAAATAAATAAATAAATAATGTATGTAAATGTTCTCACTGCAACAAAATATGTAAGTATGAGCGATAATGAAAGTGTTAGCTTGGTATAATCATTATATATATACATGCATATATATACACACACATACACACACGTATATACGCATATATACATATACACATATATATACGTATCAACACATCACATAGTACTCCGTAACTATATAAAATTCTTTTTTCAATTAAAAATAAAAACAGAAATTGAAAAAAAAAGGACAAAAAGGGATCAAAATTAAAGTCTGTCTACAAATCTTTCACAACTAAGTTTTCAGATATACTTAGCTTTACCATGGCTACATACTGAGCAAGAAGTACACACTCTTTAAGAGCTCATTTTTACTAAGGTACTGGAGGTCATGGAGAAGGATGGCTTCCCTCTGATTGAACTAAGGTAAGCAGGAGTTTTTAAAAAATTTAAGGAAAAAAAAAACCACCACCACCACACACACACACACACACACAGGCCAAGTCAAGAGGACTGTTTGAGCCCAGGAGTTCAAAACTAGCCTAAGCAACAGAGTAAGACCTCATCTCTACAAAAACAAACAAAAAAAAACTAGGGTAAACCAAGAAGAACAAAACACACCAAAACTAAAGTGATGGACGAATAATGACTACAGATTAAATTTACCCGAAATCTAAACATGGATGCAACAAGCTAACAGTTTATAAAATGATTTCTTTATCTCATTTCAATCCTATCTAAGATGACTTTTAAAGACAATCAAATTGTGTTGGCACTGTTTTTAGCTTTGATTAGGTGCTCCTTGATTCATAACAACTGCTTCTAGAACATTACAATTTATTCTCAAATTTAATAAGCTGTTCTTTTAGGCTCATAACACTTGATAATGCAAACTTGCCAGGATACCAGAAGCAAGTAGAATACTTTTTTTAAAAAGATACAGATCCCTACCTTCATTTTCAGAGCTACAGAATCAGAGTATCTGAGTAGAGTGATAAAAAAAACACTTTTTAGAAAGCTCCATCAGTGCTTGCCAGGAGATTAGGAAAACATGGAGTGACCGCTTAATGGTTACAAGGGTTTCTTTTGGGTGATGACTGTATTCTGGAATCAGGCAGTGGCAACAGTTGCACATCATTGTGAATATACTAAAAAAAACCACTGGATTGTATACTTAAAATAGTTCAGGCTGGGCGTTCATGCCTATAATCCCAGCACTTTGGAAGGCCAAGGTAGGAGGATCACTTGAGGTCAGGAGTTTGAGACCAGCCTGAGCTGGTAAGAACCCATCTCTAAAAAAATTATTATTTAATTAGCCAGGTGCCTTGGCACAGCCTGTGGTCCCAGCTACTCAGGAGGCTGAAGTGGGAGGATCACCTGAGTCCAGGTAGCTGAGGTTGCAGTGAGCTGTGATCATGCCTCAGCCTCCCAAGTAGCTGGGACCACAGACTCACACCACCACACCCAGCTAATACTTTGTATTTTTGGGAGAGACACAGTTTCATCATGTTGCCCAGACTGGTCTCAAACTTCTGAGCTCAAGCGATCTGCCCACCTTGGACTCCCAAAGTGTGGGGATTACAGGGATGAGCCACTGGGCAAGAATAAAAAAATATTTTAAGATGAGCTGCGTGTGGTGGTGGACATCTGTAGTTCCAGCTACTTGGGAGGCTGAGGCAGGAGGATCACTCGAGCCCAGGAGTTTGAGCCTGCAGTAAGCTATGATCGTGCCACTGTATCCTAGCCTGGGTGACAGAGCAAGACTCTGTCTCAAATAATTTAAAAAAAAGAAATCTGAAACTACTATACATGTATAAAGAAAATGAACAATTAAATATTAATAAATGGATGGTGAATAGAAGCCAGATTTCTTGCTGTTGGAGTGGGAGATTACAGATAGACAAGTCAGGAGAAGGCTAGAATGTGGTAATGGATTACAGCTGGAAATACGAATATAGACTCATGTTTAGTTTAATGCAGATACAAAGTTACATAGGCATTACAGATATGTATATAGAGTTAGTAATATACACATACATTTCCTTACTATGTCAGCTGGAGAGAATCCACAAGCTGCAACACCCCAGTAGCAAGAAGCACACCTAAAATGCAGATCTTGGTTATTAACCTTTCTCAGTAAAAGGAGAAATGGCTGATCCCAGGCCAAGGCAGGAAACAAAAGATGAGTCTGGATAATCTTGCACTCCCAGAAAGGAAGTACTCAAAAAGTATACATAAATAATAGTGATATGTCAAAGGCGTACGGGTGCAAAGTGAAAGGGGTCCCAACAGACAATGCCAGAAAAAAACTGAGAAACAGAATACAGTAGTATTGGATTATAACCCAAGGTATCAACATCTGTAAGTCCACACTGATTAGTAAATTGAATAAACGAGAGAGAATGAGTAAGTCTTCCATGAAGAACCACAGATAGTTTATGTAGACACCTCTTCTCAAGGAGGAACAGCATGGAAGTGTGGGCTGGGCAGAGTGACTTTCTTCCAAAGCATACAGCACGGAAAGAGGAGAAAAAAAGAGTAACTGTACTGTGGAGAAACCTGACAAATACTGTATCAGCCAGGTGATCAAGGTTAACACTAATAGTGCTAAGTCATGTTGATAGTATGTACACTTGATGTAATGTGATAAAAATGACATTTTAACTCTGTGATCCTCCTCCTCAAAGCCATAACCCCAGCCTAATCATGAGAAAACTTAAGACAAATTCTAATAGTGGAGCATCCTACACTTACCTCACCGTAATCCTTAACACTGTCAAGTTCATCAAAAATAAGGAAAGTCTCAGAAACTGTCAAGCCAAGAGCAGCCTAAGGAGATATGATAACTAAATGTAATGTGGTATCCTGGATGGGACCTTGGAACAGAAAAAGGACATTCAGTAAAAACCAGGGAAATCTGAATAAAGTATGAACTTCAGTTAACAATCATTTATTAACACTGGTTTTTTATATGTGACAAATGTATCATCCCAATTGAGGCAACTGGTATAAAGGTGTACAGGACACCTCTGTACTATCTTCATAGTTTTTCTGTAAATCTAAAACCACTCTACGAAAGTAAAAAGTTTATTTTAAAAAGTTTCTCAGGTAACTGCTGGTTTGGAAGCCATTAAGCAACGACTCCATCCTTTTCAGAGCAAGCTTCTACATCTCTAGTTACTTGACCTCATATTGACTTTGTGTCACTCACAGCCTTTATCTCTATGTCAAATCCTGTCCCCATCCTGGTTTCATGTCTATACCCCATCTCAGTCTGACCACTTAGGTTCTTTGACTTCTCAAAATTAAAAACCTTTTCTACTCCACTTAAGCCACTTACTTTATTTTTGTTTTTCAGAATTTTTGTTAGTATCTTTGGTCATTTTTCTGCTGTAGCAATCATTTTCCTATCAATTTGTAAGAGAAAAACCGATGCTGTCATTTTTGTTACATATGTTTTAAAGCTGTGATTAAATATACATAACATACTGAGGCAGAAGAATTGCTTGAACCCAGGAGGCAGAGGTTGCAGTGAGTCAAGATCACGCCCTGCACGCCAGCCTTGGAGACAGAGCAAGACTCCATCTCAAAACAAACAAACAAACAAAAATACACACACACACACACACACACAATTTACTATTTTAACCATATTTAAATACAGATGGTCCTCAACTTACAATGGTTCGACTTACAATATTTGGACTTTATAAATAGTACAAAAGTGATACGTATTCACTAGAAACAGTACTTCGATTTTTCAATCTTTACCTTTTCCTAGGCTATTGGTATGTGGTATTACACTCTTTTGTGATGCTGGGCAGCTTCCAGTCAGCCACACAATGACAGGGGTAAACAACCACGAGATGATCAACACTTTATTATAAAATAAGCTTCATGTTATTTTGCTCAACTGTAGGCTACCGTAAGTATGCTGAGTACATTTACAGACGCTAATCTAAGCTATATGATGTTCAGTAGACTAGGTGTATTAAACGTATTTTTAACTTACAGTATTTTCAACTATTGTTTAGTTGGGATGTAATGCCATTCTAAGTCTAGAAGCACTGTCTAGAGTTCTGTGGCACCAGGTAACATCCACACTGTCATGCAATCATCACTACCATCTATCTCTAGAACTTTCTTATCTTTCGTAACTGAAACCCATTTAACAGTAACAACTCATTTTCCACTTTTCCCAGCTCATTTCCCACTTTTCCCAGCTCCTGGTAATCACCATTCTACTTTCTGTCTCTATGAACCTACTCTAGGTACTTCGTGCACGTGCAATCATATGATATTTTTCCTTTTATGTGACTAGGTTATATCACTTAGCATACTGACTTCATGCTGTAGCATGTGTCACAATTTTTTTCAATGCTCTCTACACATCCAATACTTTCCTTTTTAAAGCTGAGTAATATTCCATTTACGAATATACCACATTTTGCTGAGTGGATATTGGGTTGTTTCTACCTTCTGGCTATTGTGAATAATGCTGCTATAAACATGGGTAAACAATGAAAACACATTTTTGATGCTTGTAGTTTTCTTGATAAATCCTTCCTTTGCTTTTAGATATAAAGCTTCTATAGCTGAAGATCAGAATACATTCAATCTTATTTCAACTACTTTTGATGTTTAACTCTTTTCATCCACTTATCTATAATGCCAACTTTTATTTTTAAACCACAATCTTACTCCTTTATATGTTAATAACTAAATCTCTTTTCAGGCTTTCTAGTCTATTCCACCACTACTCTGTCTTTCCATTCTTGTATCAATACTGTATTGTTTTTATTGTATAGCTTTCTAATACTAATTTTACTCCCTCCTCACCATTTTTCTTTCTCAAAATTATCTTAATTCTCACCAAATGAAATTTCAGAATTAATTCTGACAAGGTAAAAATGTTGGTATCTGGGACAAAAAAATATAAAAATTAAACCACAGAAGTATTAGGGGAAAAAAATCCTTGGAGAGAGAAAGCCTTTCCAAAATACGATATGAAAGTCAAAAGTCTTTTTTTTTTTTTTTTTTTTTTTTTAGACAGAGTCTCACTCTGTTGCCCAGGCTGGAGTGCAGTGGTGTGATCTTGGCTCACCACAACCTCCACCTCCCAGGTTCAAGTGGCGATTCTCCTCCCAAGTAGCTGGGATTACATGCAACACCACGCCCAGCTAATTTTTGCATTTTTAGTAGAGCTTCAGTTTCATCATGTTGGTCAGGCTGCTCTGGAATTCCTGGCCTCAAGTGATCCACCCACCCCAGCCTCCCAAAGTGCTAGGATTACAGGCGTGAGCCACCATGCCTGGCCTTAAAAGCCATTTTTACAATGTAAATATCATAAACAGAAATCAGAAGACAAGTGAAAACATTTGCAACACTTACGAAAAAGAACAAACCAAGAGGTATAACAAAACAGTGAAAAACAGAAAACTCATTACAAAAAAAAATCAGACATGAAGAACAAAGAACAAAAAACACACAAGTTAAATAAACATACAGAAGTATGCAAACTCATTCACAGTTTTGAATCTATAAAACAATGACATGACTTCTCACTTAAAAGTACGACCAAGATTAAAACTGTTGGCAAGGGCTTGGGAAAACCAGCATTTTAATCCACTGCTGATGGGGATACAAACTGGGATATTCTCTTTGGAGACGTATTTGGCAGAAACCATAAAAATTCAAATGCTCAGCCTTCTCTTCTAGTAATTCTACTTAAGGGATTATCCTACAGGTGTACTTACACAAACATGTAAAGATAACATAAAAATATATTCAACAAACTGTTACTATAGTATGCCCAAAACACTGGAAGGGAAATCTACATATCCATTTATACCTGGTTAAACGAATTATGGTGCATTTTTATACTGAAAATTATCTTCAAGCATTTATCCTTTGTGTTGCAAACAACCCTATTATACTCTTTTAGTTACTTAAAAATGTACAATTAAATTATTTTTGGTTATAGTCACTCTGCTGTGACAGCAAACACTAGGTCTCACTGATTCTTTCTACTTTTTGTACCCATTAACCCTCCCCACTTCTCCAAAAAGCAGCTTTCTTATTTTTTTAACCTCTTCTTTTCTGAAGAACTTGTAAATATTAGGAGTGCCTCAACATTTGAGGCTAGGTCACTTTTTATTCACTAACCCAGGCTACCTAAATGTGTGAAGTTAGAAAACCTAATCCAGTCTCACGGCTTTGAATACCACTAATAAGCTACTGATTTCCAAATTTGTATTTCTAGTCCTAGACCTTCTCTAGAACTCCAGATTTGTGTATGTAAATACCCACTTGACATCTTCACATGGATATCTAATACACATAACCAAACCAAAAAGGACTACAGAACTCTTGTCTGTTAATCTTCTCTATTCCAACACATGCCACCAACATCCATCCATCACTTAAACCAGAAATGCTGACTCCATCTCTAAAATATACCACAAATTAAATTCATGTCTTCCCATCTCACTTGCTACCATCTTATTCCAAGCCACCATCATCTCTTGAATAGACTATTGCAAACACTTCCCAAATTATCTTCCTGCTTACATTCTTGTCACCACCTCCACCTTATATCCTATCTTCTACAGGGAGTAGCCAGAGTGTTTGTTGTTATTGTTGTTGTTTAAGAGACGAGTTACACTACGTTGCCCAGGCTGGCCTTAAGCTCCTGCCTCAAGCGATCTGCCCACCTGTTGCCCAAGCAGCTAGGAGTACAGGCAAATGTGCTTCTGCACCTGACTTGGAGTAATCATTCATTCATTCATTTATTGAGACAGGATCTCGTTCTGTAGCTCCGACTGGAGTGCAGTGGCATGATCATGGTGCACTGCAGTCTCGACCTCAAGTGATCGATCCTCCCACCTGAGCCTCCCAAGTAGCTGAGACTGCAGGCACATGTTACCACATCCATCTAATTTTTGTATGTTTTGTAGAGACAGGGTTATGCCATGTTGCCAAGACTGGTCTTGAACTGCTGGGCTCAAGTCATCCTCCCGCCCTGGCCTCCCAAAGTGCGGGGGATTACAGGCTTGAATCACTGTGCCCAGCCGCAGAGTAATCTTTTAAAACTAAAAATGAAATTATATCACTGCCCCGCTTGAACTTTTGTATTGGTTTCCCATTCAAACTAAACTATGTATACAAAGCAGAATTAATGGAAAAGACATATGAAGAATTTTTAAAACATTTAAAAGCCTCTTAGAGCTAGAAGACTGATAACATGTAGAACTAAGTAGTTACAAAAAAGAACAAATACAGAGTATGAACATACATGGGTTGAAATAAAGAACTCTTCAGATTAGGTATATAATAGATAAGCCAAAGAATGAATTAGTGAGCTAGAAGAACAAGTAGAGAAGACAGTCCCACAGAAGACATCAGGAAGGGATTATTAAAAAAAAAAAAAAATATATATATATATATATATATATATATATATATATATAAAGGTTAAGAGATATAGAGAAACCAGAAGTGAAAAAATCCATATAACAGAATTCTCATAAAGAGAAGAAAACAAAATATTGGAAAAAATGACCAATTTTTTCCATAAAGAGAAGAACATGGAGAAAACAAAATATTTGAAAAAATGACCAGTAATTTCCCCCAAATGAGAAAAGGTGAAAGAACTGAGATTAAATTGACTGGAATACATGCTGGGACACACAGTAGGCTCCCAACAAATTCAATATTTGGTAAATGAGTAAACATGAATCCAAGGGCCAAATCAGGAAAATGAACTATACACAGACACATTATAACGAAACTGAAAAAGACGAAAGATTTCAAAATGTTCTAGAGAGGAAAAGAAATCAAATTGACATCAGAACTTCCCCAAAGTAATATCAGAGATAAGAAAACAATGTAGTGATGTTCTCAAAATGTTAAAGGGAAAATATTTAAAACCAAAATCATTACTTGAACTAAGCTACTGGTGATAGTAAGCTATCAGCTATTCATGAGGCTTAACTAAAAATATTTTCAGACATCAAAAGGCTTTAGAAGGACATACAAATACCCTGTTTGAAAATCTGCTTTTGAGTAGGCACTCAAATAATAGAAAAAAATCTATGGGCTGGGTACAGTGGTTAACGCCTGTAATTCCAACACTACGGAAGGCTGAGGTAGGAGGACTGCTTGAGGTCAGGAGTTGGAGACCAGCCTGGGCAACATTTGAGACCTGTCTCTACAAAAAAAATTTTTTTAAAAGAAATATATGAGGATATTATGTAATATATGGGAGTAACAGTGAGTTTATAATCTAATAAGTCTATTTCATACAAAAAGAAAAAGGACAAATATGTAAAAGAATACCCCTATCAATCAACATGGCTTCTGGGAAAGGGTATGGGTCGAGGAGAGGGAAAAAGGCCACAGGAAAGTGAGAAAGCACTTAAAGGACTTATCTGGCTTAGAGGAAAAGTACACATTAAAATTTAAAAACTGTAGAAAATGAATAGAAATATAGGTCTCAATAAATCAAATGGATACCTTTGAAAACAAATGAACATTCAATCTATGTGACAGAAGGCAGAAAAAAAAATGTTTTTAAGTGTGGTAAACAGAATGTAAATAATTTACAATATATATGTTACTAAAATAAATGAAATTCACTAATCAAGAGTCTGTAAGAGTGGATAAACAGAATCCAGCAATATACTTTAAAAAAAAAAAAAAAAAGGCAGACCACAAAAGAAGACCAAAAATGGTGACAATAAAAAGACAGGAAGAAGTTATATCTGGAAATACAAACCCAGGCTGGTAAATGGCCTGTTTTTTAAGGCCCTATTTATGAAAAATTGAGAGTCCTCCTGGTCTGGACTTTTACTCAAAGAGCCCAGTCTCGGCTTCCTGCCATTCCTGGGCCGATGGATTCCACTACTACATTAAAGCTCACACACTAAAGGTATCTTTTTATTTTCCCTATAGGACAAAGTTTCAACTTACGTTCTCTGTTATGACTGTGTTCTTTTTCATTTCAGGCACCTGCAGATTCCCCTTTCTTTAAATGTTTTTTTATCTAGCATTTCCATGTTTGAAAAAGAAGGGGGCATCTCCAGTCTATCCTTTTGTCCAGAAGTCCCTAAAACATTACTTTAGATTAAATACAACTGAGAGCAAGTTCAAATTATTTTTTTCTTTTTGTTTTTTAAGTATTGAGACCAGGTCTTGCTTTGTTGCCTAGGCTAGCCACAAACTCCTGGCCTCAAGCAATCCTCCTGCTTCAGCCTCTCAAAAGTGCTGGGATGACAGGCATGAACCAATGCACCTGGCCTAAATTACTTAATTTCATCATCTATATTATGAATGATAAAGTTCAATAAAAAGGCTATGAGAAGTAACTAAAATTATACCTTAGCATAGACCCCGGTGCATATAAAATATTCAAACTTACCACCCACTCTGTATTCTAACTGGAGAAAGTAAAGAGAGAACTCTGAGCATGGAATGCAAGTTCCTAACTTTATTTCAGTTCCAGCTTCCACTGAGCTGCAGCCGCTTTCAGGGCAAAAATGCTTTCTTCGAAATTGATTTGAGAAAAAAAGACAACTAGTAAAGGACCAAATCATAGTAAACAATTTTGAGGGTCATTCAGTTAGGGTCATTCAGTTAGGAAAGTGACCATCACTTTTCATGTAGTTTGATCTGGGAGCTTGAGGTCCAAGATTCTACTGAGATCTACTAAAGACTTTTTGGTTGACCTTCATCAGTTCTCATTATTTCTGTTTCTTCTTGAAAGTAAAATTAGATTAGATGACATTTAAGATCCTCTCGTTCCAAAATTCTGATTCTTGCATAAGAGGTTTAGAATGATTTCACTTCAAATTCTAGTATTTTTTCTATGAATGCAAAATGATACCTTAAATTATTACATGTACTTACTGCTGTTTTCCTCACATGCAAAAAATAAACCATTAGACATAAACACTAATTCCTACTTAAACCGAGCAAACAGCTTAATTCCCTCACATTTTTTAAATGGTTTTGAAAAAAATACTGGAAAAGGCCTCAAAATAAATAGCCGTGCTTCTGCGATATTAACTGGACTTCCCTCCCTGCCTTAACTATTTAAGCCATTCAAGTGAGAATTCAGTCTATAAAAAGGGGACATGTTCTCTTTATCATATTTTCCTAAAGTAATGGTTAATTTTCACCACGATGTTTTCTGGCAGTTATTCCATAACATTTTCCCACAAAAACCTAATGGCTGCACTCCAGATCAAGAAATTAGTATCCTTTTTTTTTTTTTTTAATCACAAAATTGGCCGGGTACAATGGCTCACGCCTGTAATCCCAGCACTTTGGGAGGACAAGGCGGGCGGATCACGAGGTGAGGAAATCGAGACCATCCTGGCTAACATGGTGAAACCCCATCTCTACTGAAAATGCAAAAAATTAGCTGGGTGTGGTGGCAGGTGCCTGTAGTCTCGGGAGGCTGAGGCAGAACAGTGTGAACCCGGGAGGCGGAGCTTGCAGTGAGCCAAAATCGCACCACTGCACTTCAGCCTGGGCAACAGAGCAAGACTCCATCTCAAAAAATAATAATAATAAATAAAAATAAATTAAAAAATCACACAATCACAAAATTTAACCACCAACAGCATGCAAAAGATGAAGAAAAAAGTACAGGCATCTACAATCTTTTACAATAAACTGTCCTCAATGATGTCCTTAAAACAATGTTCTTAAAAGTTCTTAAGGAATTTTTATGGTCTATTTTATAAAGTTCTCTAAAGTTTTAACTTTAGAATGGACATGTATTGCTTTTATCAGCAAATAAAAATTCTTTTAAAATAATAACATAGGTCCATTTCTACTTGATTTCCTCTGGAGTCCTAGAGCATTCTGGGTAGAACTCAAGAGGAAGTAATACATGAGGCGGCAGGTAACAGAGTGTTTCAGACAGTGGTAGATGAAAAGAGATAAAAGGTACTTACATATTTTCTAACTCTAAAACCACAAGAGGGAAAGCAGCAAAAGATTTAGGACACAAGCTCAATCCATTAAATATAGGCTTCATTTTTTATTAGTGTTGCTAAATATTATACCTTTCAGGAATCTGAGCATGAGAGAATTCAGAAGACTATACAAAATAAATACATTACAGGCCAGGCACGATGGTTCACTTCTGTATTCCCAGCACTTTGGGAGGCCAAGGTGGGCAGATCACCTGAGGTCAGGAGTTCAAGACCAGCGTGGCCAACATGGTGAAACTCCGTCTCCACCAAAAATACAAAAATTAGCCGGGCGTGGTGTGCGCATGCCTGTAGTCCCAGCTATTCAGCAGGCTGAAGCAGGAGAATCGCTTGAACCCAGGAGGCGGAGGTTGCAGTGAGCCCAGACTGCACCACTACACTCCAGCCTGAGTGACAGAGTGAGACTCCTTCTCAAAAAATAAAAATAAAAATAAATAAATACATCATTACAAATAGCCAATTTGCTTTAGCTATATGTCTATCATTACTTTCAAAATTCCACAAAGGTAAACCTATAGGATAGAGTTCTATATAGATAGTCCAATTACCTGAAATAATAAACAACCAATATCTACTAATCCTAGCCAAATCTAGGTAAAATACATTAGAAGGAAATTAGGAAAGTAGAAAATAAGCACTACAAGACTTGGGTTCTAATTGTAACTTGAAATTTCTAGTACACTCTTCGGCTTTCAGTTTCCTATTTTAAAACGATGTCCATTCCAATTCTAAAATTCTACCATTCTTTATCTCCCCCAGCCATCACTTTCCTTAATATAGACATCATGAAAAGTATGTTCAATAAACACTAGCTAGTCTAAATCAACTAATTCTCCTTAAAACTTCAACAAAAATGAATGAAGTCTGTGATGTTAACTTATTTAAGTGTGGGTATTTCCTTTAGCTATCATATCCTAGTTTGCTCATGCAATTATTCTATCACTTAGCATTTACTAAACACTTAACATGTCACATAATGGAACTAAGATGAACAAAACACAATCCTAGCCTGAAGAGAACTGACAGCCTTTAACAGGAAAAAGACAATTTAATTACTACGCAGAATAATAAATGCTATGTAAGCAAGCACCCAATTTGGGTGCATGTGTACGGAGGTAGGGGTGGGGAATTACAAGAAGAGGGAACACTAAAATAGAGTCTTGAGAATGACTGAGGCAGGTAGATATAGATGGGGCTGGTGTGGGAGCAGGATAAGAATATGCACAGGTGTACACACATGCACACACAGAAGCAGACCACAATGAAGGAACAGCAAAAGACTGAAGCAGAGTGGGATAGAAAATGAGGCTGAAGAAAGCAGGAAGGGATCTCATCATGAAGCCCGTTGTCATTGTGTAGTCTGTTCTTTATGGTAACAAAAAAGGCTTCCAAAAAAGTAGTGACATAATTCGAGTAGTGTGTTCAGAAAGGTGCCCTTGGTGAAACTCTGAAAGACGGACTTGAGAGGAATTAGCTAAGACACAAGGAGACCACTTAAAGCACAATGACCAGATTGTGGTGGGAGGAGGGTCACAGGGGGCAGGGGTGGAAGAGTAAACAAGAACAAGAAGGCTAGAATGAAACCTAAGTTTCCGGCTCCAGCAATAAATAAGAAGTAAAATTCCTTTGGAAATAATTTAAATAAGCAATTAGCATTTATCTGTTGTATTTATCTTTGAATAGTAATAATACCTCAAATTTTTAAAAAATAAAATTCTTGTTATCTCATCAAATATTTACAAGACATTAAAGAGATGTTTTTGACTATGTGAAACACCTGATTATAAGGGATCAATTCTAACAATGCATTTAGAGTTTGTAAATAAATACGGGCAGCTGTATTTATAATTATCTATTTCCCTAGGGTATCTTATATATACATACATATACATACGTGTGTTTGTGTGTGTATATAGTCTCCCCCCTCCAGAATTGTTAAGGTAGGTATACAAAATATTCATCTGCAATTGAGACGGTTGGCACAGATGACTTCTAAAGGTCTGAGATTTTTAAAATGAGTTGCAGAGTTTACTGACCTTCTGGCCCTAACAGGTTCTAAATTGCTGCAACTTCCATAAACCAGTAGAGGGCTGCAACAGCTCAGAGAAAATGGTTAGGCAGCTTTACTTGCATTTCTGGCACAGGGAGCAGAAAATACTACCAATGCTGAAAAGTAGAAACCTAACAGCCACTGTATTCACTTCACTGTCAACAGGGAAAAAGCTTACAGGTTCTAAAAGGATTCTAAAATTCTGAAAACTAGAAACATCCACAATTAAGAATTCTGCTATCTCCTTTCTCTTCTAGCAAAACGGTAAACTGTTTGAAGGCCGAGTAAAATTTCATAAAATAAGTACGGGGAAAAAGTCTATCAAAATGAGTTGGCAATTCACCACTTCCTTTTAGACCTATTGTGCCACACAACTGATCTTCCTAAAATAATTATTTTGTTTCTTTCCTCTCAAATCTATACTTTATCAGTTTTGTCCTGCATATAGTGGAATGCTGAAGTTTAGCTTTCACAAGATTTCTAGGTACATTCCCACCTCATACATAAATCTTATTTTCAACTCCTCTAGTCACACTGCTCTCAATACTATATACAATGTGCAACAGAGTTAAGATGGAAGAGGTCAGGCTTCACTGAGTAAGTCACAGTTGAGATGAACCATGAAGAAACAAAAGGATTTACATAGGTCTAGAGAAAAGGGAAAGTTCATCATGCTATTTTTTGTACCTTTTAAATTATCTAAAATATTCTAAATAAATTTTTTTTGTATTTTATTTTTGCTCCCTCTGTGGCCCCCTCCAAAAGATAGGCTATTGCAGCCAATCTTTGCAACATATCATAACAATTATAAATAAGGCTGGTGCTACTCTTAAGTATTACTCACAGCTTAATCCCCAAAAGGGCCCTGTCTCACTTTTACTGCTTTCTATAAAAATGATAGGCACACACTTTAGCCTTAAATGAAAGGATTTTTAATTATTTAAATAATGGATACAGTTTTAGCAGTGGTACATAAGATAAATGAGATTGGGATAAGTCATTAAGAAACCAGAATAGTTTACAATAATCACTGCCTCTGCAATATAAGCCTGAGATCCTAAAAACTATGTCCAAATTCTTGATGCAGTTGTGGAGAGCTGAAATCAATCCCTACGAGACAGCAATCCAAGTAACAAAGTATTTCTAACTTACATACAACATCATTTCCACCCTGATCCAACAATATGATGGGTTATAACACTGCTCAAATTACAGATTAAAATTGACACTTCCATGACTATACCAGAACTGAATTGTTTGGGCCTTTATTTTAGTCTTGATCTGCTACCTTTTTCTTTATCCTGCTTACTCTCCAACACAAACCTACCTCCTACAATACACAATAGATTTCAGAACAACTGTACATTCCAGGGCATTCAAAGGAAAACACACTTTAAACTGGTTTAATGTAGCATTATATGTCACTGGTAGCTCTTCTGACCAAAGTCATTTAGAATTACAAACTGTTTTCCCTGACAAAGCATGTTGATAAGAAGGAGAAATATGGTAATGAAGGACCAGAACAGAGTAATTTCACTGTATTCTAATAGCTGAAAGAAAGTAGTATGAAAAAGCTGATACTCTGAAAACTCCAACAACGCAAAAGAATAAGCGTGTATTTGGTTGGTTTTTACTTTCTTTTTAGTTTTATGGAGATGGAAGCTCATTATGTTGGCCAGGCTACTTTCAAACTCCTGGCCTCAAGCAATCCTCTCACCTCTGCCTCCCACAGTGATGGGATTACAGGTGTGTGCCACTGTGCCCAGCCAAAACTCCTTTTTTTGTGGATGGAGTCTCACTATTTTGGCCCAGGCTGGGCTCAAACTCATGCTCCTCCCACCTCAACCTTCTGGAGTAGCTGGGATTACAGGCATGTGCCACTGTGCCAGGTTTGGTTTTATTTTTAAAATAGAACACTTTCTGACATATAACCACACAAATGTTTTTGAATCGGGGGAGAAAAAGGCAAATGTCACTGATGGTGCAAATGTTAAGCAGGTTTACTAAAGGAATTGTATTATAAAAAGTAACGCCTAAAAAAGAAATTAAGGACTCTCTAAGAATCTAAAAGTTCTACAGCAAAAACTGAACCTACATTTCCAAGTCAGTGATTCTCGGCCTCTTTGAAGAGACCTATTTCAGTACCTAAAACACACAGGTCCTTTTCCCTGAACTCATATTTACCAAAAAATCTACAACTTCAAAATACACACAGAACCTCTTCCTAATTATGCATCTTGATTTTAGGTAATTACCTCTTCTTGCTAGATTTTAAGTTGCCCATAAACAGAGAATGCCGTCTTCAGATATGTGCTTACAACTGGGGCCTAAAACCTTAAGAACCTTTCTAAATAGTTACCTCCTATTTAAATTCTATACCTCTAGAATTACTTTTTTTTTTTTTTTTTTGAGACGGAGTCTCGCTCTGTCACCCAGGCTGGAGTGCAGTGACCGGACCTCAGCTCACTGCAAGCTCCGCCTCCCGGGTTCACGCCATTCTCCTGCCTCAGCCTCCCGAGTAGCTGGGACTACAGGCAGCCGCCACTTCACCCGGCTAGTTTTTTGTATTTTTTAGTAGAGACGGGGTTTCACCGTGTTAACCAGGATGGTCTCGATCTCCTGACCTCATGATCCGCCCATCTCGGCCTCCCAAAGTGCTGGGATTACAGGCTTGAGCCACGGCGCCCGGCCTAGAATTACTTTCTAAGAAAATGCGTATTATATCATTTCCCACCTTGGAAATTAATTTTTATTAAGCCCCTCATCCTAATAATTGTGGCTGTTCTCAACTGCTACCCACTTTTAGTCCCAGTTCATCCTCTTATGCCAGTCAGACCATCCTCTTGCCACTGTCACTGAGGTGATTCTCATTGATTCAATAAATATATGCTAACCATTTACAACACGATGGAATAGAGAACAAAACAGAATGATTTGTGTCTTTACACGGCTGACCATGTTCCTTTCCACATCAACTAGAAAGCAATTTGGATGATTAAGGAATAATACTATCCTCCTATGTGATTATGTCTGTATTTTGTTTCCTGAGTGTGAATTCTTAAAGAGACATATACTATAATATTGCCTTCACTTGTATCTTCCCAAATCCCTGCCTCAACAATGCTAAATGTAGTGCTGTACCTAAAGACATTCCCTTAAAAACTGTTAATTATGTGTTTAAAATTTCACTACATCCAGAGTCTGGCATGGTGGCATACGCCTGTAATCCCAGCTACAAGAGAGGCTGGGACAGGAGGATTCCTTGAGACCAGGAGTTTGACGCTGCAGTGAGTTATGATGGCACCACTGTACTCCAGCACGGGCAATAGAGCAAGAACCCATATCTAAAAATAAAACTAATAAAAACTTCATTATATCTACAGTACTTGTTCATTGTGGTAAAACTGGAAAATTCAGAAATGAGAAGATAAAAATTCCAAGACTTTCAAATTCAAGAACCCATTACATTTTCAGACTGAATACTTCATGACTTTTCACTTTTTACTCCTTGTAAAAATCCATAATCATAATACAAATTACATATTTTCCCCTAAAGTGTCTAAATTTATCATTTTATCTTTTCTTTTAATATCATCATCTTTGAAGGTGCAGTACTGAAAGGAAGCAATACAGTCACCATCACTTACTAGATATGTGTAACTTTAAATGATTTAACTTGAACCTTAGCTGCCTATGATCAACTATGGAGTAGTTGTAATTATACCTCTGCCAGTCTATTAGCACTTCCTAATGAATATGACTCAAGTGTGAGAGTACATGTTTCCCCTATGCTCAAAAGATTCTGTTTTCTGCTACTCCCACCCTAACATCTGAGTATACAAAAGCTATAGGGAGGGGAAATTCTTAGACTAGGAGTGTGAATGGAATAATAAAAGAGCATAAAGAGTAACCACCCCAATAAGGGAGTAGTACTCTGGAGACAGCCTGTTTCTTCTGGGGTTTCTGAAGGGGCACTGGTGCTATAAAATAAAATTTGTAACATATAGAAGACTAATAATCACTAATATACAAAGATTATGCAAAAGGAGGTTGGAAAATTAATAATCTTTTATTACAGTCTTTAAATAATAGCATACAATACTTGCATGCTGTAAAACCCTAATAAAAATGTTAAAATATTATTTGTTTAAATCATTGATTGCTACTCCTAGAAGTTTTGAGTAAGAAAAAAAGAAAAATGGCCAAAGGATATGATGTGTCAAGTCACAGTAGAGAAAATGCAAATGATTATTTTCTCAGGCGTTAGCTAATGTAAAATGAAAGTAATATAATTTTTAAGTTTAACAACACAAATATAGGTATGTAAGGCTCTATGTAAGTATAGACTAATTTTGAATGGGCCCTTCCAAGAAAGAGCGCTAGTGCCTGAAGGAAGAGGAGGAGCCTCAAAGGATGATAAAGGATAAGGGAAAGAATGAGTAAGCCAATTTGCTGTCAACCATTCTTGCTTACTTTCAATAACATGAGGACAAACAGAAACACAGTAAAGGGGGGGTGGTGGTGGTGTTTGGTCATATTCAACTGCAGCTTAAAGAGAATTCTTGGCAGGGAGCAATGGTTCACGCCTGTAATCCCAGCACTTTGGGAGGCTGAGGTATGTGGATCACGAGGTCAGGAGTTCGAGACCAGTCTGGCCAAGATAGTGAAACCCCGTTTCTACTAAAAATACAAAAAATTAGCCAGGCATGCTAGTGGGTGCCTGTAATCCCAGCTACTGGGGAGGATGGGGCAGGAGAATCGCTTGAACCCGGGAGGTGGAGGTTGCAGTACGCCAAGATCATGCCATTGCACCCCAGCCTGGGCGACAGTGTGAGACTTCATCTCAAAAAAAAAAAAAAAAAAAAAAATGTTCTTCACTCCTGATATGTTTTTACAAATCCTGGAAGATAAGCATAATTTCTGAAGGCTGAATAACCACTACTGGATGATCATGTCAACTATAAATACATTAGTGAATTGGACTGATCTTAAGAAAAAATTTCTCAAAGTAACAAACTTAAATTTATATAATTTATAAATTTCAACTTAAGTTCTTGAGTAAAAAAGATCCAGTTAGAGATATTCTGACAACTTTCTGAAGTGTTTTCTTAACTAGATATTTAAGATATCTGCACTTACATGTAACATATATGAAGGTATCTAATAGTATGCAGCATACAGAAGCTCAAAAGAAGTTCTTTTCCTTGATTACCAACTAACTCCCAAGTAGTGAGAATTAAACTCTGGTAGAAAGGATTTATTTTAACTCAGTGGTTCCAAGACTAACATGGAACACTGGAATGCAAGTCAAGGCTTTATTCCTAGTTACAATATTCTTGTGCAAATTACGGTAGGAAATGTGTTATGAAATTTTAATTTTATCTAATCGTCTTTATCATCATTAACCATTACAACTAAATTTTTTTTTTTTTGAGATAGCATCGCTCTGTCTCCCAGGCTGGAGTGCAGTGGCTCAATCTTGGCTCACTGCAACCTCTACCTCCCAGGTTCAACCAATTCTCCTGCCTCAGCCTCCCAAGTAGCTGGGATTACAGGGGTGCGCCATCACACCCAGCTAATTTTTTTGTATTTTTTAGTAAAGGGGGTTTCACCATGTTAGTCAGACTGGTCTCAAACTCCTGACCTCAGATGATCTGCCAGCCTCAGCCTTCCAAAGTGCTGGGATTACAGGAGGGAGCCACTAGGCGCCTGGCCCATTACCACTAATTATTAAAAGCCGTACAAGGAATGTTTTTAATGTTTACCTCTACTCTGTTTCAGAAGAGGTAAACAGAATAGAAAGTTGTGTACAATTTGAATTTCGTGGGAGAAAATAAAAGTGCATGTCTCTCCTTTCTCTTCCTTTAGGTTTGCTAATGCTTCTCTTTCATGAGTGAATTTCAAAGGAATCTAACATTACTCCAGATAATTTTAAGCTGGATTCAATCCATGGCTCAATATCATCAGATTACCTGACAATCCTTGTTTTGCCTTACTGAGCTGTGAGGTTCAAAAGAGAATCAGATGTAAAAAGCACTGTGTGAACTACAAAGCACTACAATTTTTAAGGTACTACTTTTCTTTTATCTTGAGAGTCAATATAGCTATTTCTAGGCAGAAGAGAGAGCCACAAATGGTTTTTGTTCTCTATTAGAAGTCAGAATGCCGACAAAACTCCTATGTGGGAGGAACAATCTGAAATCTGAGAAGCTATAGAGGTCTATTGTAACTCTTTGCTATTGTTACAATAAGAGACTACATATCCAGGTAAAGTGGCTAAGACCTGTAATCTCAGCTACTAGGGAGGGTGAAGCAGGAGGACTGCTTGAGGTCAGGAGTTCGAGACCAAAACTAGTCTGAGCAACACAGTGAGACCTTGGCTCTAAAACAAAACAAAACAAAAACAAACAAACAAAAAAACCCCTATTTATTTTGAAAGGTTAACAATTCCCCAACCTATGCATATTATTAGAGATTATTAATCTTATATTGTCAAAATAAGACAGATAACAGACACAGGGTAGTTAAAAATGTACTTATCGTTAACATTTGTGTTATTTTTCCCAGTTATGGCCTAAATACACACCGATAACCAGAAAAGTAAACTATTACATATTTTCAAACAATTTTAGCCCAATAAACAGATGTTAAGGAATTGGCCAAAGATGACACAATTTTTTTAATTTTTAGAATTTTTTTAAAGTCAAAGAAAAAGAAATGACTTCCACCCTGTAACTTGCAGCTTCATAATCTACCTCCTTCAAGTTGGAAGTGTCTCCATGTTACAACTGAATTTTCTAAGGACTTATGTTTGAATTTAAGTTTCTTAGAATTTTGGAGGATCGCACCAATCAGAAAACCTGATCTTGGATACTGTTTTCTAAGCTGGACAAACTCAGCAAATTTTCTATTGCTGGATCTATTTCCTTATGAAAGTCCTAAATGAGTTTGGTTAGTTTTTTCTTCACTCACTGTGACGAAAGAATGTCTCTTTAGAAGAATGGTATCAATAGAAAGGTGGAATTTGTTAGGATAGCCAACAACCATGGCCCTTTCCGTAGGTGGTAAGAATAATGTGCTCTGACAACTAATAAAAAACCACCACCACAGCAACAAGTATATCTGCATCTCATAAAAAGGGTTGCTGGCCTATGTTCTATGATTCCCATAAAGGTACTTCTTTTTTTTTTTTTCCGAACCACCAAGAAGGTAGAATAGCTGTCCCCCAAACGTTTTTCATGAAATCTGAAATTTAAGAATCCCTGCCTTAAAACTCTTAGAAAACCAACTTAATTAGAGGCACAGCAGATAAATGGTTAATAAAACAGGACAATGAAATCTATTATTTAGTGTGTAAAATCTACACATCACATAACTGTTCACAGCCTCAGTTTCCTCTCCATTTTACAAGGTTATTATGAAAATTACCTAAAATGTTTCACTTAAAACGGAGATTTGCATATTCTAAGTGTTCAGCAAATATTATCTATGATTATTAGTAGCTTTATTTTCAAAACTATAAAAACTCCGATAATCTATGTAATACTACAATACTGATGTTGGTTTCCAGGATTATCAATTTACAGCACTAAGAAGTTTCAAACTTAACAGCAAAGGCAAACAAAAACTGTTTTTAACACTTCTAAATATTTTAGATATACCAGATAACCATAACATGAACTATTCAAAGACGAGTTTTTAAAGGAAATCATCTCCTGCTTTTGCGTATCTGAAAACTAGCAAGAGTCAAATAAATTAACATTGCTACTAAGATTACTTTCACTATTACTTTTAAAAAGCCATTGTCTGTTACAGAAACAGATTATGAATGCATGAGTATGTATGAGAATATTTTCAAATGCTAAAGAAACTTCATATTCTCCAGGGAAAGTCAGATTAATAACTGCAATATTTAAAATGTTCATAAGCAGCTTAACTAAGGTTAGAACTAAGTGGGGATCAGAAAATGTATCTACAGGAGTTATAATCTGTAAAACAGCAGAAGATGAAAACAAAGCTAGGGCTATGCAAAAATTCAGGGATCTAAACACCTTGTTATGCTTTAAGAATTGTATTTTCTTTAAAAATAACATCACCACGTTGTACAGAAGTTTACAGTATACAATGTGCTTTCTAAAATATTCTCATTTGTTCCACAGAATAACATTAAATTATGCAGGAAAATTACTTTTGCAGGTTAAGAAGGCAAAGTTATTATTATTATTATTGTATTTTTAAAGTTGCAGCTGATAGAAGGCAAGGTTCTGAAAGTGAATGCGATATGTCAAAAACCATTGTTAGGAAGTGAGGAAGTGATAAATCAAGAATTTAAACCCAGGCCTTCTCACTTATATTTCAATGTCCTTTCCACAACTCCATAAAACTTCTGAAGAGGCAAATTAGCATCTTCACAGAAAGAAACCTCTCGGTCAAACCACAGGTTGTTTTTAACTAGCTGCAGACTAGCTTCAAGTGTTTTCACCTTTATTTTCTCATGTGTAAAAATAAAGGAAACGAATAAGAAAATCAGAGGTCCCTTCCAGTCCCAAGGATAAATCTCAACACTGTACCCTTTATAAGGCATACGCATTTTACAAATACATGTTGTTAGCAACAAATTCCAAGTTAGAAAGCAGTGTCAATAGCTCTTAAGCAACCTACAGCAATTATTAGACAAATTCTTCACGACCACGTGATACATGTTACCTTAACATGACTAAGTCTATATACAGAAAGTAGTAGGAGAAACCTCTTATGAACTAGGATGGAAATGACTCCATTAACCATCCTCTTTTTGGACTGAAATAATGCTATTAAAACGTAAGAATGGTTTAAAGAAAAGTTTACGTGTCAGCTAATAGCAAGAAATCAAAATGATACTTTTACAACCACTCAATATTTTTTTAAGAATAAAAATCTCTTCTCCAACGAAGTGTTTTCCAAATATCCTACCATTTCTCCAATCTACTTCAAAAGACTATCAGTCATGTTTTCCAACTTCTATAGGGAAAAAGTAATATCGACAGCTTGATAAAAACATCTTCCTTTTAAACTCATTCTACCAGCTGGACACTAGTCTGCAAATAAAATTCAAGCTTTTTTTCCCCCTTCGGTATTAACAAACCAGTATAAGTCTGCACAATGTATTTTCAGCTAAATTCTTTCCTCGTCTGAATATTTTTGTTCTCTTTACTCCTCCTCAAATATTCTTCATGGAATACACACCCAGAGATTTCCACTTTCCCAGTTCTGTGTAGTTCATGAAACTATTCCAATAACTAATTCTTAACAACTACTATGAGAACTATGAGATAAAGAACATTAAAAGTATCCTACATAAGTACACTTAACACTCATTTTCCTTCCATTTTAACATCTCGTCTATCTCTAACATAAAACACATAACGAGTTAAACTTGACCTTAGCCAAGATGCCTGTAGAGCTTCAGAAATGTATTCAGTGCCTGTATCAAATAAAAGATTCTTAAGCACTAAAACCTATCTCCCCTTGTCTATAATCTCCAGGGGAAAATATTTCAAATCTTTAAAGGTTTCGCTTTTAACCCAAATTAAAGATTTTTCTCAACAAGATTAGTTAATATAACGACTTCATCTTACACAGTGGACACTATTTCATTTTGCTTTTAAGCCACTTGGCACCAATAGAGCATATGTTCGGCCAGTTCTGAGCTAATCTCCAGGAAAGGCTTTGTATAACAATTGAAGAAACTCAGATCTGTGCCCAAGATTTTTAACGTCCTACTTCAGCATATGTTTTTGGTTTTTTTGTTTGTTTTTCTGTTTGTTTTTGAAAAGGAGTTTCACTCTTGTTGCCCAGGCTGGAGTACAGTGGCACGATTTCGGTTCACTGCAACCTCTGCCGCCTGGGTTCAAGCGATTCTCCTGCCTCAGTTTCCCAAGTAGCTGGAATTACAGACATGCGCCACCACGCCTGGCTAATTCTGTATTTTTAGTAGAGATGGGGTTTCACTATATTGGTCAGGCTGGTCTCAAACTCCTGACCTCAGGTGATCTACCCACCTCGGCCTCCCAAAGTGCTAGGTTTATAGGCATGAGCCACTGCACCCGGCCGTGCATATGTTGTTAATAAACAGTTAATTTATGTTAAAATATCTATTTCCCTAGCCTTTCTTTATAATTTACACAAACCATTCTAAAATGAAAACGAAATACACGACGGAAGATGCAGGCTCATTTCAACTTTAGGATTAGAGATAATTCCGAACCATTACATACACAGCACTGGATGTGCAACACACTTCACCTTAGTTCGCAGTTTAACCACGGGTGTCCAGTGGAAATTACAATCCCTGTGACAACACTGCTTTAAATGTTTCCTAAGGTTTCAACGAGTGCAACAGTAACTTCCTATCCCAGACAGCGTCTTACTGTTATTACTAAAACAGCTGTCAGCTAAGCTTCGGATACCTCTTTGTACAACCGTTGATTCAACGCTTTGGGATCTGGAGGGATGCGTCATTCCACATCACTCCTCAAAACGAGATCTAAGCACCTGACGTGCTCCAGGGGTCTTGAAGCATCTCAAGTGGGCACTTGAAAAACGATGAACCGCCTGCCCAATGCGGCAAGGTTAGATTACGCCGACATTTAAGACAGAACTGCAGAGTGGCAGCTCTTTCCCCGTACACTACTAAAGCAGCAATTTCCCCTTCTTGCTTTCATCCACCTCTCCCAGGACCCGGGTACCTCCAACGCTCCCGGCCCGAGCGGCCCCAGCAGAATCCCCGGCGTCGGCGCACGCCCGGCGGCTAGCGACGGGAACGCGCGGCGGGCCAGGCGCGCCCCCGCCCCCGCGGGTCCGACCGCCGCACGCCAGCGGCGCCCTCTCGGCCGCGCACACTCACACTCGCACGCACACGCTCCTCCGGCCCCGCCATGTTCCGGGAGGCGGCGGCAGCCCAGCCCCGACAGCCGCGGTGAGGGCGCCCGCGCCCAGGCCAGCTCGCGGTCCTCCACCCGGCCCCCGCCCCGCCCCGCGCGGCGCCCCCGCCCAGTTGGCGGCTCCCACCTGCGCCAAGGCTCCTCAAGACGCGGGGAGGGGCGGCGGCAGCGGGGCAGGCGGGGCCCCGGCGAACCCGCGCCGGGGGGCACTAACGGCCTGTCACTGTCAGGCGGGCTGCGGCTCGGGCCAGGCTAGGCGGGCGGCGCGTCGGGGCCGGGTGGGGCGGGCAGGGCGCGTCCCCTACCTTGCTCTGGGTTGGGGGAACGGGAGCAGCGCAGAACTGAGGGGGTCTCCTCCCAGGCGCCGGGGACAAGCTCGAAACCGCGCCCCTCCTTCCTCCTTTCCTGTCGCCACGCCCCCCTCACCCGCACGGACCCGAGGCAAGGCCGGCGCAGGAGGCTTCACCCCCGGAACGAGTGCCTCGGCGTGGCCGTCGCTGTCGTTGTCTTCGTCGCCGCTGCAACCGCCTGTAACACCGCCGGGGCCGGGCTTGAAAACATCTCCGGTCTCGGTCCGTCTCTCACCACAGCCTCCTCGCTCCCAGGACAGGGCCGCCCCGCGATTGGCTGCGACGCGAGCACGTGACACCTGCGGACACGTGACTCCCGCGGGCACGGGACGGGCGGCGTGACCGCCCCGCCCCCCGGCGCCCGCCCCTCCTGCTGCTCAGCCAGGCTCCGCGAGCTGCAGGGCGGGGAAGCGGGACGTACCAAGCGGCAGGCGGCGGAGGGGTGCGGGCCGGAACTCCGCCCTTTGTGTTAGTCGGTCTCCACGCCCCACTCGGGCTAGTGTTACCGCCTCCCCGCCGCAGACACCATCCGACAAAGGAGGGGGAATCAAAGGCTGGGTGAAGAGGCAGGGCAGGCGCCGCTGACGCTGCTGGGCAAGCGGGCTCTGCAGAAGCATTTGTGGCGACCGTGGCAGTGGCTGTGACTGGAAGCTTCTGGAAAAGGCGGCGGCGATGAAGATCCCCACATAGGGTATACACCTGTTATTTTTACACGGGATGGGTGGACGAGCGTGATCCAACTCAGGCAAAATGACGCTGTGACCGCAGCTCGAGGACTAGGCGAAGTTCCCCCGCTAAGCCGGCGGCGGCCGCCTGGCCCCGCACCAGGCCGGAAAAGCTGCACCTGCGCCCAGAGCCCGCGGCCCCCCGCCCCAGGTGGAGCCCTGGGCCCCGCCCCGAAAGCGCGGTAGCGTCCACCTGCCCTGGGACCAGGGGATCTAGAGCGCGTCCCCTTCCAGCCACGCCTTCCAGTGGCCTCTTTAAAGAGGAATTCAGTGCACGTTCCCACACGTAGTGTTGGGGATTCGAGAGGGAGCTGCTCAGGTACTGGGAAGGGTGCCTGAGGAAGATTGACCGTCGCAGCGTGGCAACCCCGTGTGCTCACTTCCTTCTGGGCGCGTATTATTTACGCAGAGGTTAATCTGCAACAACAGCGTCCGTTTATGACTTACTGCATGCAGTTACAAGTTTATGTTAAACTGTCCTTTAGTCTTGATGAACTGAGGGTTCAGATGTGATCACAGCAGATGAAATGACATTCAGACCTGACAGGGACGGCGAGGTCCCATCAAATTACTATATAAAGCATAAACCTGCATTAAAGATCAGGAGTTTTGCCTTTCCTAGGTTCCCGATTTCTCCCACCTACAAATCATTAGGGTCAACAAGACTAGAAAGAGAGCACCTTACGGCTAGAGGTGGAATAGTGTTACTTAATTTGGTTATTTATGATGTGAAATACAAAGAAAAAGTCGCCTATGAGAAAGTCAAGAGAGCTCCAGGCTAGGACATTTTCATTACTTTTTTGTGCCACTTGGAAAATTAACTCTTGTTTACCGTGTCTCAATTTAAAAAAAAAAAATTCTTAAAGATATACTTAAAAATAATCGTTATAGCCGAACGCGGTGGCTCACGCCTGTAATTCCAGCAATTTGGGAGGCTGAGGCGGGCAGATGGCTTGAGCCTGGGAGTTTGAGACCAGCCAGGGCAACATAGTAAGACCCTGTCTCTAAAAAAATATATGAAAATTAACCAGGTTGGTGGCACCTCTCTGAGGCCAGAGTATTGCAGTGAGCCATGATCACACCACTGTACTCCTGCCTGGAGACACAGCCTGTCTCAAAAAAAAAATAAATAGTGAATGGTCTGTTTCAAGTACAAGTGACTTTGAGAAATCAAGGATAGATAAATCTAATATATATAAATTTATTCATGCATTAAAGCTGGCTAATCCTATTTGTAAAACTAATGTACTACAGCTAGTTTCTTAATACACAAATGGTTTTATCCTTTTTTCTAAGTTGTAATATCCATACCACTGCAGAGTGTATACAATCATGCTTCCAATACCTTCACCCAATTATTTTTTGTGTACTTGCAGTGTCAGAATAGCTAAGGATAATGTCAAAAGTGTTTTGGACCTTTCTTTTCTAAAAATGGTAATGCTTCGGTTGGGCACGGTGGCTCATGCCTGTAATCCTTGCAGTGAGCCGAGATTGCGCCACTGCACTCCAGCCTGGGAGACACAGCCAGACTCCGTCTCAAAAAAAAAAAAAAAAAGGTAATGCTTCTAGAGACTAGAGACAATTACCATATCCTCCTTAAACCTACAGTGCACTTGAGGTCTCACCAGTTGGAAATACAGTAACCATTATGTGTTGTAAATACAATAATGTTTCCAAGGAACACTGACAAAAGTTTATAGAAAGATCATGTTAACTTAAAACTTGGCTGTGGCTAAAGATGGGAAAGCAAAACATGTGAAATTTGACCAAATTTTTACTTCACAGTAACCTGATCTTGATAAAAGCAATCTGGAAATTGAAAATGGGTGACACCAGAGTAACTGTTAACTAGATTATGTAATGTCTTCACAGTCATAGATAGAAGACTTTAAAATGGTCTTCTGTCATTATGACATAATACTTAGAGCTGCAAGTTGCTAAGGTTACCACGAGGATGTACACAAAGCAGAATAAACATAATATAAAAAGTTTATGTAGATTGGAAGTCCATATTTTATTTCTCTAGTGACATATTTACAGTTCAATATAAATTAAAGGCCTGCTTGTACACCAAAGCCAGGTCCCTTGGGTGGTTCAGTCAAAGAGGTAAGACCTCCAGCTGGCTCACAAGAGAAGCGTCCACTCCTGAAATGAAAAGTAATATTAAACTATTAATGATTAACATTTTTAAATTTCTACTTAAATTGTTACCTCACAAGAGCCCAGTTAAGTAACTATTTTTACCCCAAGAACTAGCATGGATTATTTAATTCAAACATTTCAAGTGATGCAAGATCTTCTCTTCCTAAATATAGAAAAACATCAGACTTCACCATAAACATAAAAAATACAAAAGTAGCACTAACAATAGTTCCTGTTTACTGAGCAGTATGCATACATTAGCTCATTTAATCTTTACAATGCCACAAGACAAGTGATACTGACTTTATTTTACAGATGAGAAACCAAATTTGGGAGATTCAGCATCTACCCAAGAATCAAAGCAAGGAACTATGGCAAAAATACCCAACCCCAGAGAACATTTTTAAAAACCATGTTTTAATAAACTAGAGCACTGTATTTCTTATAATTGAATTTTATTTAGATCAAGATCCACAGTCACAGTGAATACAGGGAATACACACACTTATATATTGTATTTGGAAATAGAGAGAAACTGGATTCCTTGAGGAAATATGATTTGGGACAATGTCCCTTAGAAGCAGCGAAGTCAAAATCAGTTTGTATTTATGTATTATAAAGACTGTATTAGTAGCAGTAATTTTCTGGAAAAGTTTCCAAACCAGGATGGCCACAGCAGCCACAAAAGGAAGCAAACAAGAACAAGTCCTGATGGAGCAATTTATGAAGACAGGCAGCATAGAGGGAGAAGAACCTGTCTGTCAACCCCACACACACTTTCCCAGGTAATTGCTCACCTCTGCCCTGTCTGACCTCTGTTTCTAGAGCCCAGCTCAGCGCTTACCATATCATGTCACCCGTCCACCACTATTGCCTGGCTTTGCTAATTTACCTGTTCCTGCCACAGATTTACCTAAAGAAAGAACTTGTTCAGTTTATATCTTTTCAACCCCCTCTGGCTTTGCCCTTCACATTGTGTCATCAATCCTTTAAGTCCGTTCTTTACAGCCCTAGGAAATCATTTTTTGTTGGAGCCTGGGAAGTGACACCACATA
Organism: Macaca fascicularis; assembly: GCF_037993035.2. Classification (NCBI taxonomy): domain Eukaryota; kingdom Metazoa; phylum Chordata; class Mammalia; order Primates; family Cercopithecidae; genus Macaca; species Macaca fascicularis. The sequence continues at coordinate 77,523,569 of NC_088392.1, read as the reverse complement.
ATATTTATAAGATCTTTCAAGACAGCATATAATACAAGTTACTAAGTAATGAACAATGTCTACAAAGTCAGAAATCAGTTAATATATTTGGATTACAGGTCTTGTTCACTACAAAAACAGATCAAAAAGCAGTCGTATATTGTAAGAGCCTGAAACTTGTAGAGTAAGCAGCAAAATGATACTTGACTAAAAAAAAAAAAAGTATTATATTTTGCAATTTTTAAATTTTATTTTTGAGACAGGATCCCACTTTGTCACCCAGGCTAGGGTGCAGTGATGCAATAAAGGCTCACTGCAGTCTTGACCTTCCAGGCTCAGGTGATTCTGTCACCTGAGCCTCCCGAGTAGCTGGGATTACAGGTGTGCGTCACCATGCCTGGCTAATTTGTGTATTTTTCGTAGAGACGAGACTTCACCATGTTGCCCAGGCGGGTCGTGAATTTGTTGGCTCAAACAATCTGCCCGCCTCAGCCTCCCAAAGTGCTGGGATTACAGGTGAGCCACTGTGCCCGGCTGTAATTTTTTATGTTATCTATTGATAGGCACCACTGCTGCTCTTTAAATGCCAATGAAATTATTTTGGAGAAACTTTATTCGCCTTTACTAGGTTTCTTCTTACGGTTTAAGCTCAGCTACCTGTTTTCTTTTCTGCCTAAAACTTTTTTCTTGATCAAATGTCAGAATGGAATAGGATTTGAAAGTTTCATTTTAGATGTCTTCTGAAAGCTGAGCATTTGGTATCTTAAAGTGTCTTACCAGTTTGGATAGATACGGATCTTCTAAAATTAATAAGCTCCTTAATATCGACACACAGTTTTTCAACACAAAGGATCAATTTAGGAAGATTATAAAAACTGAAGTTTCTGGAACAGTAAATGGGAGAATTAATCGTAAGTACTTCCTGAGTTCTTCACAGGATTATACAATTTTATATATGGAAGTAATTTTATTTTATTTATTTTTTTGAGATGGAGTCTTGCTCTGTCACCCAGGCTGGAGTGCAGTGGTGCGATCTCGGCTCACTGCAAGCACCACCTCCCGGGTTTACGCCATTCTCCTGCCTCAGCCTCCCGAATAGCTGGGACTACAGGCTCCTGCCACCACGCCTGGGTAATTTTTTGTATTTTTAGTAGAGACGGGGTTTCACCATGTTAGCCAGGATGATCTCGATCTCCTGACCTCGTGATCCGCCCGCCTCGGCTTCCCAAAGTGCTGGGATTACAGGCGTGAGCCATCACGCCTGGCCGGAAGTACCTTTAAAAATAATTTGGTCATTTCCTAAAGTTTGTTCCATAAAATTACAATCCCATGGCATTGTCTAGAAAAACGGGAGTTCCAGTGATCCAGTATGTCTGGCTGTAAACCTCCCTTCCTTGCCATTCACACAGTATACCTTAAAATACTACAAAGGCTACAAAATCCTCCAATAAAGCCTATCATTTTGTTTAATCTACTAAAAATGTAACCCCCCCTTTCATCTGTAAACATGCTTCAGAACACTCAAGAGGCAGTGAGCTAGCCCTATCCACTCACCTGACAGCCACAATTTACACTAGTGTTTTTCACTTACTAAACAAAAAATGATTTTCCTGATATCTCATGCTTAAAATGCCATCTAGTAATTACCTTGTCTTCACTAAAATTCAAAAAGTATGGTTCGTCAGTCATTCCAACGCTATACGTATGTGTACCATTTTAACTCATTTGCATTCTAGAAAACTTGGCCTTTCTGTAAACTTTCATGGCTTAAAGTAGTTTGTATACACAAATCACTTTATGAAAGTTTAGTGCTTATCTTTTTACTATTGCTGAGCTATATCCAGCACTGTTCCTACTTTTAGTATAAAAAACCAAAAGTGATACTATTGTCTAGAGTCATCTACCAACCGCACTGGAACTATAGCCTGGCTCTATATTTTTTACATCTCAGATATTACCTGCACCCCATGGAATTATGCAACATTTAAAATGTCTTTATAAACTAAATATGCAGAATTAAAATTGGATTTAAAATGAGTTATAAACTAATCCACGCTAAAAACTTTCTATCTATTAGTAACCTGAAAACAAGTTTAGAATTTTTCAGTACTTTAAATTCACTGAAAATAAGAACAATCTCAGCACAAACATTTTTAGTAATGTCAAGTTTAAGAGAGTACAGCTGACCCTCGAACAACACAGTTTTGAACTGCATGGGTTCACTTATACATGGATTTTCTTCAGCCTCTGCCACCTCTGAGACAGCAAGGCCAACCCCTCCTCTTCCTCAGCCTATACAACATGGAAATAATGACGAAGACTTGTATTATGATCCACTTAATGAATAGTAAACATATTTTCATTATGATTTTAATAACATTTTACTTTTTCTAGATTATGGTAAGAATACAGTCAATATATAATACAACATGCAAAATATGTGCTATGTTATTCGTAAGGCCTCTGGACAACTGCAGGCTATCAGTAAAGTTTTGGAGGAGTCAAAAGTTACACATAGATCTTCAACTGCATAAGCAATCAATATCCCTAATGCCCATAGTGTTCAAGAGTCAACTGTACTATCTTACCACTGCTTTAATATTTTCAGTGGTCATTCACCAACAATAATACAAAAGCAGTTTTGAAGCACAAATAGACATCAATCTTTTACTAATTTTGGCCAGGATAAGACCTGGCAGTGGTACTCAGGGATCAGTTACTATTGAAGCAGTTTAATTCCTCTCGGTTTTTCATTACAGAGACTCACCATTAGTACTTCTTTCAAAGAGCAGAGATATTTATTATTAAAATACCAATAAAAACGGATCAGACAGCTTTGGTTAAAGAGTTAACTATAACTGTATTATGGTTATTGCTATCCCAGTCTCTGTCATTATCCTACATATCCGAGATACTGGGTAAGTAAAGTGAAAAGTTCTTGTTTTCATATGCTGACAAGACATTCTAGTATTGCTATGTCCAAATACAAGCTTTATATAATACAGCATTGGTGGATGCTTGCAATTATTGAAACCTAAGCAGACTTTTGTCTGCTTTTTAAATGAGGTAGTAAGTTAAAAAAGTAGATTCAGACACTAATAATTTTAAAGTATCTGGTTCAAATCCAGAACACTATCAAGAAAATCTCAGTGAAAAACTATTCATGATTACTGATAAACAACATCCCTATTATTATCAGATGTTGTTGAAAATGCTTAACTGAGTACTTAGTTCCTGCTTATTGTTAAAGTACAATGTTATAGTACCTCATATTACAAATAACAGATTTTAATTTCACCCCGATGTCATCCGGATTTATAACTTTAAATACTACCCTTAATAACTGATGAATCCCCAATTTGCATTTCCAGCCCTAACCTATTCCCTATATTCCAGGTTCATATCTACCTATCAGCATCACACCATGGATGTCTAGCAGGCATCTCAAACTTACTATGTCTAAAACAAAATTTGACTTTTCTTCCCCAAACTTGCCCTACCACAAATCTCCATTTTCGGTAAAGGAACCTCAGAGATGCTCAAGCCAAAAAGCTGGAAATCACTCATAAATCCTTAGTCCCACACATCTACTAAATTCTAATCTCCACATAGCAACTATGACAATATTTTTTAAGATTGCTCATTTCATTCCCTACTGAAAACATTCCATCAACGGTTTTTATTATATTTAAGATTCAGCCCAGATTACTGATCTGGGCCTTATCTCCTCTGACCCCTTCCACTGCTTTCTTTCTTGAGCACCTCACTACAGTCACACTGTTACCTTACTTTTCTTCCAGGACTTTGATACATCCTCTTTCCCCTCCCCGGAACACTGTTCCTTCCACTTCACATGGTTCCCTCTAGCTCTTCATTCAGTTCATGGCTCAAATGTTACCACCTCTAAGAGGCCTCTCCTCACTAAATTTACTCCCAATCTATCCCCTAACCCTGCTTCATTTTATTGTGTAGCCTTTTTATCATTCACATATTACACTAGTCATCTGTTTCCATCACTAGAAGATGAGAACTTTATTTTATTCATAATTGTACGCGCAACCTAAAATAATGCCTGACACAGCAGGCACTCAAAAAAAGTTTGTGAAAAAAATGACTGTTGAGTATGTAATGTAATGTGACATAACAAAGTAGACAAAGCAACTATCAATTTGTGTGGCAGGAGAGTAATAACTGGATTAATGTTGTGAACCACAGATCCCACAGTTCACAAGAAGCAAAGCAGAAGATTCTAAACACCAAAGTGGCCGGGCGTGGTGGCTCATGCCTGTAATCCCAGCACTTTGGGAGGCCAAGGCAGGCAAATCACTTGAGGTCAGGAGTTCGAGACCAGCCTGGCCCACATGGTAAAACCCCGTCTCTACTAAAAATACAAAAATTAGCTGGGCATGGTGGCACATGCCTACAGTCCCAGCTGCTCAGGAGACTGAGGCAGGAGAATCGCTTGAGCCTGGGAGGCAGAAGTTGCAGTGAGCCGAGATCACACCACTGCACTCTAGCCTAGGTGATAGAGCAAGACTCCATCTGGGGGTGGGGGGGGGAACCCAACAAAGTTATGACTATAGAATTTAAAACATCTAATCAGAAGAGAGGGGCCATCTAAAGAACCCAAGTGGATTTCACAAGGAAATCTGCACTTGAGATATTCTTTAGAGTACCCAAAAGGTGAAAGAAGTTATGGGTTGAAGTAGAAACCTAAGAATAGCATGAATTTATTTTAAAATACCTGACTCCTAAAAAGCAGGTGAAGCTTGTGGAAAATACTATGGAATTCGTACTTTTAGTGGGGGGAGAGTGTCTATTTAAAGCAAGAATAAGTAAGAGATAGGAGCACTAGCTAAAAAGATACTGTAATGTTAGATGACTAAAGATTTCACTTCAGTTGCCTCCATAAAGGAGAATGATTTTTCACCAGGGAAATGATTTACCTCCTTAAAAAGGGGGTATACCCAAGCAAGTGAGGAATTAGGAAGAAAATGCCAAAACTCCTTAAGGAAATTCAATTCTATACGCTCAGGGTGTTGAAAACAGTATGTGTTTCTTAGAAAAGAAAGTAATGGTCAACAGGGGTCAGCTAACATTTACTAAACTTAAGTTATCCTGAATCGACCTCATTTTCTCATTAAATAGGGTATTATTAGTAGTTTTAGCAAACTATAGAACCACTCATACCCTCTTAGTAATTCTACTTCAGGGAATTTTTATTTATAATAAAGCTTAAGAAAAATATTTTAAAACTGGAGTAAGAGCACATCACAACTGTTTTAAAACATTAGAATTACCGTATGGACATCAAAACCTCCAAATGTGCTGAGGGAAGAAAAAATTTATATATATAAACACAAAAAATTTGAGGGAATATGACTAAAACCATGCAAACATTTGCTAGTATTAAGAGAGAATTTTGAGTGATTTAACACTTATATATGGAATAAGGGTTTGTTTAAAAGTAAAAGTTCAAGTTCATAACTGAAAGGAAAGTAATTAATATAACACAAGTATGGGATAGGAGCAACCTGGATAAACTGAATAGAAAAAGATCTATGTATTATGAAGTGCAGTTAATTGCGTAATGTCTCTGAAGTAGGAGTTGATGTAATTAGGCAGAATTATTACAAGCATAATGTCTGGAACAAAGGAGGCAGTCCCATAATGCTCTGTGCTGCTCAGTATGTATCTCAAAATACCATGATTAGGCTGGGCGTGGTGGCTCACGCCTGTAATCCCAGCACTTTGGGAGGCCAAAGTGGGCAGATCACGAGGTCAGGAGATCGGAGACCTGGCTAATACGGTGAAACCCCATCTCTACTAAAAATACAAAAAAAAAAGCCGGATGTGGTGGCAGGTGCCTGTAATCAACAGCTACTCAGGAGCCTGAGGCAGGGGAATCGCTTCTACCTGGGAGGCAGAGCTTGCAGTGAGCCGAGATGGTGCCACTGCGCCATTGTACTCCAGACTGGGTGACAGAGTGAGACACCGTCTCAAAATATTTAAAAAAAAACATGATTAAGCATCACATTAAAGCATTAAAGTCACTAGCCAACTAGAAAACCCACAGAGGAGGGAGACCAAAGCTATGTCATATGAGAAAAACAATGAAACAATTTTGGATATTCCATCTAAGAAAAAGATACGGGGAAGACAGGGTAGCTATGTCAAATAACTGAAGAGCTGTCATTTGGAAGAGGTACTAAAATTACCTTTTGTTGATTCAAAGGGCAGAACTGGATTTTGAGGTAGAAATTAAGAAGGAGATAGTCTTTGGGTCAATCTTCTATCAGTATGAACTTCTAAATAATGGAATAGATTTCTATTTGTAGTAAAATTTCCTTCTCTATAAATATTCAGATAGGTATCAGATGATTATCAGACACGGTTTTAGAAAAAAAAAATTCTTGCTGTAGATGACATTCATACAGATAATACTATCCAAAGCTCCTGCCAATTCCTATGAACTTAAGGTATAAAATTTTTTAAATTAAGTTTATGTGAAAGATTAATTTAGGTGAGCCACTAAAACTTCTTATATATAAATAAAGCATACCTTGGCCCAGGTTTTGGGATTTTGCCAGCCTTGAGCTCATCAATAATTTCTTCAATATCCTTAGGTGTCAAATCCTCCTGGAAAAAAATTAACAATAGTCATATTGAAATTACTTTCTTTTATATCAATATATTTATAGAGACAAGGTCTCACTATGTTGCCCAGGCTGGTCTCCAACTCCTGGGCTTACGCAATCCTCCTGCCTCAGCCTCCCAAAGTGCTGGGATTATAGGCATGAACTACCACGCCTGGCACAAAATTACTTTCTACTGCTGAAATCTGTAAATCCCTAATGCCAGTTATTTTATTGTCTATCTCAGCTCACAAGATAGTTACCAAGGCATCAACAATTAAGTAACTCCTATATATAGTACACACTGCTAAATATAATATGCAACAAGAGCTGCAGCTGAAGAGGCAATACAGAATATTGCTTTGAATTGAAACATATTTGCATTTGAGTTCTGGCTCTATCACTTACTAGCTAGTAATCTTGGACAAGTTACCCAGCCTCCTCAAGTTTATTTGTAAACCTAATTCAGCATGTTTTTGAGGATTAATGAGAAAATATATAAAGCAGAACAATGTCAAGGTACATACTAAATAAATGCTGTATTCTTGAAGAAACAGTAAGGTACAAAGTAGCTGTAGTAACTTGTTAACTAGATGCCTAAAGATCTAACTACTGCTAACTGAAAGAATATCTATCTCAGACAAATCCGTCTACAGGCTACTATATTTAGACTTAACAATGCTTCACACAAAGCCTTGATTGTCTAATTCCTATTTAAATCAAGAAATAAGTACCCAGAGGCCAAATTCTCAAGGAAAACCAAAGAAAAAAAGTGGAACATCAAGCAAACTTGGCTTCAGGGTTTCAAAGCTTAGAGGGGCAAGGGGCAAGGGACCCAGCCAGCCCCAGAGAGTCTAACAGAAGACCATATAAGCTACACAAGTTAAGGTCCCCAAAAGCTTTAACCTCAGTATAAGGGTAAACTATCCCTCAAAGAAAACTGCTAGTCTGGAACCTTTCACACCAGAGGAACAGAGGCCTAGGGTATAAGGAGAGGGGCTTTTCTGGGGCCAGCAGTAGTGCCAGGAGCAAGAGAGAAAGCAAATCCCTTCTTAAAGAAAATCTACCTTAAATACAGTCCCTCCAAAATTTCCATAAACAAATTTCTAAGAAATATGAGCTAACAAGGTATCTTGAATTAAAATGGTGATATAATTAGGGTAGCAAGCAATTTTTAAAGAAATAACTAGAAAATGCCATATATATGGATATTAAGAACATTTTTAGAAACTTACAGGTCAAAGGAATCAAAATGAAAAACTTAAAAAAACAATAGAAACAATCAAAAACAAAAAAGACTGCAAAACTTGTGAGATCCAACTGCAGTACTCAGAGGTATGATACCATCTCTATAAAAATTTTTTTAAAAGCCATATAACGTATTAGTATGGCTGCATACATATATAGACACAATTTATGATAATGATAAAAGATATCTCTGGGATAAAAGGAAGAGAAAAAGATTTGGAATGGAGTATTTCACCTGTATCTGTAGCTTATTTCTACAAATGATGATGATAATATCTGAAGTAAAATGTGGCAAAATATTACTCTTAGTTAAGTCCTGATAGTTGGCTACACAAGGATTATTTTCTGTACTTATATCCAAATTATTAAATTTTTCATAATCTAAAGTTTTAAAATTTGTCTTCTGAAGTTAAATGCAAAAATGTTTAAAAAATTTTTTTAAACCTGGATATTTATGGTAACCATTTCTTCTAAATGAATAATTCAGAAACCAACATCTAAGGACACAAGATCAAATATTTAAAATATTTCAAATATGAATCATACAACTTTAACTTATATTACATGAAATACTCACATAGTAATTGTCATTTATTTGAACCATTGGTGCGTTCACACAGGCCCCTAAACATTCCACTTCTATAAGAGTAAAAAGTTTGTCAGGTGTAGTCTCCCCAACCTTTATTCCTAAAAATATAAACAAACACTCTAAGGACCAGGTTATATTTTAATAGTGATTTGGTTAAAAAAAAAAAAAAAAAAGAACAATTTTTACAGAGGTAAATTAAAAGTTTAAGACTATTAAGTTTTTTAAAAAGAGGCCAGGCACAGTGGCTCACGCCTGTAATTCCAGCACTTTGGGAGGCCGAGGCAGGTGGATCACGAGGTCAGGAGATTGAGACCATCCTGGCTAACACTTGTGAAACCCCATCTCTACTAAAAATACAAAAAATTAGCCAGGCATGGTGGTGGGCGCCTGTAGTCCCAGCTACTCGGGAGGCTGAGGCAGGAGAATGGCGTGAACCCGGGAGGCGGAGCTTGCAGTGAGCCGAGATTCGGCCACTGCACTCCAGCCTGGGAGACAAAGCAAGACTCCATCTCCCAGCCAAAAAAAAGAAAAAAAAAAGTTTTTTAAAAAGAAAAAACTCCTAGGCCAAATGCAGTGAGTGGCTCAAGCCTATAATCCCAGCACTTTGGGACGCGGTGGTGGGAGGATGGCTTGAGCCCAGGAATTTGAGACCAGTCTGGGCAACATAGGGAGACCCAGCTCTACAAAAAAATTAAAAATTAGTAGCTGGTATGTAGTCCCAGCTACTCAAGCAGCTGAGGCAGGAGGATTGCTTGAGCCCGGGAGGTTGAGGCTGCAGTGAGTCATGATTGTGCTACTGTACTCCAGCCTGGGTGACAGAGCAAGACTCTCTCAAAAAAACAAACAAACAAACAAACAAACAAAAACCCAAAAAAACCTCTTTATGTAATTTTAACATTCAAGGAAGTTTTTAGTGGACTTGTTCCTTTAAAAGCAATCATATTTCAGAGGACACAGTGTTTGTTGTTATACAGAAGTGCATCAGGCTGTATTATTTTCATTTTGATTGCAATAATTAAACTACTAAAATCACAGTCACATTATCAGATTTGGTAAAGACTCAGAAAACTTCTAACGTCAAAGATTATTAAGGGATGTGAAGAAAATGGGTAGTCTCATACATTTACGGAATGCATTTGGGAAAAATACAGCAAAGTCTGACCCTACAATTCTACTTCTTGTAAACAATCTCAGTATACAACAGGACAAGTATGCAAAGATGTGTGTACATCAAAGTAATTGTAACAGAAAAATGAGGCAGGCCAAGCATGGTGGCTCACACCTGTGATCCCAGCAGTTGGGAGGCCAAGGTGGGAGGACTGCCTGAGGCCAGGATTTCACAACCAGCCTGGGCAACATAGCAAGACCCCTCTCTACAAAAACAAAAATCAATTAGCTGGGTTTGGCAGTCTGCACCCATAGCTCCAGCTACTTAGGAGGGTGAGGTAAAAGATCACTTGATCTTTTAAATGCAAAAATGTTTAAAGAATTTTTTTAAAACCTGGATATTTATGGTAATTGGAGGCTGCAGTGAGCCATGATTGAGCCACTGCATTCCAGTCTGGTGACAAAGTGAGACCTCAACTCAAAAAAAAAAAGAAAAAAAAAAATGAGGCAGACATATATATTGTGCTGTAGAAATACAGCCAAAATAAAGTCTAAAAAGCAAGCATACATATAGTACGTTTATATATTTAATAATTAAAATGATATAAAATCTACAACTAATATATCCAATTGTTATCAGGATTTATACCTTGATGGTTTTGGGGGTGGGGATTTTGAGCCAACTTCAGCTTTCTGTTTTATATATTTCAATACCACCCAGCTATTTTTACAACATGCACGTACTTTATATTCAATAACAAAATAGTACTTAATTTGACATATATAGTTAGAAGTGTAGCAATAGCAGTTTTCTAGGGGAAAGTGCCCGTTTACTTTTAAAATGCTACTATAATAACATGTTTCAAATTTCCCTTCCCAAAGCATTCTTACTATGCTTATATCTTATTTGTTCCATGACTACTTTAGAAGAATATGAGGACAATAATGGGTCACTTTTCAATATACCACATGCTGTCACAGAATAATAAGTGAAACAATTTTCTAAGTGAAACAATCTTCTAAACAATGAATATTTTATAACTTCTAGAAGCATTTCAAACACACTGATTAAAAATGAAAAGATTAAAAACTCAGCTTTAAGAACCGAGGAAGAATACCAAATAGGAAGAAATAAAGATGTGAAAACACAGATCCAGTAAGATGGCACAAGTTGGAAATTTTAGATAGAAATGTATCAAATCTAGAGAGACAATTCTATTTTTTATCCATGTTACAAATATCATGTATTCCCTACCAAGCTTTTTCTGAATGGCCTCCAGTATGCTGTCAGAGTTTCGAAGCATGCAGGGTGTAGTAGTGCAGACCTGAATGTGATACTTTCCAACTGGCTTTCGATTATACATTGTATAAAAAGTTGCTACTTCATATACTCTCATTGGAGGTACTTGTAAAACTTCTGCAACCTAAAATATTAGGACATTTAAAAATAAGATAATTACAATGTTAGTAATGGAGCTTTAATTATGTTGTACAAAGTATAATTTCAATACTGGCTCAATTTGGTAAAAACAGAAAAGTTCTTCAAGAGCAGAAAACATACTTGTCTTGGGTAACTGGGAGATATAAACTCTTCAATTTTTGCGGACAATGTACTTACACTTAAACCATACAGAGCCCAAAAGTTAATGGAGTTAACAGAACTTCCTCCTTCTACCCTACTTCTCACCTCTGTAAAAGGATATTCTTTTTCTCTAAATCTTTAAGTCTTTCACTATTAAGAATTTCTACTTTGATCAAAACTCATATTTTGTAATCTGTCTAAATGGCAAAAAATTGATGGCCAAACTCCAATAAAGGAAGCAATTAGATTTTTAAAACCCTCACCAATTTTTTTCCAAAAAGCCTACATACAAATGGTACAGCAACAGAAAAAAAGGTTGAAAATCAAAGCTAATTGGCCCATATTTTAAATATGTAAACTCAAAATTTTATAACTCTACATATATGTATACACATATTATCATACTTACACAATCACACACTCTTCTCCCACAATAATCCAAAACACTACTTCTATTTCATATCACAATACTCTTTTGAAAGTTGGATCATATAATCTAGTACTTTCTAACCCTTCATATCAAGACATTAATAGAAAACAACTGTTTTGACATTCTGGTGTTCAGAACTAAGGGGATCACCAACTCAGCATGCTTTTCTTAGGGCAAGTCTGTTAGGGAAAACAAGGCTTTCTAGCTGTTTGCCAGGGCCGGTCCTTGTCTATTGTAATTTATAATTCTGTCTACAACTTTCTAGGTGACCTATTATCATTAAGACTTACTATCTGGTATTCTTAGAAATTATACATATATCCATATTCTGATATAAAAGAAGAGTGGGCATTTCAGACAAGTATGTTGAACTTTCTCATACTAGGAATTCTAAAGGAAATGTATTCTCAAAAGATGTCTAATCATGACTCACTTGTGACAGATAAAGTAGTTGTGCTATTTCATTCGGCAGTTCTAAATCAAGGATGTATTCCCAAATCTGTGGAGCTCTCCATCAAAATATACATGCTGGAACCCTACCAAAGGAATAATTTAATAAATCTGGAATGAGACCCTGGCTCATTTGAAAAGGCTCCTTCCTGGAATTCTGCACATCTCCCTACACCTTAGTGATGGTTAAATATTAAGCTTCTGGATATTTTTTGTTGTAAGGTTGGGTGTTTCATGGGTTGGGGGGAGGGGCAGTAACATTAAAATAAAAGTCCCAAATGTAAAGTGCAAAGAATCCTGAGTCTATTCCCTATACCCTAAACTTCCTGCCTTTCGCCCACACAAATCCAACCCTAAATATAACAGGACAATACATAAATACGTATTTTTTAAGAGATAGGGTCTCACCATCTTGTCCAGGCTGGTCTTAAACTCCTGAGCTCAAGCAATCCTCCCACATCAGCATCCCGAGTACCTGGGACTACAGGCATGCACCACCATGCCTGTCTTATTTTTTAAATGTTTTCACTTTCAGTTTCTTATTTATTTTTAGTTTGCTCTGCTAACGTGACACTCAGCAAGATTTCCAACAGGCTTATCATTATTAAAAACATGATGTTTTCAAAATAATAATAAAATTATAATTAGAAGCATATACCTAAATCATTATAAAGTTGGCTATTTTAATTTTTAAAAATTGTTAAGTAACTTCTCAAGAAATATATAATTTATCGAAAAAATAACCACCTATGTTTAGTTAGGATAGTAACTCACTAAACTTGCTTTATAACATTTTTCATAGGGAAAAAATACCAAGGATCCACACAGTGTTATAATACTATACAATGCAATAAAAGATCAATAAACTAAATCTAAAATTTGCATTTAGGATCCTAGTAGATAAATTGAGGATATTCCTATTCTCTTAGAAAGATGATAGTCTAGCCTAACAGTTATAACAAAATAAAGTTTAGAAAGTGGTAAGAATGAAGTACAACAAAATCTCTATTATAGTCGGTCAAGTAGAAAATGCATTGATTTAGAAATGAATTTAGTCCTAGAGCGATCTCGGCTCACTGCAATCACTACCTCCAGGGTTCACGCCATTCTCCTGCCTCAGCCTCCTGAGTAACTGGGACTACAGGCACCCACCACCACACCCGGCTAATTTTTTGTATTTTTAGTAGAGACGGGGTTTCACACTGTTAGCCAGGATGGTCTCGATCTCCTGACCTTGTGATCCGCCTGCCTTGGCCTCCCAAAGTGCTGGGATTACAGGCATGAGCCACTGTGCCCGGCCTATTATGTTACAATTTCTAAGCAGCCAAAGATATAAAATATTAAAAATCTTCAGACTGTTGAGCAGATCTTTTTTTCTGTAATTCTAGTGTTTAAATATTACATTCATTTTCAGAATATCTTGGTACTAAGTTATACACATTTGGAATCTTTTATCTTTCCTATGACCATTTCCTTCAAAAGAAAAAAAAAAACACATATACCCTCTTTCACCATAATGCCTTCCCTATTTCCTGCAAGGTTAGAAATCACCTCTATGCATTAAGGGAACGAACAAAAACACAAAGACAATTCAAGGAAACATACAAATGGCTAAAGGGCTCCAAAATCCTAGATTCTGACACTGGAGATGATCAGAGTAATTTCTATAAAAGGAAATTATCATACACAATCTCTTCTCTTTTGGAACTAAGGCAAAAATGAATCCAGTACCTTGTTCATAGCAGAGATGGGCAACCACCCATTCTGCCTTTGGGCTAAATCCAGGACTGGAAGAACAGCTGCTGCTTTATGGCCTTCTGGATAGTTTTTTACTATTGCCTCTATCCTCTGTGTAAAAGAAAGAACATCATTTTCCACATCTAGAAAATATTACCTATTTGGTACATTAATTATAATGTTAATTTAGCCATACCTTATAGTTTTCTGGTGTGAAATCAAATGGAGTATCAGGGTTATTTTCAGGAGTATCTCTGTGCTACACAACAAAAAAAGGTTTTCAGAATTATCCGAATTCTCTCAAGTGTGAATAATACTGTACATTACTATACTATTACTTATTGTTTAATCTCTCCATTTTAATTCCAACATGATATATAGCACCCTATCCTTCCATCAAAAAGAATGACTAAACACACATTTGATGAGTATGATTACCAAAGTAAAGTTAGAATTTAAAATTTTACAAAGGACCATTTAAAGAATAAGAAAAGTACCTTTAGGAACAAAAAACCCAAACAACAAAAAGTGTTATCCAGCTTCATTAGAGAATAAGATCTTCTAACAGAATTACCAAAACATTACCAATTATTGGAAGCCTTTATGCAATTAAAACACAAAATTTTAAATGTGAACATGTGTATTTTCCCAAAAGAGAGGGTATCAGATTGTCAAAGGGATCTGGGATCCAAAAGGGTTAAGACCCATTACTTTAGGAGGGTACAAAAGGACCATCTCAAAAAAAAAAAAAGAAAAAAAAGCACCATCTCTTTCCCACATTTTCCATAATAGCCAACAGCAAGAAGCTTGATTTCTTCTTAAAAGAGCAGACGCAGGCCCTCTTCAAAAACGGACAAGAAATGGCATGTCAACAGGAAATCAAATGAGTCACACTGAGATTAACACTTACGATCAATTAATGTTATGTATGTGTGGTGAATACAGAAATGAATCTCTTGATATGTTAACTCTCAGAGTTCTGCTTTTTAAAGGACATAAACCAAAAGAGGAAAGAAAACAGAAACTCTAGACAATGATCTCAAATATGTGGCCAATTTGATGATTGATATGTAGCAGGAAGCTACTTCTTACACCACGAACTAAATCATCACACAAGTCCACTATATTTCCTTTACACAAGAGTAATCCCTGAAAACTGCACCTTGTCAGAAAAGGGAGATACAGTATCTTATCCTTTCCAAATTGTGCGACTAATCTGGGGAGTTCATAGGCTTCTATCTATAGTTAAAACTCCGGAAACTAAAAATATAAAGACCAGCTGCTAATCTAGTTACTACATTACTAAAACCCGTAAGTTTCAAACTAGTGTCATTTTGGGATTCAACAAGTTACAATCTTCAAACCCTCAGTAAGCCAACATGACTGAGAATCCAAAGTGTGATGAGAATCAGGTTAGGGCTCACACAGTAATTTCACTGGGAATAAATTCTTATTCCCAGAGTTTTCCTCGTACTAATTTAAACTCATGAGGTTCAACTGGAACTACACGTCTTTTGAAATGTAGTAAATTCAATTAGCTATATGTAAATTCCCACAATTTTAGACAACGGTATTTAAGATATTTTGGATTTTTACAATGGATTTACCCAAATTTCCAAGTCTTTTCTTTCCAAAGAAATGTAAGTAATTACTTACCACAAATAAAGCTCCTCCAGCTCCATTTTGCATAGCTGTCTTATGTAAATTCCTTACATGTCTTCCCTAAAATTTAAAATTTTAAGGAAGTTTAGTAAATCACAGCCTTACAAATTTTTTCATAAAGAAATACTTTAGGATTCATAATTTAAAACAATGGAATCAACTTATAAAAGATCTTAAGAAATATGGTATACTACCCTACCCATCTCTATTTCAGGAGAGGTATTTTACAAATGGAGATTCAAAGGCAAGATTCACCCGCCTAACATCACACACACGAGTCAATAGGAGAACCAGGACAGCCCAGATCTGCTGAGTTGTGTACCTTCCTGCCATGCTCTGCTGGCATGCATTTGGTGAATTAATGTACTATTAACTTCTTGACTTTCACTTTTGTCTGAATCAAGTTGGATGCCAGCTTTCACTTAGTGTGAAACATGTTCATAAACATGTTTTCATTCTGTACAAATGAGTCATATACTCTGTACAAATGAGTCAACTGTATCCTCCTTTTCAATCCTTTACTAAATTAGTTCTGAAACTCCAGCTGTAAAAAGTAGTTTCTAGCCGGGTGCAGTGGCTCATGCCCGTGATCCCAGCACTTTGGGAGGCTAAGGCAAGCCGATCATGAGGTCAAGAGATCGAGACCATCCTGGCCAACATGGTAAAACCCTGTCTCCACTAAAAACACAAAAATTAGCTGGGCGTGGTGGCACACACTGGTAGTCCCAGCTACTCAGAAGGCTGAGGCAGGAGAACCGCCTGAACCCGGGAGGCAGAGGTTGCAGTGAGCCGAGATCACACCACCGCACTCCAGCCTGAGCAACAAAGCAAGGCTCCATCTGGGGGAGCAGGGAAGAACAGTAGTTTTAGAAAGCTATTTATGATGCTATGCAGACTGACAATGTTCAGTTGCTTTGGAAGGAATCTGATTATTCTCTCAGCTGCATTTCATTTCTCTTGGCCCTCTTGCTCCTACCCTCCACTCCTACCCTGTCCCCTACCCCAAGTATTTCAACTACTATTCTGGATTCCTCCAATTTCTGAGTTCTGCTAACCACGGACGGCAGAACACTGGGTTAAACCAAGCATGGAACTAGCAAAGAGTTGGACAATTCAAAGGCAAACATAGAAGAAAGTAAATGGAGTAATATAACACAATAGTATATTTAACTTTTCCCTAGGTCCAAATGGTATTTCAGTTGAAGAAATATTAATAAATAAGTTTACATGGAACATCTGCTTTAATTAAGAAAAGACTAAGGTACACGATGTGAGACAGGTACAAAAGATGGGAGTGATAAATATCAATTTCAGGATAACTGGGAGGCAGGGAGGGATGCAGTCAGAGAGAGGTGCACAAGGGGGCTTCGACTGTGTTGGTTTTGTTTTGAAAAATTAACTGAAACTAAAATTTAGAAGACAGTCACTGTCATCTTAGCTCAGAAAAAAATTTTTTTTTTTTTTTTTTTGAGACGGAGTCTCGCTCTGTCCCCCAGGCTGGAGTGCAGTGGCCGGATCTCAGCTCACTGCAAGCTCCGCCTCCCGGGTTCACGCCATTCTCCTGCCTCAGCCTCCCGAGTAGCTGGGACTACAGGCGCCTGCCACCTCGCCCGGCTAAGTTTTTTTGTATTTTTAGTAGAGACGGGGTTTCACTGTGTTAGCCAGGATGGTCTCGATCTCCTGACCTCGTGATCCGCCCGTCTCGGCCTCCCAAAGTGCTGGGATTACAGGCTTGAGCCACCGCGCCCGGCCTATTTTTTTAATCTAATAACAATTTTTGAGTAACATCAGTGAGTTACTGAACTAAATCCTGAGAGAAAAGACTGTATATTTATAATAAAGGAAGGATTAATTTTAAGAGGAGGGAAAGTATTCAATCTTCTCTTTAATTTCTGAACACTAAAATTTTCTGTTTATTGGCTTTTTATCCACTCCTTGCAGGTTGTCCTCAGGGCTCAGTTCACACTTCTATCTTCTATTCTCTATAAAGTCTTTGCCTCTGAGAACTCATCCGTTAACCCTACACTGGTGAGTCTTAAATCTTGCACATGTTTGATGACAAGAGGCTAATAGCCTGAAGAGATCAAAAATGCATTTAAAAAATGAAAAAAATGAGTAAAGATCATGAACAAGTTTCACAGAATTCAAATTGCTTACTAGTAACTAAAAGCATGCAATTTAAAATAACATTACTAGCTATCAAACTACCAACTCTACCAAACTTGGTAAAGATAACACTCCATTCTGTTGAACATATAGAGAAACAAGCACACTTAAAAATTCATATAGCCTTTTAGAAAGCAAATTACCATGAAATATGGAAAGCATAAATATGTGTCTTTTTTCTTTTCTTTTTTTTTTTTTTTTTTGGAGACAGAGTTTTGCTCTTGTTGCCCAGGCTGGACTTCAATGGCATGATCTCAGCTCACTGCAACCTCCGCCTCCCGGGTTCAAGTGATTCTCCTACCTCAGCCTCCCAAGTAGCTGGGATTACAGGCATGTGCCACTCACTATGCCTGGATAATTTTTTGTATTTTTAGTAGAGACGAGGTTTCTCCATGCCGGTCAGGCTGGTCTTGAACTCCCGACGTCAGGTGATCTGCCCACCTCAGCCTCCCAAAGTGGTGGGATTACAAGCGTGAGCCACTGTGCCCGGCCCCAAGTGTCCATTTTTTAACTTAGTAATTCTAACCTAGATATTTTTCCTATAGTACAAAATGAGGATAAAGCTGTACATGAAAACATGTTGTTCCTATCATGTTTACTGCAGCAAAAACACAACCTAAAAGCCCAATCTGAGCATATTTTAACTAAATACTAATAATTCTGACACTAGAACGTGATATAGCTAACAAAAATATTTTGTAAAAATAATCACATAGAAACTGGAATCAGGGTTAAATAAAGCAAAAAAGCAAAAATGTATAAATTATCTCAATTTACAGACACTGATTAAAAGACTAGAAGGCCATAAATAATTAAAAGTGCTTATCTCTTATTACGATGTTAATGAAATAAGGGACTCTATTTTATATTTTTATATTTTTCTCTATTTTCCAAATTTCCTATTAGCATGGATTAACTGGCCCAAAAAATCCTACTTAAAACACTCATCAGGTGTAAGAAAAACTTTTCTCTATTGTAAAACCTATTTCTCCTTCTAACCTCCTTGTATATCAAATTAAATAACACCAAATCTCTAAATTAAAATAGCTTCCATTTTGGATTAATATTTGATCCCTTTCTCATTAATCCAGGATCTGGCATGCACTTTTATTTAAAATAAAAATATAGAGATAATCTTGAAAATTATTATTTAGGCCCATGTTGCTACATATTGGAAAATCTATTCTGAGGCATTCTCTTGCTGACCTGTGAAACTCTGGATATGCACATGAGTTCACAGACATATTTCTAAAAGTGGTTTAAAGTCCAAATCATTGAAGACAGACTACTGATTGAGAAGGGTCAAGATAAAGTAGCTAAATTCTAGGAAAACACAGACTTTCAGATTTTTTATAATTGTTGTTGAGAACTTGGGTTTAGGTGACCATTCTGCCACTTACTAACATCTGACCTTGCACAACTCACTTAATTTTTTTTAAGCCTCAATTTCTGTACCTATAAAACAGGGTTATCTTCTCATTGGACTATTTTGAGATTTAAGTCAAGTTTCTCTGAAAGTACTATATAACCTGTAAAGCATTATAACCTGTTTAACTGACATAAGGATAAAACATTTAATAACTAAAAAAAAATCCAAACAACTGCATTTTAAAAACTACACCTATTTTTTCTGGCCGGGCGCGGTGGCTCAAGCCTGTAATCCCAGCACTTTGGGAGGCCGAGACGGGCGGATCATGAGGTCAGGAGATCGAGACCATCCTGGATAACTCAGTGAAACCCCGTCTCTACTAAAAAATACAAAAAAAAATTAGCCGGGCGAGGTGGCGGGCGCCTGTAGTCCCAGCTACGCGGGAGGCTGAGGCAGGAGAATGGCGTGAACCCGGGAGGTAGAGCTTGCAGTGAGCTGAGATCCGGCCACTGCACTCCAGCCTGGGCGACAGAGCCAGACTCCGTCTCAAAAAAAAAAAAAACAAAAAACAAACAAAAAAAAAACTACACCTATTTTTAAAAATTGTGCTGTTAGTTGACTTTATCAAAGAGTTACTGTCAAATACAACATACTGCCAATATTCTTGGATTTGCACATAATTAGTTTTTCTTTATATCCACATATATAAGGCTTACAGTTTTTCTAATGAATTTATAATGTATTTGATGGTTAAAAAACCATCTACTTCTCCACTGAAATTAACTTATAAATTTCTTTTTTAGTTAAAGAAAGTGGGGAAGGAGGAAGAAATAGGCTGGTAGAAAGATTTGTGGGTCTCAGGTTTGTGCACATTTTGTGAGCAGCAGCGCTGAACAGCTTTTGTTTCAGACTATCTTCTCAATTATTTTTGTAGAGAATATCTTCTCCTGGGGCAAAAGCTGAGTGAGTTTTCTTACAGACAGGGTTTCCCAAGTCAAGGTCCCTTAGCTGTGATGCACAGCATTCACCTGGGCTGTTCCATATCACTCCCGTTTTACCAGGACAAACCGCAGACGAAATCCCCAAGACACCGAGTTAAAGAAGGAAGGGCTTTATTCAGCCGGGAGCTTCGGGAAGACTCACGCCTCCAACAACTGAGCTCCCCGAGTGAGCAATTCCTGTCCCTTTTAAGGGCTCACAACTCTAAGGGGGTCCATGTGAAAGGGTCGTGATCAATTGAGCAAGCAGAGGGTACGTGACTCGGTGGGGGCTGCATGCACCGGTAATTAGAACGGAACAGAACAGGACAGGACAGGGATTTTCACAGTGCTTTTCTATACAATGTCTGTAATCTATAGACAACACAGCCAACTAGGTCAGGGGTCGATCTTTAACTACCAGGACCAGGGTGTGGCTCTGGGCTGTCTGCCTGTGGATTTCATTTCTGCCTTTAGTTTTTACTTCTTCTTTCTTTGGAGGCAGAAATTGGGCGTAAGACAATATGCGGGTGGTCTCCTCCCTTACCATTAGATATGAATGTCAGGGGGAACTAACATGAAGTTCATGCTGCCTACTGACCCAGGATGCTGCCCCCTGCCAGTACCCATGAAACTGAGGCAGGTTAACTTGTTAGCTTACAAATGGGGTAAAATTTCAGATCTGTCAAAGTTCTTTTTAAGAAAGTCAATAAAATCTAGAAATGTGCCAGTTTCCATTTTTTACTGCTTTTTCTATCAAAATATCTCAACAGAGACATCATAAAAGAAACCAGTAACAGCTGCTGTCTCTAAGCAGAGGAATCAAGGATCTGGAGTGGGAAGAAAATCTAGTCTTTACTGCCAGGAGAATATTAAGCACTTTACATGAAATACATCTCTTAATGCTCTCAAGAACCCTATGAAGTACACACTGTTATTATTCTGTTTCTACAAATGAGGAAACAGGCTCTGGAGCTGGGCTTTTAATTGTTTTGTTACATTGTCTCTCCATACATAGAGTATTTATGGAATATTAGATAACAGTGATACATCCCACTTTCAGAGGTATTATAATGTGGAAAGTTAGGACGTGGGATGTATCATGGGTTAACATATATAACATATGCAACATATATTTTTTATAATACATATTCTTGTATCCCTACTCTGTACTGTTTTTTATATATATATATATACACACACACACACACACACACTATAATATGTAGCCTTGCTTACTGTTTGAATTTTTTGCCATTATATGTATTACATTTAAACTTTTAAAAACCAATGAAGGGCTGGGCACAGTGGCTCACACCTGTAATCCCAGCACTTTGGGAGGCCAAGGCAAGAGTGTCACTTGAGGTCAGGAGTTCAAGACCAGCCCGGTCAACGTGGTGAAACTGCATTTCTACCAAAAAATACAAAAATTAGCTGACTGTGGTGGCGCACACCTGTAGTCCCAGCTACTCAGGAGGATGAGGTGGGAGAATTGCCTAAACCTGGGAGGTGAAGGTTGCAGTGAGCTGAAATCACGCCACTGCACTCCAGTCTGGGTGACAAAGTAAGACCCTGTCTGAAAACAAAACCAACCAAAAAACCCAATGAAGTCTTTAGTTCTGTCCCTGTCTTACTATCACCACTATTTCAGACATTATTTCATGTCTGTACATTACTGTAAGTCTTCTAGCTGATCCCTTTGTCAATTCAAAACATCCTGTCTAATGTCACCAAACTAATCTTAAAAATACCATCCTTCTGGCCAGGCACAGTCTGTAATCCCAGCACTTTGGGAGGCCAAGGTGGGCGGATCACAAGGTCAGGAGTTCGAGATCAGCCTGTCCAATATGGTGAAACCCTATCTCTACTAAAAATACAAAAATTTGCAGCATGTGGTGGCACACACCTGTAATCCCAGCTACTTGGGAGGCTGAGGCAGGAGAATTGCTTGAACCTGGAAGGTGGAGGTTGCAGTGAGCCGAGATCGAGCCACTGCACTCCAGCCTGGGCGACACAGCGAGATTCTCTATCAAAAAAAAAAAAAAAAAAAAAAATCCTTCTGATGTTGAGTGTGGTGTAAAAGACAACCAACACTAAACACGTTCTAGTATAGGAAGTGTCAATTTCAGCATTTCTAAAAAGCACATTTTCCACATTCTAGCACTCTGAAGGTGGGATGTATCACTGTTATCTAATATTCCATTAATACCCTATGTATGGAGAGACAATATAGCAAAATGGCTAAAAGCCCAGCTCCAGAGCCTGTTTCCTCATTTATAAAAAGAGAAAAATGATGGCATGTACTTCATAGGGTTCTTGAGAGCATTAAAAGATGTACTTCAGGCCGGGCACAGTGGCTCACGCCTGTAATCCCATCACTTTAGGAGGCTGAGGCGGATGGATCACCTGAGTTCAGGGGTTCGAGACCAGTCCAGCCAACATGATGAGACCCTGTCCCTACTAAAAACACAAAAATTAGCTGGGCGTGGTGGTGCGTGCCTATAATTCCAGCTAACTGGGAGGCCGAGGCAGGAGAATCGCTTGAATCCAGGAGGCAGACGTTGCAGTGAGCCTAGCACACGCCACAGCACTCCAGCCTGTGAAATAGGGTGAGACTCCATCTCGGGGGAAAAAAAAATGTACTTAATAAAGTGCTTAACATTCTGCCTGGCAGATGGTAAGTACTATATTAGTGCTGGCTATCATTAGCTATTATTATTAGAAGTACTACATGTCAGGCACTAAGCTTTTTATACATTATTTAATTCTTAAAGTTTCCTGCAAGGTGGGTATAATTTCCAGAAATTTAAACAAGTTATGCAAACTTCTCAAGGTTAGGTCACATCACTAATTATTGGCAGAAATTATGTTAGATCCTAGGGCCACATGACTACAAAGGCCATGACCTTATTATTAGCCACTTGACTATTTGATGCCATCAAAGCTTTAAAAGAACATAGTAGGTCTAAGAAACCAAGGAGTTTAAGGAAGAAAATTAGGCCTCCATATATATACAGGCAGGCAGATAAGAAATGAAAAGCCCTGCCTACTTGGCTTACAATGCTCCTGTTAAGAGAGAAAGATGCAAATTATTTGATCTTTTTTTAATCCTTGCCACCATTCTCTTCTATTCCTGCAAAAAACCTGAATGTATACACACTAGCATAACATTTGAACAACTTAATATCAAAGCCTGAAGTCGACCTCTTCAAAACTGCGTTAAGGGCTGAGACAATGTTTATAAAATAAAAGAAGCTGGCCAGACACGGTAGCTCATACCTATAATCCCAAAACTTTGGAAAGCCAAGCCCCGTAGATCGCTTGAAGCCAGGGGTTTGAAATCAGCCTGGGCAACATAGTGAGACCCTGTCTCTACAAAAAATACACAAATTAGCTAGGCATGGCGGCACATGCCTGTAGTCCCAGCTACCTGAGAGGCTGAGGTGGGAGCATCACTTGAGCCCAAGAGGTTGAGGTCGCAGCGAGCCATGATCATGCCACTGTACTCAAGCCTGGGAGACGGAGTGAGATGCTGTCTTAAAAGAGTAGTAAGTAAACAAACAATAAAGAAGTAAACTAAATAGTGAAGATAAACTGATAAATCTTAGCGCTGTTTTTTTCAACTGGCACAAACTGTTACTCATCCCTATCAAGTTACAGGTGGCCTGAAAATGCCTTTGAAAATTGTTTTTTTGTGTGTTTAAAGAATATCACCTATTTTACATTCATTGTAATGTCTATGTCAGACACTTTCAATAAAGGAATAAAATATTAAAACTTCTCATTAACATCTTTACACTACTTACTGGGCCATTTCAATTTTGTTTCACTTTGAAATAAAGAGGCATTCCAGGACCAGGCTTAAAACTGGAAAAAACAACTTAGCTAGGCTGGAATGATTCAAGGAATAAGCTGAGTTCCCACCCATCCCCTTCTTTGACTACCTATAGTCTTTTCTCTAGAATCTGGCTTCTCATTGGACTCTGAAATGTCTATACCTCAAGAAATTCCAATTGAGTTCAATTGAAAATGCAAGTAACTTCCCTTTTTTAAGAAGAAAAGCATGGAACCAAGTAACTTTTTTAAGTAAATAAGATCATAGCCTAATATACAACTAAAAATTATCAGTGGGTTTGAATTCTAGCTTGTGTGTGTGTGTTTCAGAAGGAACAGAGATTTAAGCAGGCCAAAACAGTGGCTGCCTTTGCATTGGATTCAAGTAAACCTGAGTGCCTCTGTGTTAAGCTCTTCTACATACTTTTTTTCAATTCCTAAAAAATCTGTAGTGAGTCATCATTTCCATTTTACATTTACAGAAACTCAGGCTCAAAGACAGTAACTTGCCCCATACCGCACATTTAGTGACAGCTGGATTTTGAGCCTAGGCTCTTTGAATCTAAGGACCCTGTGCTCTTTCTACCAGCCGAAATTTCCCTTTCACTGTCACTGGCAATACCAACAGCTCAAAATGACAAAAATTAAAGTTTTATATTCTCCTCAAGAATAAGATTCCTTCATTGTTTTTTCATGGGCTCTACTCTTTTTCTGAATTTCTTCTGTTGTTCAAACAATACTGCCATCCAACGAAGCTCTCCTTTCAGTTCTATCAGACATTTGCATTACAGAAGGACCCATCCAGCTAACAGAAGTTAATAAGAGACTCAGAAGCCAGTAAAACAAAACTGACAGAAGCAGTAATCTAATTATAAAGACAAGACTAAGGTCAGGCAATTCAAAAACTCTTTTTTCCCCCTTATCAGAGGCCAGCTAAGGCAAGGAATATATCTTTTAGACGATCCCTAATATTTACAGATTAAATCCACCAAGATGTGTATTTGCCTATGCAAGAGTCACAGTGCACACGTGAAACATCTCCGGTGAATCCAAAGTGGTCTGAGGTCCCTCCCTCTGTGCTTTCCTCTCACTGTTCACATCATCTGCTGACTTGTTACTTACAGCGTTCCCCATTGCCAGTTCAAGCAAGAAACTGAAACCTCCTCAAAAAGTCAGCGTCTGTAATACATTCATTCAGACTAAGTATTTTTACATTAAAAAAAAAAAATCCTCAAGGCTGGGTGCAGTGGCTTATGCCTGTAATCCCAGCACTTTGAGAGGCCAAGGCAGGTGGATCACCTGAGGTCAGGAGTTTGAGACCAGCCTGGCCAACATGGTGAAACCCCATCTCTACTAAAAATACAAAAATTAGCCAGGCATGGTGGCATGTGCCTTTAATCCCAGCTACTTGGGAGGCTGAGGCAGGAGAATCACTTGAACCCAGGAGGTTGCAGTGAGCCAAGATCACGCCACTGAACTCCAGCCTGGGGGACAGACTGAGACTTTGTCTCAAAAAAAAAAAAAAAAAAAAAAAAAAAAATCCCTGAAAAACAAAAGTTTTTCAGTGCATTTTATTTTAACAAAGTTGATGCTGGGTTAATAATTGTGAAATCTATTTCAAGGATAATCGTAAATACAAACGCTTACTCTATGTCAGATTTCATGGTATAAACTTTACAAATCTACACTATAATTCATTTAATCCTCTCAGCAAGCCTACCAAGTAGGTATTATTATCTTATTTTACAGGTGAGAAAATTAAGGCTCAAAGAAGGGGGAAAAACTCTCCCTAGATCACACAGCTAAATAAATGAAATGCTACATACAGATTTTCCTGACTTCAGTACATGCCTTAACCACTAAAATTTAAGTTTTGCTGTATTTTCAGATAGACATAGGAGGACTTTTACAAACATCCTCCAAGTAAAATTCCATCAGTAACTTAGCTAAAAATGTTATTCAGGTTAAAACGTAAGTAATTTTTACCATACTATGAGAGAATTAACAAATGTAATTTGGCTAAATTTTATATTATAGAAAAGCTGCACGAACAGCCCAGGTATTACAGGCACTGTGCATTACAGATTAAGATAACAACATTAATGATTCCGGTCATCTTGACCATACATTAAAGAAAACATTCTTTAAAGATATAAAATCCCACATGGATACAAGCAACAACCAACTGTTCTAAGGACAAGAATAATTTATAGAAATGAAACACCCATCCAGTGGACCTGGGGTTCAGTCTCATCTCATGTTCTTCACTGTCCTTGTATATGTAACTAGCTATACCTACGGCATTATCTCAACTTACACCTTCCACTCATCCATCATGACCAAGGTTAACCTCCTCCTCTTACCCCTTTAAAGCCCCTAAACCTCCATCTCTTTTCCCTAAGCAAAGTGAAATCATTTCCCTAGTCTGCTTACACTGGCACACCTTTTATTATTAGAGTGCCTATTAAATTTAAATCTTCACCATACATAGTGATTTCCCTTAGCAACTTCAATTGTTTCAGCAACTTCAGAAAGGTAGATTAAAAACAAAACAAAACAGGACTTGCAAATAAACCCAGCCCTTACTACTGTGTGATCTTGGGCATTTATTTGTCCAGCAATTTTCATATATCTTACTGGTAACACCTAGCAAAATATCCCACAGATAAAGCCACCTTCCCCCTAACCAAAATGTGTGTAAACTGTCTTTAATGTTTTGTTGAATGAAAGACATTTCCTACAACTGATTTATAACATGCTTCCCGAACTGATTCAAAAACTACTGACAAGGTTCCCCATTGGAAAATCAGACTGACTTTCACTTAATAGGTTATACACCATGGTCAATAGACTTATAATTTATTACTCAATGTACTGAGCACTAAGGTACTCAACAGTGCCCAAAGAGAAGGGAAAGCTAACTATTTATAACTTTGAAACGGAAACTGAGTTCGCGTCTCTAATAAAAAGGTCACGTCTCTAATAAAAAGGCCTACTGAAGCTCACTGCATAGTTTGTTCATTCTCTCTCTCCTTAAACTGCTAATTTATGGCTATGGCAGGCAGAATAATGGTCGCCCAAAGATAACTACATCCTAATCCTGGAAACCTGTGAATATTAGTTTACACAACAAAGGAGAATTAAGGCTGCTAATCAGTCAACCTTAAAATAGGGAGATTATCCTAGATTATCTAGGTGGGCCCAATGTCATCAATCACAGCATTCTTACAAAGTGGAAGAGGAAGGAGAGTCAAGGAAGAATATGTGATGAATGCCAGAAGTAGGGTCAAAGTGATGCATGTAAGAACTAGACCTGCCTTTGCGGGGTTTGGAGATCAAAGAAGGGATCAAGAGCAGCCTCTAGGAGCTGGAAAAGCCAAGAAAAGAGATTCACCTCTAGAGCCTCCAAAAACGAATGAAGCTTGGCCTACACTTTAATTTTAGCCCACTGAGACCTATGTCACTTTTAACCTCCAGAACTGTAAGGTAAAAAATGTGACGTTTTATGCCACAAAGTTTGTGGAAATTTGTTACAGCAGGAATAAAAAACTAAATGTTTTGGGGTGTTTTTCCTACATTAACTTCTTTAGAGTCCTTTGAGTCACAATGGAGATACACTGGGAAATTACAAAATCAAGTTTAAGAATCTCTAATGGAGAGTGAGAGACTTCGGTGGACATGGCTCCCAGCGTGCCAGCAGCAGAACCCGAGTATCCTAAAGGCATCCGGGCTGTGCTGCTGGGGCCTCCCCGGGCCTGTAAAGGCACCCAGGCACCCAGATTGGCTGAAAACTTCTGTGTCTACCATATGGCTACTGGGGACATGCTAAGGGCCATGGCGGCTTCTGGCTCAGAGCTAGGAATAAAGCTGAAGGCAACTATGGATGGTGGGAAACTGGTGAGTGATGAAATGGTAGTGGAACTCACTGAGAAGAATTTGGAGACCCCCTTGTGCAAAAATGGTTTTCTTCTGGATGGCTTCCCTCGGACTGTGAGGCAGGCAGAAATGCTCGATGACCTCATGGAGACGCGGAAAGAGCAGCTTGATTCTGTGATTGAATTCAGCATCCCAGACTCGGCTGATTCACCCCAAGAGTGGCCGTTCCTACCATGAGGAGTTCAACCCTCCAAAAGAGCCCATGAAAGATTGCATCACTGGGGAACCCTTGATTCGTCGATCAGATGATAATGAGAAGGCCTTGAAAATCCGCCTGCAAGCCTACCACACTCAAACCACCCCACTCATAGAGTACTACAGGAAACAGGGGATCCACTCTGCTATCGATGCATCCCTGACCCCTGATGTCGTGTTCGCAAGCATCCTAGCAGCCTTCTCCAAAGCTACATCCTAGTATCAGAAGGCCAGACGAGACTACACCACTGCTCATCACCCCGCGGCGTGATCCCTGCTCTTAGGTGCTGGGCAGAAGGGAAGGGTGGTCAGGGTGAGGATGGTGAGGGAGGGCTAGTGAGGGGCTCAGAGGAATACTGGGAACAACAGCAGTGTTATTGTAGTGTGGCAGTTTCTTTTATACATAGGTGGGAGTTTTTAAAGTGTAAGGGAAAAATTAATTTTTAAAAAAAACCATGCTTGGAGGGTGGGGGTAGAAATAGAGAGATACAGTATTGTTTCTAAGGAATTGGGTTTTCATTTACTCTGGACTGGTGAAAATATTTTTTAAAGCCAGTGCACTAAGACGTCAGCTTTTATCTCAGAACCCCATGGGTTCCAGACCAAGAGTACAGGAAATCAAATTGTCGTCCTGTGTGTCTATAGCTTGCAACAGGGAGGCTTTGATTACTGACCCTGGTTCCACACACTGCAAGATCAAAAAACCGTCTCCACATTTGAAAGAGACGTAAGGTGTATTCACAGGGATGGTGGCTCAACAAATCAAGCATACTGGAATCAAGGGGAGGGGGAAGGGAATGGAACGGAAAGGGAGGCTGATTCCCTTCCCCTGACTTACCACTGATTTACTAGGCTACCTACTCTCATGAGTAACCTCTCACAGCTACCCAGCACATGCCAGTCCTATGCTTCTTTTAGCTGCAGTGTGTGAAGGGACTCTTTTAAATAAATGAGCAAGTGTCCTAAGCTATGTCATCCAAAGATTGTCCTTTCCATTATCAAATCCTGTGACTGGGATCACTCAACAGCACTGTGATGTATTATTTTCAATGAGGTGCCTTTCTTAACTGACCAAATGCTGCTTTGTTTGGCCCCTAAATCAATAAAATGTTAAAATTTGTTTAAAAAAAAAAAATCTCTAATGGAATGGGGAAAACATTTCATTGTACAAAACTTAAAATTTGGAAGGAAAAGTGCCACCACACAAGATGGCATACTTCTAGTATGGCTAAGTAGACACTGTCAGGGCAAACCACTGAATAACTATAAACTCTGGACAAAATATTTTATAAAAACAAAAGCTTTCTGAAGGCCCTGGGGAACAACCAAACAGGCAGACACAGAAGGGGAGTCTACATGCATAAAAAGCCAATGAGGTTTTTGTTTTTCCTTTACATCTTTTAGCCTGAAGGCAGGCCTCACTTAGAGTTTAGAACAACAACAGACATGGTAAAGTGGGAAATCCCAGAAAAGGAAGAGTCAGAAAAGGGGAGGGAGTCCTATACATTCGGTATATAAATTCTACGGAAATCTCTGGCTGAACCCTGAACCATGCATGTACATGCTGCAGACTCCAAGGAATCTAGCTAAAAGAACAGAACCAATATTTGATCTGCTGCCCACAAGGGATATGGATAGCAACAACAAAACACACTATTTGGAGGAATAAAACAGGATCTAGAACCTCTACAACATTATCATTCACAAAATTCAGCATACAATCCAAAATTGTTCAACATATGGGAAACAAACAAAAAAGGAAAACACATTTTCAAGAAGAAAGAATCAACTAGAAACTTCAGGACAGCTATAATCATGCTTAAAGACATAAAGGAAAATATCCTCAATGAATGAAAAAATATACAATACAGATGGTCCCTGACTCACAATGGCCTGTCGTGCAATTTCCCAACTTTAAAGCATGATGAATATTCAGCATGCTCCTCGATTAAGTCCAGATAACCCCACTGTAAATTGAAATTTACATACTTTCAATTTACAGTGGGTTTAATCAGGATGTAATCTCATTGTAAGTAAAGGAGTATCTGTAATTGAAAATGCCACCACAATCCTCTCACCTTCAAAACTACAGTAGCAGCTTGGGAATGAGGCAGTGGTAAGTTCTAAAGTGGGATCAACATTACAGAAAAACCATGGGCAATTACTGAAGAAGGGAATAAACTTATTCTGATTATCTATTACTCCATAATTTGTAACTTTTAGTCAATTACTACAATCACCTATGAGGTATTATCTCACTTTACAGAAAAGAAAAATGAGGCTCAAAGAGATTGTGATGGCTCAAGGTCACACAAACTAGTACTTAATTCTGGCCATATTTTAAGCAACAATGAGCTGAAAAGCCTCTTCAAGAGAATGGCAGCTAGCAAAGCAGAAATTAGAATAGGCAATTTATTTGAAAGCATAATCATTAAAGGTTTCTCATTTAGGCCGGGCGCGGTGGCTCACGCCTCTAGTCCCAGCACTTTGGGAGGCCGAGGCGGGCGGATCACCAGGTCAGGAGATCGAGACCATCCTGGCTAAAACGGTGAAACTCCGTCTCTATAAAAATACAAAAAATCAGCCGGGCATGGTGGCGGGCGCCTGTAGTCCCAGCTTCTCAGGAGGCTGAGGCAGGAGAATGGTGTGAACCCGGAAGGCGCAGCTTGCAGTGAGCCGAGATCGCGCCACTGTACTCCAGCCAGGGCTACGAGCCAGACTCCGTTTAAAAAGAAAATAATAAATCAATAATAAAAAATAATACTAAAGGTTTCTCATTTAGGAAAGGAACTTAGGTAGACTTTTCTTGTACTTTTCTTGATACTTGCTCGGTTTAATGTGAAATCCCACTACTTGTGAAAGGTTAGAAGGGCCTGGTTATATAAGCAATAGAACAGCCTCACAATGGAATGCTATGTAGCATTAAAATGACAGTGTAGAAATGTCTACTGATAAGGAAAGCTGATCAGAATACATTACAAAAAAGCAGGCTACCAAACAGTATAAATAATATCTTCCCCATTTTGTAAAAACTAATTATCTGTAAGGTCTGTTAAGTGTAGACATCAAAATGTTAACAATGGTAATTTCCAGGTTGACAAGACAATGGATGATTTTTATTTTTTGAGCTTATTCTATGTGGTAATCTCAATACTGTTTTTCCTATAACGTATTACATGTGTAATAAAAATTAAACTTATTCATCAACTCAAATATTGTGTACATACTGCATATCAGGTACTATTTGTTTAAAAAAAGCGGGGAGGGAGAGGCGGAGCGGGAGGGAGACAGAGAGGGAGAGAGGGAGAGAGGGAGAGAGGGAGAGAGGGAGAGAGGGAGAGAGGGAGAGAGAGAGAGAGGGAGAGAGGGAGAGGGAGAGTTGTAGAAACATTAAACCTGATTAAAATGGTCCTCCACTACCTCAAGTTGTTCTTTTTCATTGTTAAAACTGCTTTTCAATTTATACTTCTAGCCCCTTTGCCTCAAAAACAAAAGAAAATCTACAGGCACTCATTTCTATTCTTTCTACCATGTCTGATGCTCATCATCTTTCACCTAGCATTCTGCAAGAGCCTCTTATCTACTTAGTCTCCCAGTTTCTGGGTCCAAATCAAACCCATTCCACCCTCAGTCCTATCCAGTGACCCATCCAAAACAGAAACCAGATCTTATTTCTGTACTCTAAAAACTTTCACTGACTTCTTACTGCCTCTGAGATAAAATCAAATTCTTCAGTATGGCACGCAAGGAGCTCCAATATCTGGCCCCTGTCTCTCCCTTATTTCATTTGGGAACACACCTTACCTCCAACAGCAGAGGTGGCTTCTCATACATACCGATCTTTTTCTTGCCAACAAGGCTTTTTTTAAGTTGTCCTTTCCACCTAGAATACCCTCTGACCCCATGCCCATCTGTTAGTACTACCTTCAGGAAAAATCTTATGCACCTTGAAACCACATTGGATGACCCTATTCACATCTCTAACACTGTGCTTTTACATCGTCTCATATTTATCTTAAAGTTCCTCTTACGTGAGACTATCAGTTCCAAAAGAATGGGAACTAAGTCTTTTCCTTATCTGTAATATGAGGAAAAAGTAATATCAACCTCAAAAATGGGATGTGGAATGTAGATATTTAACTCAGTGCTTGGCATACAGTTATCAAATGACTATCATTATTATCCACACTGTTACCTAGAGCTCAGCAGTGCATGACCTACAGTAAGACTTCAAATGTTTACTGAAAGACTGAACTCTGCAAAAAGGAATATTCCCATTTTACAACTGAAGAAACTGAGGAAGATTAATAGCACAAAGTCATAGAGCCACAAAAGGCAGTTAAGCTACCATCCAAACTCGAGTCTAACTCTTAAAACCCTGAATTCATTCTCAACGAACATACACTATCTCCCTCTTGCTGAGAAATGACTTAACCTATTTTACTCCTAGAAAACAAACAAAACTAAGGCTTCTTTCCAGTATAACTTGTGTAACAGGCCCTGTTGTTATAATTGACATTTCTGGAAACTGCATTTTTAGATTAACATGAAGGAGTGTTTCAACTTCTCTGCAATTCAATTTCCTTGCCTACAATGAGATGTACTTGGATCTCAAACAGACCATCTAACCTCTAAAATCCTGTGGTTCTTTAACTGGGTGCAGTTATTTGCGGCGCCGTTCTTTCAGAGTTAGTTTGATACCATTTATTTACCCAGCATTTCCGATATGCAAAGCACAACTGCAGTAAATCAAACATTGGTCACCCTTTTCCAGCCCTAAGGAAGTTCTCCGTAAGCCTTCACGAAACAAGCCAGAGCTCTCCAGTATGCTGCAACCTAACAGCATCCAGGTCACTAGGCTTGAAATGCGAGGTGCCTCCTTCGGGGCGGGGGTCTTCGAAACTGATCTGGCCAGGGCAGGCCTAGATTCTGCGCTACAGCGAAATAGCAAAAAAACAAAACAAAACAAAACAAAACAAAACAAAAACACATCACCAAGCAGCCCCTCTTTTCTGTCCTCCTCGACCAAACTAGGAGTACACTTCCCAGTCTGGCAGCCCTCCCTCGAGGCTTCTCTCTCACGGTGGGGCTGCAGCGGCCTCCCTAAGAGGGCGAAGGCCGCAGTGTCCTTGCTGCCGCCTGCAGGCCCGTGCAGAGCCCAGGGCTCTCCTGCGCCCAAAACTAAGGGAGACACAGAGAGCAAGGCAAGGGCGGCAGCAGCGCCGGGCTCAGCTCGAGCCTCCTTACCCAGTGGGCGGTGAGGCCAGCCGCCCTGGCCCGGAGCGCCGCGGAGAAGAACATGGCGGGCCACACTGTTCACCTTTCCCCGGCCGCGCCAGGCGAGAATCCCGAGCGAGCCCAGGACGCACAGCGTGCGCGTTCCCGACCCCAGGCCTAGGCGTCCCGGGCGGCACGCCGCTCCCTACGCCGAGGGGCGGTGGCCGACGGGAGGGAGCGAGGGCGCGCGGGGGCTGCTGGGGCCCTGTGGGCGGAGACTTCCCGGGGGAGGGGCGGGGACCAGCCCGTGCTCGGAAAGGGCGGTGTCCCACGGGCTGCCGCAGGGGTCCGGGCCTTGAAAGGAAGTGCCCGGGAGCTGCGCCCTGGGCTCCTGGGTAACGAAGCGCCCGCCTGGATTTATAGGAGTGAGGTTCCCTCATGGAGAGCCTTGTGAGGTTTAGCCACCTCCTCTTATATTGCTGTTAGTTAAAAATAAATTCGGGTTGCAACCAACTATAAATCTTGTTCTACATGTTATAAATTCAAAACACAGAAGGCTGCTACCCAGTGTGCTAGCCATAGACACCAAATGTCTTGGTTCCCATTCTTTTGCATTAGAGATATGTGCGACATATTTAGGGGTGAAATGGTATGATGTCTGGAATTTGCTTGAGAATAGTGAGGAGTGGGAGGTGAAAAATAAAGCAAGTTGGCCGTAAGTACGGCCATAGAAGCTGCATGGACGTTCTTATTTACTATTCTCGGTATTTTTGTACACATTAGATATTTTCCATAATAAAGCTGAAAAAAAAAAAAAACCCCACTTCCTTCTTCATGTTTGTTTGGTTATCTCTGGAAATTCCAACAAGTATTTACTCAGTAACAGCTCTAAGGTGCACAGCACTATTTCCTGGTGTGGACTACCTCTTGATTTTTTACGTCACTGCCTTCTTTTCTGGAGTGGCAAGTCCTGTACCCACCCCCTTCCTTTTGCCCATTTTCTTTGCTATAATAAACTTGTGAATAGTTTCTAGAACATTCACAGTAGCACAGGAATTTTTAAAATTTATCCCTCATTAGTTTAAAAACTCAGAAATATTCCATTGCAACCCCTATGAATCATATTTCGCAAATTATAGAATTCAAGACACGGAGGACTGCTGCCCAGTGAGCTAGAAATAGATACCAAATGCCTTAGTTCCCACTCCTTTGCCTTATATTTTATGTTAGTTTGCCTCTCCTAACTCAGCTTCAGTATTTCCCTTTAAAAGGGAAAGACAGGCCGGGCGCGGTGGCTCAAGCCTGTAATCCCAGCACTTTGGGAGGCCGAGGCGGGCGGATCACAAGGTCAGGAGATCGAGACCACAGTGAAACCCCGTCTCTACTAAAAATACAAAAAATTAGCCGGGCGCGGTGGCGGGCGCCTGTAGTCCCAGCTACTCAGGAGGCTGAGGCAGGAGAATGGCGGGAACCCGGGAGTCGGAGCTTGCAGTGAGCCGAGATCGCGCCACTGCACTCCAGCCTGGGGAACAGCGTGGACTCCGTCTCAAAAAAAAAAAAAAAAAAAAAAAAAAAGGGAAAGACAGTCTGGCTCTTAAAGTAAATGTATTTTGTTATAAAGTTACCTAAATACTTATACACCTGGCCGGGCGCGGGGCTCACGCCTGTAATGTCGGCACTTTGGGAGGCCAAGGCGGGCGGATCACGAGGTCAGGAGATCGTAGACCATCCTGGCTAACAGAGCGAAACCCCGTCTCTACTAAAAATACAAGAAATTAGCCGGTCGTGGTGGCGGGCACATGTAGTCCCAGCTACTCGGGAGGCTAAGGCCGGAGAATGGCGTGAACCCAGGAGGCAGAGCTTGCAGTGAGCTGAGATCGTGCCACTGCACTCCGGCCTGGGCGACGGAGCAAGACTCCGTCTCAAAATAATAATAATAATAATACTTATACATCTAACACTATTGTGCACATAATAGTTCTTACTGCTTATACAGCTAAAACCAAAACATGTCACAAATACTTGATGGATGATACAGACATTATATGGATTCTTTTTGAATCTGTAATGCATGCTTTTACTGGATTTTATTAGGGCCTTCTCTGACTCCCAATCCAGATTAGTCCTCAAGATACCGTCCCAAAATATGCCTGCCCGCACTTTCACTACATTTATGACCAGATTATAACCTCCATGGATGGAGAAACCTGCCCTTCCCATATTGTTTGGTGCAGCAACTTGCACTATACCTGGCAAATGGAAGGCGTTCAGTAAATATTTGTTGGCTGAATGAAAATCTTGCTTATAGTGCAAATCTTGTGCCTACCCAAAAGGGTTAGAATTATGCTCATTTCTATTTGTCTTAGGTCCGAATTATGCTTGTTTCTATGTGTATCAGTGAGAGTGCTTTTCACTACAAGTAACAGGGGATCTAACAAGTAGATTAAAGGATACTGAGTTCATCATGTCACATGAAAAACAATTCCAGAGATAGAGTAGTTCTAAGGTTAGTTAATTCAACCCTGCCCAATGATGTCTTCAAAATGTTTAGCAGCTTCCATCTTTTTACTCCAATATACTCAGCCGTGTCTCCTATTATAGACACAAGATACCTGCAGCAGTTCCAAATATCATATGCAGATGACAACATTCCAAAGAAAAAGAACTCATCTCTAAAGTGTCCCAGATGTTCCTCCAGCAGACTTCTTGTCTCACTGGCTTACAAGACATAGTGGTTAAGAGGGAAGCTCTAGAATCAAACTATGGGGGTTCAGCTGCTGCTTTCTAGCTGTGTGACTTTAGGCAAGTTAATCTCTCTGGGCTTTGGTTTAATAATGGTACCTTCCTCATGGCTTTATTATGAGAATGTGAAAGGAAAATAAATCTCGGGACCCCCAAATCACTAAGCCGAGGGAAAAGACAAGCTGGGAACTATGTCAGGTAATCTACCTCCCATTTTTTTTCCTAAATAAGATAGCTACAAAGATAAAAAGCTACATACCTCCCTCACAATTTGCCCACAAGGAAATTCCTTATGGACGAAGGAGAGACGCAGCTCGATGTCATCCCTCTGAGGCTCGCCTGAGACAAGAGCATATCTGATTGCTTTCTCTGCCCTATTGTTCGTGTGAAAATGCAAATTCACTGAGCCAGACTAAATTTTGTATTCAGTGGAGGGCTGATCAAGGACTCAAAAGAATGCAACCTTTTGTCTCTTATCTATTTAGGATTTGGAAGCTCTCCCTCAAGTTGTCTTGCCTTACCGAAGTGAACCAATGTACATCTTACACATATTGATTGATGTCTCATGTCTCCCTAAAATGTATAAAAGCCAACCACCTTGGGCACATGTCAGCAGGATCTCCTGAGGCTATGTCAGGGTGTGTCCTTAACCTTGGCAAAATAAACTTTCTAGATTGATTGAGAACTATCTCTTTTGGTTTACAAGAATGAAACTGAAATGGCATCACCGTCTGGGGTAAATATCCAGGGTTCGGCATCTCCCGCCAAGAGGATTAAGGAAACGGACACGTGGGTGGGTTAAGGAGCTTAATAGGCATAAGAAAGGGGAGAGGAGAGCAGCTCCTTGTAAGACGTCTGAAAAAAGGGGCAAGGGCGGACCACAGCAGATTTTATAAGCAGGCTTGAGGAGGCAGTGTCTGATTTATGTAGGGCTCACAGATTGGTTTGACCAGGTGTGACGTGGGGAAGGCTGGTCTCCCAACCCTAATCTTATTATACAAATGGGCTTTCCACTTGGGCAGTGCCATCTAGTCTGCTTCTTACTGTACATGTGGCTGGCAAAAAGAGAAGATGGTGCTGCCACTTTGAACATGCCTCATCCCGAGTAGTATATTCCCATGGGCACAACTGCCGGAATTCACCTGTGCAAGCTCCTAGTTTGCTTGTCTATGTCTGCAGCTCAATTTTACAGGCTGCTCTTTGTTAGAAAAGAAAATGATTGGGGGCTGTTTTTATTAAAAGGAAAACCTTACTGAGGACTCCCATACCCTCACTATCTGCCTAAGCAATTTCTTCTTAACTCCTGTATCGAAATGAGTTGATACCTTTTAAAGTTCTTTAAAAAGTACCTAGCACAGAGTAAACGCTTAGAAAGTGTTAGCCTTCATTATCATCATCACCATCATCAGAACAAGACATTACAATATTATGATGATTAAGCCACTAATTAGAAAGGAGAATGGAAGGGCTAGTTTGGGGCCCATTAGCTCCTGAACAAAATAGCTCTGCCAGCAAGGAAGGGGCTGAAGAAGTAAATCTAGGTAGGCAACTAATGGGGTCATCCACAGTAGACCACCCTCTTTTTGAGTTCATGACCTATAGAGAAAGTGTATATCCCATTGGTGCCTGACACTAATCAAGGACTTACCAGTTGCCTCCAATTTCTGTTACCTAAGAGCAGAACCAAAAAGTGCAAAGAGTAATGTTTAAAACAGTAAGGATGAGTGCTAAGGGAGCGTCTAGCCTGTTAACACCTTCTTGAAGATGTTACAGAAAGTAAGATGCTTTTAGTTCAATTCAACTTTATTTCAATACAACTGCCAGTAAATGTGGCACCACACTGTTCACCAAGTCAAAAGACTTGTTAACGTCCAGCACAACTTTGGCTTATCCTTAGCCCAAATATTTATTTGAGAAAGTGAGAAAGTCAGGATGAATATCTTTTAACATCCAGTAACGTAAGTTAATTTCTGGAGCCACTCCACTTATAAAGTAACCTCGTGTGCAATCAGCTATTCTCAGAGTCCTTAGGATAGAATTGTGGGGGCTGTTTGGAAAATTCATCTTCTTCCTCCCACTATCAAAGTCATTATTTCTGGGCACAGACCAGCATGGACATCGATGATTTCAAGTTACTGACCTAACCCTACAAGCTTGACTGAAATTGGCTTGATTATGTAATGAACCTGTAATGAACACCATGGCTGCCTGGTTTGATATATTGCACTATTCTAAGTTGGCACTAGTATCATAAGCCCAGGGAAATTGGACCTAACTATAATGGTCAAGCTGTTAAATAAAGAATGTGTGGGCGTTGGGGGTGGGGAGTGAGGGACTGGAGGCGGGGGAGCTAGGATAAAGTCTAGAGGGATGACCAAATGTGGGAACTTTGACTCTTTCATTCCTGATTTCTTCGCCATTTAAACCATCACACACGGGCACTCTCAAGGACGTGGTATAATGAAAACCATGAGCTTTGTAATTGGATTTGAATTCTGACCTTGTCACTTACTCACTTTTGTGAAGCTTTGGTTCTCAGTTTCTGAAAGTATAATTAGAACATTAAATCATTCAGTTTATGGAAAATGATGAACAGGGTGCCTGGCACACAGTAAGAGTTCAGAAAAGCTTTGGGTTTATTTGGTGTTTTTTTTGTTTTGTTTTGTTTTGTTTCAGTATCTAACAAGTTGTCCACTCCATCTATGGAACAGTTTAGTCAGATATTCTATATTGTGATTATCTCCTAAGTCACATCCTACTTATTAAAGCAGCCACAGGTAGATCGTGCACTCTGGCTCTCAGCATGCCCTCACATAACAATATTGACCTGCCTGCCTTGCTGGGTTTTCTAATGAAAAATGTGAGCTGCAGGCCCAGTCCTGCTTTGCAGGAAGAACTGAGAGCCAGTTGGTATAAAGTCAAAACTCAATGGAAGGGAAGGATGGGATAAGGTTACTGCTGGGTGTGTGTGTGTGTGTGTGTGTGTGTGTGTGTGTGTGAGAGAGAGAGAGAGAGAGAGAAGTATTTCCAGCAGGAAACTGGAGCGTGTAAAGAAAAATGATCTGGTCACGTTGGTAAACTGAAGTGTTAGACCCATTTCGCACTGAAGTGAGCAGGGACATGAGGTTGGCGAATGAGTTCTGCATGATTCTTCCAGATTCTTCTCAAGTTATTCTTGCATATGCAAGACCAAAAGGGAAAATGAAAATCAAAACAGCCAGTAACTTAACTATATAGACTTCAAGAACAGAGTGTTTTAAAAAAATAACATAAGCAGAACGTCGCCTAAACCATTATCAGATTCACATCGCTCGTTACTTCCCCAACATGGGACTGATCCTAGCAGCTTCCGTGGCTGAAGTGAAATTTTCTGTCAGAATTGGATCCCTGCTTCCCTAGCAAGTAGTCAAAGTAATTAAACAACAATGAATGTAATTCTTGCCTGATAGATTTGCAGATTGCTGATCACTGTTGTTGTGGAGCTACATGCTCTCATTGGTGATGGTAGGAGTGTGATAAAATCAGCCTCTGGAGAGGGTAATTTGGCAATATGTATTCGGTTTCTTAATATGCATTTATCCCAAGGAAGTAACTGAAAAAGTATACAAAAATGTTCATCACGGTGTTATTTGTAATACTGAAAACCTGGAAGC
Organism: Macaca fascicularis; assembly: GCF_037993035.2. Taxonomy (NCBI): domain Eukaryota; kingdom Metazoa; phylum Chordata; class Mammalia; order Primates; family Cercopithecidae; genus Macaca; species Macaca fascicularis. The sequence continues at coordinate 77,484,061 of NC_088392.1, read as the reverse complement.
TATGTAAATGACATCAACAGAGAATTTATTAAGTAACAGTGCAGACATACAATGGGATATTGCTCTGCAGATTTAAAAATAATAATGAAGATCAATATTCATTGTAAAGGAAAGATGCCCATAATGTGTGGCAGCTTAATAAAAAAAGATTACAAAACATCATGTATAACATTACTACATTTTCTGTATATGCATAGGAAAAAATATGGAAAGGTAAAATGTTAATGAGAATTCTCTCTGAGTGATGGGATTAAAGGTAATTTTCATTTTTTTCTTTATGCTTTTTGTATTGCCTGATTTTATTTCAATTAACACATGCTATTTTATGGTAAGAAAAAATAAAGCTATATTCATTTTGAGAAATAGTCTAATAAAGGAAAAACAAAAGTGAAAAATTTAATAATTCTCTTTTATACTCATTTCTTTTTAGTGAATGTAAACCTCTTTAGAGTATACTTCTTTTGATTGCTATTAATTTTTATTCAGGTTTGAATTTAGGGTATTGAGGAGTGTGGGCTGAGAAGAGGCAAACAGGCCAGTTCTTAGACTCTTCAGGCAGTTTGCATTCTAGACAGAATAGCTCTGGACTCCCTCCCTCAGACTGCTCCTTAAAATCCCTGTAAATATTTGAATTCATGTCTTCCTTGACCGGTTACAAAAATATTCACATAAAGTTTCTTTAAATAGTCAATTTTCTTGCACGTTAAAATTTTCCTTGACTAAGAAAAATCATAATGCATCTCAGTGGTTCATTTGCTGCATATGCTTGTGTAGCAAGATGTAAATAGTCTAAGCTGTATAATGAAAGAGTGGTCGGAGCAGGATGAAATTGGTCAGAAAAGACTTTCATTTATGCATTTACTATGCAAATATATGTTTAGCTCCTCTTATATGCCAGGCACTAGGGTACTGGAGATACAAAGGCAAGAGACATAGCCCTTCCTGGGAAGACCTTACATGCTAGCAGGGAAAAGATTATAGTGTATGTGCAACATGAATTGGGAACTTAGAGAGGAAGGAATCCCAAAGTCTTATTGGGGATGTCAGATGTCACAGGGCATGTAACACTTGAAGATTACACAGGAATTTGCCATAAACAGGGTTTCTTGGAGGTATGTTTTCACCTGAAAGAAATGAAAGATAAGCATTGCTAGAGAGCAGCTAGAAGGTCAAGGTGGCACATAACAAACCTAAACAGATTCTGATAATAAAGGTTACAGGAGACGTTGTTCCCCTTCTTCCTCTGGGGCCCACTTCCTGCCAGGTCATTTCAGTGCATAGTAACAGAGGCACGTGATGTTGGTGCCGAGGCTTTCATCGTCCTTTGTGGATGCTTTTGGCAGTGCCTCGCATACTCTGTGTGTTAATTGTTGTGTGCTAATGGCAAGATGACATACGATAGAACTTTCAAGCCAGATAATAAGGGGCTTTTGCTATAAGGGGAGTGGAAGGACAGGAACTGTTGTGTGGATTCTGAGATAGCCTGACTTGATGGGCCCTGGTGTCGACATTTTAGAGCAGGAAAGACTAGAAAACATCTGGTCCAATCTCCTCATTTTATAGGTTAAAAAATAAAAAGTTACTGAGAATGCCAAGATCTTAGCAACCGCCTTCTTCATGAATAAATTATTGAGTGTGATAATTTTGTGTAGTGTTGCTCTAGTACGTCTCTATAAACCTTAAGGAGAAGATTCATTTTGTTCATCTGGCTGGCAGAGAAGTCCTGCTTAGTTACCTAGCTCTAGCTCATGTGTTTCTTATGTTTATATAGTCAAAGGTCAAAAGCTGACTAAGAACAGACAAGTTCTTTCCTTTTGCATCATTTTTCAACTTCTCAAAGGGCTTAAAATAAACGATCATTTTCCACTATTTACTTAAGGGATTTGTTTTTGCAGTATCCGTAGTTCTTGGGAACCCCCCCACCACCACCCCGTTGTAGTTATGAAGTGCAAAATCTGATTCTTACTCATCTATCAACATCTAAGGAATGCTAGTGTTAATATGTATGGTCTAAGTCACCCAAAACGGAATAAGAATGTTGAAATGGCCGGCGATGTTTGTGACTTTCCACAAATATCTTACATGTATAGAATCAGGAAATCACTCCTCCTAAGACAGAGGTGATAGACAAATTTGTCAAAGGAAAGAGAGTCTGCCCTTACTTTCTCAGGGACCATACCTACAGCAGGGTGTGAAAGGCTGGCTTCTAAGATAACCATGGCAGGCCAGTTTGACTTTGTGTAAGCATATGACGCAGGGGAATGGAAAGTAGTAGGGTTAGCATCATTTAGTAAACATGTACAGTGGTTACAGAAATTCCAAGTTCAGCTAAAAGCCTCCACCAACAAGTGTCATGGTGTATCTAAATAAGAAGAGTCATGAAACGCAATATGAAATTATCTATTAAAAGTATTGGGCCGGGCGCGGTGGCTCAAGCCTGTAATCCCAGCACTTTGGGAGGCCGAGGCGGGCGGATCACGAGGTCAGGAGATCGAGACCATCCTGGCTGACACGGTGAAACCCCGTCTCTACTAAAAAATACAAAAAACTAGCCGGGCGAGGTGGCGGGCGCCTGTAGTCCCAGCTACTCGGGAGGCTGAGGCAGGAGAATTGCGTGAACCCGGGAGGCGGAGCCTGCAGTGAGCTGAGATCCGGCCACTGCACTCCAGCCTGGGCGGCAGAGCGAGACTCCGTTTCAAAAAAAAAAAAAAAGTATTGGCCAGGCATGGCGGCTTGTGCCTATAATCCCAGTATTTTGGGAAGCTGAAGTGGGAGGATCACTTGAGGCCAGGAATTTACGATCAGCCTAGGCAACATTGTGAGACTCCATCTCTAAAAAAAATTTTTAAATTATCCAGGCATGATGGCATACGCCTGTAGTCCCAGCTACTTAGGAGGCTGAGGCGGGAGGATCGCTTGACCCCAGGAGTTTGAGGCTGCAGTGAGCTATGATTATGCCACTGCTCTCCACCTTGGGTAACAGAATGAAAGCCTGTGTCAAAAAAAAAAAAAAAAAATCAGTTTACTCCAGCTGAGGCTTAATTGGGTTATGCAAGTAGGCTATCTTTGTGAATACTGATTTTGCTTAAAAATAAGAGAACCGCTCAGAATGTTTGTCATTTTTATGGAATATCCCAGTAAAACAGTACATATGTGTATTGAAAGAAAGCCGGAAAGGAAAGAGGGAAGGAAGACAAAGAAGAAGAGAGAGAGAGAGGAAAAGAAGGAAGAAGTGAAAGAATGAATGAATGAGCGTTATGTATATTAGTTATGAAACCAAGGAGTAATTTCTCTTAATAAATGAACTTCCTTTTCTTTTTTTTTTTTTTAACAATTTTGCATGTTTAAAAATATTTATTTTTTTCTTTCACTTTTATACTTTTTAAACTTTTTTTGTCAATTATACTTTTTGGGTTTTTTTTTGTTTTTATTATACTTTAAGTTCTAGGGTACATGTGCACAACGTGCAGGTTTGTCACATATGTATACATGTGCCATGTTGGTGTGCTGCTCCCATTAACTTGTCATTTACATTAGATGTATCTCCTAATGCTATCCCTCCCCACTTCCCCCACCCCACGACAGGCCCCAGTATGTGATGTTCCCTACCCTGTGTCCAAGTGTTCTCATTGTTCAATTCCCACCTATGAGTGAGAACATGCGGTGTTTGGTTTTCTGTCCTAGAGATAGTTTGCTCAGAATGATGGTTTCCAGCTGCATCCATGTCCCTACAAAGGACATGAACTCATCCTTTTTTACGGCTGCATAGTATTCCATGGTGTATATGTGCAACATTTCCTTAATCCAGTCTATCATTGATGGACATTTGGGTTGGTTCCAAGTCTTTGCTATTGTGAATAGTGCCACAATAAACATACATGTACATGTGTCTTTATAGCAGCATGATTTATAATCCTTTGGGTATACACCCAGTAACGGGATGGCTGGGTCAAATGGTATTTCTAGTTCTAGATCCTTGAGGAATCGCCACACTGTCTTCCACAACGGTTGAACTAGTGAACTTCCTTTTCTAACCAGCATTTCTTCTGAGGTAAATGCTAAAACAATGGACACATTCTTAAACCCACGGAAGTCCCAGACTTCTAAGAGCTTACGAAATTTTATAGCTGTCCTTATATAGAGAGGAGAAATTTACACAAGTTTTCACAGGAATTTCCTCTTCTGCTGAACTTCGACTCTGAATCTCTGTGGGCACTACTCCCCAGAGCATATGCAGTTCCTAAATGCCTGCTGGTTGACCTCACTAGATAAACCTAGATTCACATTCTGTTTGCCCAGTGTCTGGGCTCTAAAGGCTCATCCGACTGCCCTGGCAAGTGTGGATTTTACTGGATACAGTTTCTATTTGTCCACATTATAGGTGTTCTCAGATTTGCATTTTGAAAAGTATTATTGAAAAATGAAGATAGGCAGGGCCAACATGGGGAAAGCCTTGTTGACATTCATTTAATCAAGTATTCCTGAAATAGGCTGGGTGCGGTGGCTCACACTTGCAATCCCAGCACTGTGGGAGGCCAAGGCAGGTGGATCACAAGGTCAGGAGATCGAGACCAGCCTGGCCAATAGGGTGAAACCCCATCTCTACTAAAAATACAAAAATTAGCCAAGTGTGGTGGCACACATCTGTAATCCCAGCTACTCAGGAGGCTGAGGCAGGAGAATCCCTTGAACCTGGGAGGTGGAGGTTGCAGTGAGCTGAGATCATGCCACTGCACTCCAGCCTGGGCGACAGAGCAAGACTCCATCTGGAAAAAAAAAAAAAAAAAAGTATTCCTGCAATAGTAAATTTCCCCTTTTTATGACCACTTTCTAAATTTCATAATATTTTGTTAAATGTGTACCCTGGGACATGGGATAGATTTGTCATTCACTAGACCATTCCTCAAACCCTTTAATGTTTTCCAGGTTTCTTTCATGTGTCAGGGAAGGGTACGCTAAGTGTTGAAGATGTCAAGATATTGGATATAGTCTTGCCCTCACGGAGCTCACAGTCTAGTTATTAGTACATGACCGGGTTCATAGTGGACTTGTCTGCTAAAGAGTATGAAATTTATAACCCCAAAGCCAGGCGCAGTTGCTCACGCCTATAATCCCAACACTTTGGGAGGCCGAGGCAGGTGGATTACGAGGTCAGGAGATCAAGACCATCCTGGCTAACATGGTGAAACCCCGTCTCTACTAAAAAAAAAAAAAAAAAATTAGCTGGGCGTGGTGGTGGGCTCCTGTAGTCCCAGCTACTCGGGAGGCTGAGGCAGGAGAATGGCATGAACCCGGGAGGCGGAGCTTGCAGTGAGCCGAGATCGTGCCACTGCACTCCAGCCTGGGTGACAAAGCGAGACTCCGTCTCAAAAAAAAAGAAAAAGAAATTTATACCCCCAAACTCTCCTATTTATGGTCTGCCCCCTCTGAAATCTGATATTTGTGTTGCTGTAGAGCAATCTTTCAACTTGTTTTGTTGTCTTGGGAATAGTAAGCATTCAAAATAACAAATATTATCAAGCTAGGCGGTAAGAACACATGATAGGCAGACTTATAAGATGGCCACCAATGATTCCTTGTGTTCATGGCCTTATGTAAGAAACCCCCTCCTCTTGAGTGTTGGCTAGACTTAGTGACTTGCTTCTAACCTATAAGATACAGCAAAGGGGATGGGATGTCCCTTCCTTAATAGGTCAGAAAAGATTGTGACTTCTTTCTCTATTGCTTTCTTGGCTTGTACACTTCGGTGAAGCAGACTTCCTATTGGAGAAGCACACCTGGCTAGGAACTGAGCCCTTCAGTTCACCAGTCCATGAAGAACTGAATCCTGCCAACTACCATGTGAACTTGGAAGCAGATTCTTCCCCAGTCTGGCCTTCTGATGAGACCAAATATTTGGCCAACATCTTGATTACAGCCTTGCAAAATACTGAGAAAAGGACCCAGTTAAGCTGTGTCCAGATTCCTGACTCACAGAAACTAAGACAGTACATGCATCTTGTTTTAAGATGTTAAGTTTTGGGATAACTTGGTATGCAACAACAGGTAATTAATTTTAAAAAATTCTGTTCTTGAGGCCGGGTGCGGTGGCTCAAGCCTGTAATCCCAGCACTTTGGGAGGCCGAGACGGGCGGATCACGAGGTTAGGAGATCGAGACCATCCTGGCTAACATGGTGAAACCCCGTCTCTACTAAAAAATACAAAAAACTAGCCGGGCGAGGTGGCGGGCGCCTGTAGTCCCAGCTACTCGGGAGGCTGAGGCAGGAATGGCGGGAACCCGGGAGGCGGAGCTTGCAGTGAGCTGAGATCCAGCCACTGCACTCCAGCCTGGGTGACAAAGCGAGACTCTGTCTCAACAAAAAAAAAAAAAAAAAAATTCTGTTCTTGAGGAGTTGACAGTAGAGCTGGAGTAAGGCAGGATGCCAACTACAGCTCAATGTTATAGGTAGTGCCATCTTCAGTGATTCCACAGAGGTTGCTAATTCTGTGCATTTAGCATTTTAATTCTCGTGTCAAGCCATCTTGATTTCTGTTCTTATAGATTTTCCAGCTGGAAAGACTTGACCAACTCTCTCTCTGCAGCTTTCATCCTGTATTCCACCTCAAAAGAATGATGATAAATAGTTTAATGTCCAACAAGACTACAAGTTCCTTGAAAGTAGGAAAAGGACCAGGCATGGTGGCTCACGCTTGTAATCCCAACACTTTGAGGAGGCCGAGGCAGTAGGACTGCTTGAGCCCAGGAGTTCAAGACCAGCCTGAGCAACATAGCGAGACCTTGTCTCTACAATAATATACAAAAATTAGCCGGGCGTGGTGACACACTTGTAGTGCCAGCTACTCAGAGGCTGAGGCAGGAGGATCGTGTGAGTCCAGGGATGTTGAGGCTGCAGGGAGCCAAGATCATGCCACTGTACTCTAGCCTGGGTGAGACCCTGTTTTGAAAAAAGAAAGAAAGAGAAACAGAGAGAGAGAGAGAGAGAGAGAGGGAGGGAGGGAGGGAGGGAGGGAGGGGGAGAGAGAGAGAGAGAGAGAGAGAGACAAAAGAAAGAAAGAAAGAAAGAAAGAAAGAAAGAAAGAAAGAAAGAAAGAAAGAAAGAAAGAAAGAAAGAGAAAGAAAGAAAGAAAGAAAGAAAGAAAGAAAGAAAGAAAGAAAGAAAGAAAGAAAGAAAGAAAGAAAGAAAGAGGGAAAGAAAGAAAGAAGTATTTTATACTTAGTGCTCTTTCATAGCGCCTAGTTCATGCCCTTTCATGTGGAGGGAAGGCTCACTAAATATTAAATGATGAACTATATTCTCAGAGTTAGTAAAAGAGCAAAAAACACAGGAAAGGCCTCTGAGAATTCTGGATGCATCTGGACGTAGGTTTTGGTGGGGGGCTTGCCTGAGCAGTGTTATATAGGGCTCTGATGCACAATTCATGAGCTAAACATAAGGTAGGGAAGAATTCTACAGGTAATAATTTTGTGATACTTACTCCAGAAGCTTTCCAGAATGTCCAATGCAGCAGCTTTGAGTGCTGTTTTTACTGATTTTTATTTATTGTAACTTTGTTATAAATAATAAAATTCATAGCACAGCTGCCTGTGCTATGCCTGTAAGCCCTAGATACTCACTATCACCATCACCATATATCACAGGGCAACCTACTGCAAGCACCCACAACTTTCCACTTGAGGGCTTCAGCCTGAAGTGCAGGTGCACCCCTCAGCCAATGACCGTGGTAATGGGAGGGAAAAACCCTAAGCTTTCTTGCCTTTTTTATGTGGCAGGACTCTGAGATGTGCTCTATGCTGTCATTCATAGTTCTCTAGTGGGACTGAACCCCATGGACTCACATGGGTAATTCATTCAGGAATACTTCCTTGGGTCACCCCTAAAATAAACTACTCGGACTCAAATCCTTGTCTCAAAGTTGGATTCTCAGGAAATCCAACTTATGATGCAAATGAACAGAGACAAAGATAGGAGGCTTGGCTGGGCACAGTGGCTCACGCCTGTAATCCCAACACTTTGGGAGGCTGAGGCCAGAGGATTGCTTGAGTTTAGGAGTTTGAGACCAGCCTGGGCAACATGATGACCTCATCTCTACAAAAATTGGCTGGGTGTGGTGGCATGCACCTGTAGCCTAGCTACTTGGGGGGCTCAGGTGGGAGGATAGCTTGAGCCTGGGAGGTCAAGGCCGCAGTAGGCCATGTTTGAGCCACTGCACTCCAGCCTGAGTGACAGAGCAAGACCCTGTCTCAAAACAAAACAAAAATAAAAACAAACAGAAAAAGAAAGACGGGAGGCTTAAGTGCTAGTCATTGATTTAGTCAAGCACCTCAGGAAACAGCTAGACTTAGCTTGGTGAAGTGGGATCCAGTGGAGAAGGCTGGGAGGGGCTGGACTTATAAGTTGACTTGCTCACTGGGGTGGGGTGACAGCTGAAGCCAAAGGGTGTGTAACAGGAGCTGGTAGCTTATGGGAGCAGCTATGGCACTATGGCAGGGATCTGGCCTGCAGGAGTCTGGTAATGTATCAGACAGGAGAGCACTGGGTTGGCAAATCCTGGTTGGATTTGGATGTCCAGGCAGCCAGGGAGTAATGAGAAACGTCATCAGCAGGGAGCCAGATTCTGGCTTCAGTCAGGGTCGGAGGGGGCTTTTCATCCTCTAAGGATGAGCTGCTGGGACAGAGCGGCACCCCAGTGCTTAGGGAGACTTTGGTGCTGAACATGAAACAACACATGGCCTCAGGCAAAAGAAACGCAAGAAAGCTGAATCCAAGACCAGGCATAAAGACTGATGAGAGAGCAGCATGGGCTTTGGAATCTGAGAATCCTTGGTTTGAATCGGCTTCCTAACTTTCCAGAAGTGTGACTTGGGACATTTTGATTAGTCTTTCCGAGCTCAGTGTCCTTATCAGGAGAATGGGGACAGTGGTTCCTCCCTCACAGGGTTGTGGTAGAATTTTAATGATGTAAATATGAAGAGAGAACACGAGGACAGTGGATCACTTCTATATCTGAGTAAACAAGGACGGCTCTGAGAGGCCACGCTTTCCACTGGAATCGGAACTTGCTTTGAATACAGATAGAAGATAATGATGTTCTCAGAAACATGATTGATCAAAGAACCCTATCATATCCTTTCTTACGTTACTTCCTCGTACCAGGCAACCACTTTTGCTGAAGATGATGCTTTTCAGGCAGAAGGCAGAGGAAGCTGCGTGACTCAGACATCATCACCAGGGATGTTAAGCAGGCTGGCCCATCGCAAGAGCCAAGGAGTGTATGTGAGTGCGTGTGCATGCATGTGTTCCAGAGAGGTGGGGTGCAGGGGGTGGGATGGGGAGGTCTTCAACGTGTCAGATCGTGTTTTCGCTCCTGGGGAACTGGCATTAATTACATCCATGTTGATGAGAAGAGAGGTTCAAATAATTCCTGCCTAAGGTTTGATGGGTCCTAGAGACTGGAAGAGGTCAAGGGTAAGGACGAAGAAAATAGCCCAACAATGAGAAGAGAAAGGTTGGAGAAGCCGTGGAGTAGGAAGGGTCCAAAGCCAGATTTCAGTGCTGAGGCCCTAAACATGCCAAGACCCATGCACCTGGGGCAATAATGCCCTCCTGGGCCAGAGTAACATTCACGATGCTGAACTACTGGTAAGGTTCAGGTGCTAGCAAGTTAAGACGGATGCTGGCCAGCAGTACGTCAGTGTTTTCAGCCCTGGCTCCAGGGGTCTGCCAGATAGCACCAGGAGTACGTATCTATTGGTGCCCCAGGTAGTAATTACTACCTAGAATCTGCTGAATGTTCTATTTCCAGGACTCACACATATGAGGCTAACTTTGTATTAGGCCTGTTAGAAAAGAGAGGAGGTTACAAAAAACACAGGAGCTTTCTGGGAAATGGGGCTATTTAAATAACAACACTGACGTTAAATGTCCTTAAACTGACCGAGAAATCCAGGGGAGAAAATTCTCAAGCTGTATGTTTCTCAAAAAACAAACAAAAATAACCAAAAAAACAAAACCAAACTACTTTCCATATCTTTGGGCTGACAGATACTATTTTTTAATGATGTAGACTTCCCAACAACTTTTACAATACTGACAAATAAAATCGTGGCTAACAACTATAAATCAACACAGAACTCGATTTCCTTCGAAATCGAGCTGGAGGAAGGCTTAAGTCATTTCCACAAGCCCCATTTCTGTGAGGCAAGGTCCAGTGAAGTCCCAAGGAAGTGGCTATAGTCTTGTTGTGGCTTCTCAACCTCCTAAACCCTCCCAGCTCTTGAATGGCAAAAGCCAAAAAATATGGGTCACTTTTACTGCTGCAACTGGCTCCAGCTCTAGCCACCAAAACCAAGCCTGCAAGGGGCCTAGTAACATAGGGAAGTGCAAGTGTTTATTCTTAAGTAAACAACTTTTTTTTTTTTTCCTAGTTTAATCAAAAAACCTCTGATAAGGTTTGGTTTTAAACTATATGCAAATATCGCAATCTCTGAAGAATTTAGCAAAGATTTATTTTTTTCTCTTTCCAGACTCTTGACAGACACAGCCTTGCGTAAAAGCAAGCTGATTCTAAGAGCACACAAATCGGCAAACGCATTTTAGTGCATAAATTCATAAATTCGACTGTGGAGTTGTACCTTGGTTTCCTAGTTTCTGCTTAAACATTTATAAAAAGCAGAGTTAGGTGCAGTTTTCAGTAGATAGCCTCCACTGTGTGAACCAAGTCAGATTTCAATTCTTCATCTAAAGGTACTGATTGATGTTGTCAGATGCTTTCTGACGTAGATCCCCAATCCAAGGGCCAGCAGGTGAAACAGAAGCAGAGATGGAAGAAAAACCTTCAATAATTCTTTTTAGAAAATACTCCCTTTGGCCAGGCGCAGTGCCTGTAATCCCAGCACTTTGGGAGGCTGAGGTGGGAGGATCACTTGAGCCCACGAGTTCAAGACCAGCCTGGGCAACATGGTGAGATCCTGTCTCTCCAAAAAAAAAAAAAAGTAGCCAGCCACAGTGGTGCATGCCTGTGGTCACAGCTACTTGGGAGGCTGGGGTGGGAGGATTGCTTAAGCCTGGGAGATGGAGGTTGCAGTGAGCCATGATCATGCCACTGTACTCTAGCCTAGATGACAGAGGGAGGCCCTGTCTGAAAGAAAGAACGAAAGAACGAAAGAAAGAAAGAAAGAGAGAGAGAGAAAGGAAGAAGAAAAGAACAGAACTCCCTTTCATCATAACACATGTGTTGTTCATGCTAAGAGATGTTGTGTGCTTTGTATGTTTGTTTAAAGAAGTTATCTTTTGGGAAGTGCTATGGCTTGAATGTGTACCCTCCAAAATTCATCTTGAAACATGATTCTGATTGTGGTTGTATTAAGACTCAGGGGTTTTTGGATGTGAGATGTGATTAAGTCATGAGGGCTTCCCCATCAAGAATAGATTCATGCCTTATAAAAGGGCTGGAAGGAACTAGCTTAGGCCCTTTTGCCTCCTGTCCATTCCGTTATGTGAGGACACGGTGTTTGTCTGCTCTGGAGGATGCAGCCACAAGGTGCCATCTTGGAAGTGGAGACTGGACCTTCAGCAGACACTGAATATGCTGGCACCTTGATCTCAAACTTCCCAGCCTCCAGGACTACGAGAGTAAGTTTCTGTTCTTTATGAATTACCCAGTCTATGATATTTTGTTACAGCAGCACAAACAGACTAAGACAAGGGGAAGATTTCAGACCAACCTGACTAATCCTGTGTCCAATCTGAGTTTTTCTTCAAAATGCTTTCAACTTATCTCAATGTGATCTTCCTCAGGCCGAAAGCTGTTTTATTGCTCCGGTGCGATCAGCGACTATTTTCAGGGTGTCCGTGAGTGAGGTTCATGCTGGGCATCAAGTAATGTTTTTTGCATGTCATGACTGTAAATGGAAATTGAAGTTAGAGCCCTGCTCCATCCCCATGCTGACTAGGGTACAGTTGCACCCGCAGGCCCTGTGGGTCCTCCTCCTGCAGCCCCGGAGCTCTGCAGCTCGGTGGTCAGAGGGCAGACAGGAGGCTTGTCAGGATCTATGGCAAAGAGCAGCAAGAGTCTAAACACACCACTGCTATTTTTTGCAATATGTTTTCACTTATTTATTTATTTATTTTTGAGACAGAGTCTCACTCTGTTGCCCAGGCTGGAATGCAGTGGCGCAACCTCAGCTCACTGCAACCTCTACCTCACAGGTTCGAGTGATCCTCCTGCCTTGACCTCCCTAGTAGCTGGAATTGCAGGCAAGCACCGTCACTCCCGGCTAGTTTTTGTATTTTTAGTAGAGATGGGGTTTCATCATGTTGGCCAGGCTGGTCTCGAAGTCCTGACCTGAGGTGATCCACCTCCCTCAGCCTCCCAGAGTGCTGGGATTATAGGCGTTAGTAACCATCCCTGGCTGCTTTTATTTTTTTAAATAAAAGTGACATAATATTCAGATCAGGTCCATTTTGCTACCTTTTTAAATTACGTTCTTCCACTTCTCTCCCCAGAGACAATAACTAATAGTTTCCTTTAGTACATGATTCTCTTTATTATTTTCTATGTATCCATTATCAATATATTTGGTGTTTTTACAATTAAAACAATTTTATCACACTATGGAAATATTTTTGCAACCTGCTTCTTTTTTCTTCTCAATGATTTTTTGGTAATCTATGTTAATAACATCAATACCTAGAGCCCTGGTTCATGTTTTAAACTGCTGGGGATTTTTTGTTTGCTTTTTCTTGCTCTATTGCCCAGGCTGGAGTACAGTGGCACAATCATAGCTCACTACTGCCTCGAACTCCTGGGTTCAAGGGATCCTCCCACCTTAGCCACCCGAATAGATGGGGCTACAGGTGCACACCACCACATCCAGCATCAACTGCTGTTTTAATGTTCTTGGGAATATTCAATTTATTTTTCATTTCCCTACTGATAGACTTCTAGATTGTTTCCAACTTTCTGTAGATGTCTTCTATGCAAATATTTGCAAGTTTCTCTAGAAAAAGATTTTCTGGGTCATAACATACATTTTTGTTAGATATCAGTAATTCAATATCAAAATGGCTGTACTAGCTTTCAGTCCCACTACTAGAATATGTAAGTTCCTATTTTTTTTTTTTTTTTTTGAGACGGAGTCTTGCTCTGTCACCCAGGCTGGAGTGCAGTGGCCGGATCTCAGCTCACTGCAAGCTCCGCCTCCCGGGTTTACGCCATTCTCCTGCCTCAGCCTCCTGAGTAGCTGGGACTACAGGCGCCCGCCACCGCGCCTGGCTAGTTTTTTTTTTTTTGTATTTTTAGTAGAGACGGGGTTTCACCGTGTTAGCCAGGATGGTCTCGATCTCCTGACCTCGTGATCCGCCCGACTCGGCCTCCCAAAGTGCTGGGATTACAGGCTTGAGCCACCGCGCCCAGCCGTAAGTTCCTATTTTCTACATCCTTTTCAACATCTCATATGTCTGGATAAATATTGTAGATAATCAGAGGTATATACCATGGTATCTCATTTTAAGTTTTTTCTCTAATTATAGTGAGGCTGAGCACACGTTTGTGATTTTGGTGATTTTGTTTTCCTTTTCTGCTTCTTGTTCATATTTTTGCTCATTAAACAAATTTTTTTTTTTTTTTGCTTATTAATTTTTTCCTTGTAACTAATACTTTGTTATACGTGTTATACCTTTCCTTGGTTCTGTGGCTTGTTTTGTTACTTCAATTTTAAATTAAGCTTTTAATTTTAGTGTCATCTATAAAATACAAGCAAATTTATAAATCTTTCCCTTTATAGGCCAGGTGTGGTGAATCAGGCCTGTAATCCCAGCACTTTGGGAGGCCAAGGCGGGCAAATCACTTCAGCTCAGGAGTTTGAGACCACTCTGAACACCATGGTAAAACCCTGTCTCTACCAAGTATACAAAAAAAAAAAAAAAAAAAAAGAAGCCAGGCATAGTGGTGCATGTCTGCAGTTCCATCTGCTTGGGAGGCTGAGGCAAGAGGATCACTTGAGCCCAGGTGGCAGAGGTTGCAGTGAGCTGACACACTGTGAGACCCCGTCTCAGAAAAGAACTTTTCCTTCATGATTCATGTCTTTTCTGTGTTAATAAAATTTGCTTAAACTAGTCACAATAACAAAGACATGGAATCAACCGAGGTACCTATCAACAGTGTATTGGTTAAAGAAAATATGGTACATATATTCCATGGAATATCATGCAGCCATAAAAAAGAATGAAATCTTGTTATTTGAAGCAACATGGATACAGCTGGTCATTATCCTAAGTGAATTCATGCAGGAACAGAAAACCAGATATCACATGTTCTCACAAATAGGAGCTAAACATTGGGTACACATGAACATAAAGATGGGAAGGAACAATAGACACTAGGGACTACTTGAGAGGGGAGAGAGGGAATAAGATCAAGGGCTGAAAAACTACCTATCTGGTACTATGCTCACTACCCAGGTAATGCAATGATTCATACCATCATGCAACACACCCATGTAATGAACTTGCACATCTAAATCCAAAATAAAAGTTGAAGTTGGCTGGGTGTGGTAGCTCACACCTGTAATCCCAGCACTTTGGGAGGCAGAGGTGGGGAGATCGCTTGAGTCCAGGAATTCGAGACCACCCTGGGCAACACAGGGAGACCCTGTTTCTACAGAAAATAATAATAATAATACAATACCCAGGCCTGGTAGCTCACCACACCTCTAGTCCCAGCTACTCCAGAAACTAAGGGGGAAGGATTGCATGGACCCGTGAGGTAGAGGCTGCAGTAAGCTGTGACTGTGCCTCTGCAATCTAGCCTCGGTGACAGAGTGACACCCTGTCTTAAAAGAAGACATTTTGCTTCATTCGAAGTCATGAAGATAATCTTATAATAATATACAGTGTTCGTTTCATATATTTTCTACAGTTCTATCTGTAACTAAACAGTGAATGGTGTCCGTCATGGATCTAATATTATTCATTTAAGTACAGGAAGCCAATTTTTTAAATGCAGTTATTTTTACAATGGAAATATCTTTAATGGGTCCTTCTGATGAAATAAATAACGATCATTGTTAAAATTCAAATAATAATTGGCTGGGCGTGGTGGCACAAACCTGTAACCCCAGCACTTTGGGAGGCCGAGGCAGATGGATTGCTTGAGCTCAGGAGTTTGAGACCAACCTGGCCAACACTGCAAAACCCCGTCTCTACTAAAAATGCAAAAATTAACAGGGCGTGGTTGTGCATGCCTGTAGTTCCAGCTACTCAGGAGGCTGAGGTAGGATAATCACTTAAACCCAGGAAGTGGAGGTTGCAGTGAGCTGAGATCACACCACTGCACTTCAGCCTGGGCAACAGAGCAAGACTCTGTCTCAGAAAAAAAAAAAAAAAAAATATATATATATATATATATATATACACACACACACACACACACACACACAAACACACACACACACACACACACATATATATATATATATATATATATATAGAGAGAGAGAGAGAGAGAGAGAGAGAGAGAGAGAGAGAGAGAAATATATTAAAAATCACCAGAGGCCAGGCATGGTGGCTCATGCCTGTAATCCCAGCACTTTGGGAAGCCAAGGCGGGCTGATCACGAGGTCAGGAGATCGAGACCATCCTGGCTAACACGATGAAACCCTGTCTCTAACTAAAAATACAAAAAAATTAGCCGGGCGTGGTGGCACGTGCCTGTAGTCCCAGCTACTCTGAAGGCTGAGGCAGGAGAATCACTTGAACCTGGGAAGCGGAGGTTGTGGTGAGCCGAGATCGCGCCACTGTACTCCAGTCTGGGCGACAAAGCCAGAGCCAGAGCCAGAGACACCTGGGATTACAGGCGTGAGCCACCTCTCCTGGCCACAAGTTTTTTTGTTTTTTGGTTTTTTTTTGAGACAGAGTCTCGCTCCTGTTGCCCAGGCTGGAGTGCAATGGCATGATCTTGGCTCACAGCAACCTCTGCCTCCCAGGTTCAAGCAATTCTCCTGCTTCAGCTTCCTGAGTAGCTGGGATTACAGGCATGCACCACCATGCCTGGCTAATTTTTGTATTTTTACTAGAGACGGGGTTTCTGCATGTTGGTCAGGCTGGTCTCGAACTCCCTACCTCAGGTGATCCACCAGCCTTGGCCTCCCGAAGTGCCGGGATTACAGGCATGAGCCACCGCGCCCGGCCCCACAAGTCTTTTAGTATCACATCTAGTATGCCAGGTACATCTCACTAAATGTTTTCAAATTAAGACCACTAGTACATCATCTTACAAATAAATTATTTTTAACTTTGTCATAGAAGTATGCAACGAAAAACAACCAATTCTTAGAAGAGCATGATATAACTTACTTTGCTAGAATGTGAAACGGGAAATACCTGAATGACTCTAATTTGGAGGTTCTATGGAAGGAAGTCATTTACTGTATGTTGTCATCACTGAGAAACAGACGATTATCTTTCTCCTGCACATGAATACCATCTTTCAGGATGTTAATAGTTGCCATTCTTCATGAACTTCATAGTTAGATTCTTCCATGTGTACATTAAAATATATTTGATTTGTGAATTAAAGTATCAATCCCACACATAGACTATATTTATCCGCCTTTAAGATGAGAGTCTTTTTATTTTCTGCCCCTGGGTCTACTTAGATGTCAAATGAACACTGATGGGGTTATTTAGTTTTTATGTAGACATCCTACAATATATAGAGTATGGGTTTTTGCAAATACATTCAGTCATCACTCATTTCTCTTCCAAGGTAGTTTAAAATGCTTTAAATGATTATTCAGTATAGAGTTCAGTTATAAATTGTGGTACTGTATGAAGAGATTTGGAAGAGCTATATAAGGATTAAGTCCTTCACCTCAAATATAGCAATATAGAGGAGCTAAATAATAAGATACATGTCTTATAATTTTGCCTTGTGTCAGTTCTGTGTCTTCCCCTTTTGACACAACCTAAAACCAATTGTCAAGAAAAGGAAACAGCTACCGAAAAGCACAGCTGGTGCGTTAGTGGGACTGAATTCATAGCACCAGTCACTCATGAATTTGTGTACACACAGGTGGATCGGAAGGACTTCTTTTCAAGGCACATGCAATTTAGCCAGGCACTGACCAGCTCCAAATTCTCCTTAACCACTTGCTACCTGAATACCCAAGGCCCACTTGCTTCTCAATGCAAAATTAACTCAGGCTACTAGAGTGTTCTACTACCTTAACCTGTTAAGTTTGGAAAGCTGTTTTCCTCGAGAACACTCCCAAGGAGAAGAGCAAATACTGCTCATAAGTATTTCTGAAACGACTTCGAGAGGTTTTTAGCAGGCAAACATTTTCCATCGTGTGAGTCTTTTTGGTGCCATCTGAGTGATACTGTGGTTTTCAGCCAGCTTGGTGCTGTTACTACAATCACTTTACCTGACCTCTTTCTCTAAACAGGCATAAGACGAGGCTGAGCTCATACTTTCAGGAAAGCCACTCTGCCACCTAAGCAGAACTAACACTGTTAGAAGAGCATGCAAATTGTAATTTAAAAAAATCCATAGGCCAGCAGTTTCTTTTAACCGCAGTGGCTTTTTTCCCCCTCCTGCTCATTCTGCTGATATAGCAGCACTGGTGTGCATGGCAAAGCTTTAGCTTTCTGCTCTAATTTGCTGTTCCTCTGATGAGAATTGTGCATTTGAGGATGCCTTTGTCTCGTGTGTGTTGAGTGCTACACATCCAGCTGGATTTTAAGTTTCTGAAGGCATGGACCCCCTCCCTTTTATCCATCTCTTCTATAGGACCCAATATGGTATTCTATTGTAGGTGCTCAATTACTGTATGTTGAATGAATGTATGATTGAATCAATGAGTGGCTGAACAGATATTTCCAGTCTCCTATTTTGTAAACTCAACAGTGCAAACTGGATGGGATTAATTTTAATCAGAAAGGAAGGTGTGTGGCAATGCAGAAATAAAATGATGAGTAAGAATAAGAAATAAAGATGAGATCAATATAACAAATATATTTATATATTATAATCAGTTTCATGAGAAATAAAGATGAGAATAAGAAACAGACTAAGGCAGGAGCTAAAGAGTTCACTAATTCCACAGTGAAGGTGGTTTAGATGTGTAGATGACTGAATCTGTGCAGTGGAGTATATCCATATGTGTGTATATACATGTAATATGTATCATAGATTTAAATACATATGTATTTATGTGCCAGCGTGGGCAACATGTCTCTACCAAAAATACAAATTAGCCAGTCGTAGTGACACGTGCCTGTGGTCCCAGCTACCCGGAAGGCTGAGGTGGGAGGATTGCTTGAACCCAGGAGGTGGTGGTTGCAGTGAGCCAAGATTGCATCACTGCACTCCAGCCTGGGTGAGAGTTGAGACCCTGTCTCAAAAATAAATGAATAAAATAAATAAATATGTATTTGTGTAATTATCTGTATACTTTATATATTATATACATATCTATGATGCATGATATATGATGTATGTATATGCATATATATTATATATGTGTATATATGTATGTGTTTGTGTGTATATATGTGTATATGTGCATACATGTATATATATATTTTTTAAAGAATTTATACCAAAGTTCCTCTTAGAGAACTATCTTTGTCTGGAAAAATGCCTTGATTAGCCACTTGTGGGTGGAAAGTAAGACCCTGGGGCCATTGGATGAAAGAATATAAGGTAGTAAAGTTATAGCTAAACCACTCCACGTCTAAACATCAACAATAATTTGTGAGTGGGAGTAGAACAGTCAAGAGAAGAAAGGGAGCCGGGTGCGGTGGCTCATGCTTGTTATTCCAGCACTTTGGGAGACCAAGGCAGGCAGATCACTTGAGGTCAGGAGTTTGAAACCAGCCTGGCCAACATGGAGAAACCCTGTCTCTACTAAAAATATTTTTAAAATGAGCTGGGTGTGGTGGCACATGCCTGTAATCCCAGCTGCCCGGGAGACTGAGGCAGGAGAATCGCTTGAACCCAGGAAGCGGAGGTTGCATGAGACTAGCTCGCACTACTGCACTTCAGCCTGGGTGAAAGAGCAAAATTCGGAAACTGGTCTCAAAAAAATTAAAAAATTAAAAAATTTAATTAAAAAAAAAAAGAGAGGCGAGGGGAGAGAAATTAAAGATATAGAGATGGGATTATACAAGGCTTTGCCTTGGGAAAGTGGTTTGGAAGAAATCAAAGAAAAGAGGTTGCATTCCAGGACAAGATTGTCCCAGGGCAGAAAAAGATGACAACAGCAGAAGTAGACACCAACACAGGCGTGCATTCAGCAAGGGCAGGATTGTGGAACTGGAAGTGAACATGTGTCTGCAAAACCTCAGGAATTAACATAAACCCAGGGAAATCATTAGACTTCTTACAGAGCTTGGGAAGAAGGCTTAAGCACATTTTAATTAAAACTTAAAAGGTACTCTTACCGGCTAGGCACAGTGGCTCATGCCTGTAATCCCAGCACTTTGGGAGGCCAAGGCAGGTGGATCACCTGAGGTCAGGAGTTCGAGACCAGCCTAGCCAACATGGTGAAACCTCGTCTCTACTAAAAATACAAAAATTAGCTGGGCATGGTGTCAGGCGCCTGTTATGCCAGCTACTCGGGAGGCTGAGGCTGCAGAATACCGTGAACCCAGGAGGCGGAGGTTGCAGTGAGCCGAGATCACATCATCGCACTCCAGGCTGGGAGACAGAGCCAGACTTCATCTCAAAAAAAAAAAAAAAAAAGAAAGGTACTCTTATCTCAATTTATGTCTCCGATTTCCTTAAATCCAGATTTAGGGCAAGTAATTTGGAAACCCTCTCCTCATTCCAACCGATAAGTTTCTAATACTATCTTCTTAAAGCCCTGAGTTACAAAACAAAGGAAAACAAAACAAACAAAAGCAAGAAAATGAACAAATAAACAAAGTCTACATCCTCTTTCAGGGGTTGTTAGCGATTGATATTGGACCTGGGAAGACATCACAAGCAACCACAGTCCTGATTCCAGTGCCAAATCTGAGCAGACCCAGCACTCCACACAGAGCATCCCTGATTCAAACTGGTGCCCAACAGGCCTCTCCTCAGTAGTGTGGCCAGGTTAGGGCACCAAAGGGGGTAAACTGTGACAATGTGGCGGGTTGGTAAAAATATTCCTAACCTGGTATTGAAATCTTTTCACCTTTTTCTCTGGGGCTATTTTCGTTAATATATGAAAATGCCAGTGTCATTGTTACACTTCTCTGATGTAGATGGTTATTGTTCCTGTTTTACAAGTAAGAGAACTGCAACAGAAGCTTGCTCAGCACGCCCAGAGCAGGATTCGGAGAGAGGAATTATGATTTCCCAGGCTGGGCTTGGTTCACTGGATACCATTGTCCTCTACAAAGGGTTTATTGTGAAAGGTTTACAAAAGCACTTTTAGGACGAGTTCAATGTCTATTTCTATCTTGGTGAAAATGTGGGTGAATCTGTGTGCGTGGTGGTAGAATCCCCTTGTAGAAGGGAGCAGGGAATGAACACTGGCTGTGTTCTTACCATGAGCCCAGGACCAGAGCTCTTTCCTTCCATTCTCTGCACTTTCTGAAAGATAAAGCAGCAGTGACAAACTCTGGGGCGATGTAATAATCTATAACTTAATAGGATGCGTGCAAGATATGCATTTGTCGAAAAGTATCAGGCAGGGTGCAGTGGCTCACACCTGAAATCCCAGCTTTAGTAGGCAGAGGTGGGAGGATCACTTCAGCCCAGGAGTTTCAGACCAGCTTGGGCAACATAGGGATAATCTGTTTCTACAAAAAATAAAAAAATTAGCTGGGCGTGGTGGCGTGTGCCGGTAGTCCCAGCTACTTGGGATGCTGAGATGGGAGGATCACTTGAGCCTAGGAGGTCAAGGCTGCAGTGAACCATGAGGCACCACTGTGCCTGGGTGACAGTGTGAGACCCTGTCTGTAGAAAGAAAGAAAGGGCTGGGCATGGTGGATCACATCTGTAATTCCAGCACTTGGGGAGGCCAAGGCAGGCAGATCACAAAGTTAAGAGATCGAGACCATCCTGGCCAATATGGTGAAACCCCGTCTCTACTAAAAATACAAAAATTAGCCGGGCGTGGTGGCACGTGCCTGCAGTCCCGGCTACTCAGGAGGCTGAGGCAGAAGAATTGCTTGAACCCGGGAGGCAGAGGTTGCAGTGAGCTGAGATCGCGCCACTGCACTCCAGTCTGGCAACAGAGAGGGACTCAATCTCAAAAAGAAAGAAAAGAAAGAAAAGAAAGAAAAAGAAAGCAAGCAAGCAAGCAAGCAAGCAAGCAAGCAAGCAAGCATCAAATGGCACAGTTAAGATTTGCGCAGCTTGCTCTTTTTAAATTTTACCCTAAAGGAAAAAGAACCATCAGCTGGGGGCAGTGGCAGTGCCTATAGTTCTGGCTACTGAGCCTGAGACAGGAGGATTGCTTGGGGAGTAGTTCAAGTCCAACCTGGGCAACACAGTGAGACTACATCTCCTAAAAGAAAAAGAAAAAGAACCATAAACAGATATTGAGCTCTAGTTAATTACATGGATGCTGAAATGTTTCATTGTGAAATCTTCTTATGTCTAAAACTTACTTTGAAACGCATCCAAAAATTACGATGGACTGATGGACGGTTAGAGGGATGGTTAGATGGATAGAAACATGATGAAGCAGGTATAATAAAATGTTGCTTGTGGAATCCAGGTGATAGACACCTGGGTGCTTATTGTGTAATGCATTCAACTTTTATGTCTGAAAATTTTCCTAATTAAATATTAGGAAAATGGCTGGGTGTGGTGGCTCATGCCTGTAATCTCAGCACTTTGGGAGGCCGAAGCGGGTGGATTGCCTGAGGTCAGGAGTTGGTGACCAGCATAGTGAAACCCCGTCTCTACTAAAAATTAAAAAAAAAAAAAAAAAAAAAAATCAGCTGGGCGGCCAGGCACAGTGGCTCATGCCTATAATCCCAGCATTTTGGGAGGCCACAGCGGGTGGATAACCTGAAGTCGGGAGTTCGAGACCAGCCTGACCAACATGGAGAAACCCCATCCTTACTAAAAATACAAAAGTAGCCAGGCTTGGTGGCACATGCCTGTAATTCCAGCTCCCCGGGAGGCCGAGGCAGGGGAATTGCTTGAATCCGGAGGCAGAGGTTGCAGTGAGCCAAGATCACACCATTGCACTCCAACCTGGGCAACAGAGCGAGACTCTGTCTCAAAATAAATAATAAATAAATATTAGGAAAATAAAAATGGTACTAACAGTTCCTACTTATCTGGCTACTACAGAATGTGGGTAAAAGGTGCCCTTGAAAATAAACCAGCTACTCACGGTTGACATTTCTACAGAGGTATCTTTTCCTTTCTCATGTGCAGTGCTCTCCTCTTTGAACTGCTGCTGAGCGCTTTGCAAGCTTTACTAATGGGTTGTATTCCCAGCTGCCTTGGGCACTGCTGGCCACTTCCTCCTTATGGAACTTTCTCTTCTCTTGACTTGTTAGACACCACACTCTCCTGGTTCTTCTCCTACCTCTCCGGTAGGTCCTGCTCCAGCTCTTTAACTGCCTCCTTCTCCTTTGCCTTTTTTTTTTTGTTAAGATAGGGTCTCACTTCGTGCCCAGGCTGAAGTGCAGTGGCACGATCACAGCTCACTGCAGCCTCGACCTCCCCTAGTTCAGGCGATCCTCCCACATCAGCCTCTCGAGTAGCTGGGGCTACATGTGTGTGCCATCATGCCTGGCTAAGTTTTATATTTTTAGTAGAGATGAAGTTTCACCATGTTGCTCAAGCGATCCTCCCACCTTGGCCTCCCAAAGTGCTGGGATTACAGGTATGAGCCATGGTGCCAGCACCCTTTATCTATTTTTAAGAGTAGAGGTTTCTCTGGGCTTGGTTCTGGATCTTCCTTTCTTTTCATCATACTCTTTTTCCCAAGATGGTCCCATCAGTTTTGATGAATTTTATTACCATCTCCCAAAGCAATTAGCTCCAACGTAAGGCTCTCTTTTCAATGACACTCTTAAATTCAAGTGCCTCCCTGACATCTCCACTTGAATGTCTCCTAGACGGCTTGCCCCTAATAAGTCTACATCTAAGCTCCTGATGATGCCACCTCCCCAGTCACCAAAGCTGTTCCCCTCCTGTTCTGCACCTTCACGAGTGACAAACCCACGAGCTCTTTATCAAGCCACACTTTGGAGGCATGTCCTTCTCCCTCACCCCCCTTATCCCATCCAGCACCAAGTCTGGATGCTTCCCTTTCCTGTCACCTCCTCAGCCACCACCCCAGTGCTGTCACCACCATCTGTCCCTGGGGCCTCTGCACTGATTTCCCACGCGGACTCCCACTCCATTCTAACCCAACAGAAACTGCCAATACCATCTTTGAAAAGGTCTGATTATGTCTCTTCTCTACTTGTAACTCAGCAATGGCTTGCCACTGATCTTCGGATAAACACAGAGTACTTAAGATGGGCAGCAAGGCCTCTCTCGCCTGGTCTCTGGCCACACACCCCTTTGCATCGTCTGCTCTGCCCACATGAGCTTGCTTTCAATTCTTCCAACAAACTAAGCATTTTCCTACCTCAGGGCCTCGGTATAGGGGAGTTCCTCTTCTTGAAACCATTCCTGAAATCTTTCCTTGTAAATCCTTACTCATCATTTAGGTCTCAGCTTAAATAATACTTTTATTATTATTATTATTTTTAGATGAAATCTCGCTCTGTTGCCCAGGCTGGAGTGCAGTGGCGCCATCTTGGCTCACGGCAACCTCTGCCTCCCGGGTTCAAGAGATTCTCCTGCCTCAGCCTCCCAAGTAACTGGGATTACAGGAGTGCACCACTATGCCTGGCTAATTTTTGGATTTTTAGTAGAGATGGGGTTTCACCATGTTGGCCAGGCTGGTTTCGAACTGCTGACCTCAGGCAATTCACCTGCCTCGGCCTCCCAAAGGGCTGGGATTATAGGTGCGAGCCACTGCGCCAGGCCTAAATGATACTTCTTGAGAAAAACTTCCTGCCACACCCCTCCTCCATCCTAATTATGTCTCTTTCCTGCTAGTGTCTCTCATAAAGTCTATTTTTTCGTTTCCCCGTAGAATTAGTAATGATGTGTTTGTCTTTGTGCTTTTCAATGTAATGTCTCTCTCCTGCTAGACTCCAAACTCCACATAGACAGGGAGCCTGTCTGCTGCTCTCAACTTTGGACTCAGCATCTAACGTAGTCCCGGGTGCTTAGGAGATGCTCAACAAATACTTAACAATTGGGTGAACACATGGCTATGTTGCCACAGAATTTGAAAGGTAATGGACAATGTGATAAATGAATGTGGTATTAGGATTTAGCATGGGCTGGAAGCAGTGGCTCACACCTATAATTCTAGCACTTTGGGAGGCTGACGCGGGCAGATCACTTGATGCTAGGAGTTCGAGACCAGCCTGGGCAATATGGTGAAACCCTGTCTCTACAAAAAATACACAAAAATTAGCTGGGCGTGGTGGTGTGTGCCTGTATCCCAGCTACCTGGGAGGCTGAGGTGAGAGGACTGCTTGAGCCTGGGAGGTCAAGGCTGCAGTGAAACATGATTGTGCAACTGTACTCTAGCCTGGGCAACAGAGTGAAACCCAGTCTCAAAAAAAAAAAAAAAAAAAGATTTAGCATGAATAATACCTGTATTGCCATCCTCCCAGAACCCATTCCACATTGGGAGTGAGAGCATTACGGGTGCTCACAGGCTGCTCTGGGTCACTCCTGTCCTTCTGTGCTCCTCTTCACTCCCTCCAGCTCATTCCCCACATGCGGATGAAGAAGAAGCAACAAAGAGCATCTAGCACATTGAATGCCTGGTAAAAAGGCATCCTCTTCCTCATCGACATGGATGGAGCATTCATGCCATGCCCACAGAAATGAAAGGCAAATAGCCTGACTCGGAATCAATGCTTAGTTCTTCCCTGGCTCTGTGACTGCATAGATGTATGGTCTCATATGGAGAAGTTTGTATCCCTATGGATGCCCCACCCATTTCATGCATCTAATAGGAATATGAAATGTGCAGAGGTAAGTGAGAGTGCTTCTTATGCTCTAAACCTGTGAACAACCACATGGATGTGTCACTGTGTGGTGTAAAGAATGACAAAAAATATTAGATATACTGGTTTTGCTGTTTTTAACAACTGAAGGTGCTACTATTAGGTATCTTACTAATTGTCTTCATGGTAAGAATAATGAGCAACTTGATCTTTCCACTTTGAGAAGAATACTTAATTATAGATAAGAATAGGTAGAAGTGACCTAACTTCAAAAATATTTCCAAAATCGGCAATTCATGGTCAAGATGAACTTAGCACTTAAGTTATGTGACCTATTAGTAATAACTTTCTAGGTTGTGCTATACTAAAATGTATGTTTTTCTCTGATAGTTATGTATTATTCTATAACAAAACACTTTTATTTTTCTGTTTGTAAAAGTAATACATACTCAGATTCAGATGATACAAAAATGTCCTAAATTCGCAAGAGAAAATCATTCATAAATGTCTTCTCTTTAGCTACTTCAAAAAATATTTTAAAATAAGTAAAACTTCTAAGTTAATATAAAGAAGTTTTATGAACAAACATTACCTGTGGGGATTTTAATCTCTCATACGTGTGGTTATGTCAAAAGAATATGATCATATTGCATAAAGCGTACATTTTTGTTTATGATACATTTCCAACTTATCAGCTATTAGTTCTTGCAGGGAAAATGTCTTGCCAATGTGTACTTGAGAAGACCATCCTTTTCAGTTGAACAACAAGAACCAAAATGTTAATCAAATATGTTCAGTGACTTTACAATTTGCAGAGCAACTAAGAAATATAGAAATTGGGCTGGGGGAGGGGTGGCTCACACCTGCAATCCCAGCACTTTGGGAGGCCAAGGCGGGTGGATCACCTGAGGTCAGGAGTTCAAGACTAGCCTGGCAAACATGGAGAAACCTTGTCTCTACTAAAAACATAAAAATTAGCCAGGCACGGTGGCACATGCCTGTAATCCCTATTACTCGGGAGGTTGAGGCAGGAGAATCACTTGAACTCGGGAGGCGGAGGCTGCATTGAGCTGAGATCTTGCCATTGCATTCCAGCTGGGGCAACAAGAGTGAAACTCCGTCTCAAAAAAGGCCGGATGGGGTGACTCACGCCTGTAACCCCAGCACTTTGGGAGGCTGAAGCAGGCCGATCACGAGGTGAAGAGATTTAGACCATCCTGGCCAACATGGTGAAATCCCATCTCTACTAAAAATACAAAAATTAGCTGGGCATGGTGGCACGTGCCTGTAGTCCCAGCTACTCAGGAGGCTAAGGAAGGAGAATCGCTTGAGCCTGGGAGGTGGAGGTTGCAGTGAGCCAAGATCGTGCCACTTCACTCCAGCCTGGGCAACAGAGTGAGACTCCATCTCAAAAACAAACAAACAAAAACAAAAGAAAAATACGGAAATTGTTAGCAATGAGAATGATGTGAGGAACTCAGTATTTTTAAGCTGTTAGATGGTAGGGGGCGAGAGATAAAACCTTCACGGCATACGCTTACCTTGTAGGTCATTAATAAATACAGACAATACTACGGCTCTGACTTTACACAGCCACAGTTCATCCACATTGCCACAAGGAAGTAGCCAGGGATATTACTAACTTTAAATACCAGCCTGTCAGCAAGAATGAAGCTGAAATTCAGGGATGTTCCAAGAAAGGGCAGAAACATGCCAGGAGCATTAAGTAAACTTTCAGGCGGAATCTTTGTGAATTACTGGGGAGTCCTGGATTTCGAAATTCTTTTGCAGTTCACACCACCCACGTGTCAGTAAATAGGCTGAGGCTAAGGCTATTCCTGTTCTATACTGCCACCTAGTGGATGATGATACCCGCGTTCCTTCGTGCATTTGCTTCAGAGAGACTTGCCCTAGTTAGCAAACCAGCTGATGAATATTATTTGAGACACAAATGAACTAACCTTTGAGTTTGTTTCCTTTGGACTTTGAAATGTCTGTTTACTGAAGCGAATGTGGCATTTCATCATCTTCTATCAGCCTGTAGGAAAAAATAAGCAGCATTTATAAATGGCATCTCTTTTCAATAATTAAAAATGCATAAGGGTGGTAATATTCCCACTGAGTAGCCATCAATAATTAAGTTTTAAAATTTCTCTTTTTCTCCTTCTCTGTCTTTCCCATTTACTTTTGAACCTTTAACTACTCTACTGTGTCATTTCAGGCAAAAAAACAATGTTAGACCCAGGTTTCAGATTCCATTGTTGTAGAAACAACATATTGGCCAGGCGCAGTGGCTCACACCTGTAATCCCAGCACTTTGGGAGGCTGAGGCGGGTGGATCACGAGGTCAGGAGTTCAAGACCAGCCTGGGCAAGATGGTGAAACCCCATCTCTACTAAAAGTACAAAAAAATTAGCCGGGCGTGGTGGCAGGTGCCTGTAATCCCAGCTACTTGGGAAGCTGAGGCAGAGAATTGCTTGAACCCAAGAGGCAGAGGTTGCAGTGAGCCGAGACAGCACCACTGCACTCCAGCCTGGGCGACAGAGTGAGACTCTGTCTCAAAAAAAAAAAAAAAAGAAACAATATATTAGTGAATACTGGTATCAATATAGCAGGTCATGAGCAGCATCGAAAAAAGGAAAGATCTATTTTATTTATTTATTTGAGACGCAGTCTTGCTCTGTCACCCAGGCTGGAGTGCAGTGGCTCAATCTCGGCTCACTGCAAACTCTGCCTCCTAGGTTCAAGTGATTATCCTGTCTCAGCCTCCCGAGTAGCTGGGGACTATAGGCACGCACCACCACACCTGGCTAATTTTTGTATTTTCAGTAGAGACGGGGTTTCAGCGTGTTGGCCAGGCTGGTCTCAAACTCTTGACCTCAGGTGGTCCACCCGCCTCGGCCTCCCAAAGTGCTAGGATTACAGGTGTGAGTCATTGTGCCTGGCCAGATCTATTTAAAATGATTTGAAGAGGCCGAGCTCATGTTACGTTTTTACCACTTTTTTTTTTTTTAAGATAATTAAGGAAGACTATGAACAAAAATTAAAAAAAAAAAGAGAAAGATTAGACTAGAATCTAAAATGTCAGAAGGGGCTGGGTATGGTGGCTCATGCCTGTAATCCCAGCACTTTGGGAGGCTGAGGCAGGTGGATCTCTTGAAGTCAGCAGTTTGAGACCAACCTGGCCAACATGGTGAAACCCTGTCTCTACTAAAAATACAAAAATTAGCTGGGCATGGTAGTGCATGTCTGTAATCCAGCTACTAGGGAGGTTGAGGTGGGAGGATCATTTGAACCCACGAGGCGGAGATTGCAGTGAGCCAAGATTACACCACTGCACTCCAGCTGGGCGACAGAGTGAGACTCTGTCTAAAATAAAGTAAAATAAAATAAAATAAAATAAAATGTCAGAGTGCTTCTCACAGATAGAGTAAATGTTGCTCTGTGAAATTTCTGTTGCACACGTGTGTATTTGTGTATACTAGGGCATGATGTAAAGGGCTTTTCTTTCTGTAGGTCAAGGTAAAAAAAGTTCAAAAGCTTCTGTTCTATTGTTCTAAAAAAATCAAACTAAAGCTAAAATCCACATTGTATTTCAAATAGGTTTTCTTGTGTATAAACAGGTTTCTATATATTTCTTTTTCCTTTTTTTTTTTTTTTTTTTTTTTGAGTACTGCTCTGTCGCCCAGGTTGGAGTGCAGTGGTGCTATCTGGGTTTAAGTGATTCTCTTGCCTCAACCTCCTGAGTACCTGGGACTACAGGTGCCTGCCACCACGTCTGGCTAATTTTTGTATTTTTAGCGTTGGCCAGGCTGTTCTCGAACTCCTGACCTCTGGTGATCCACCCGCCTTGGCCTCCCAAAGTGCTGGGATTACAGTGAGCCACCATGTCCAGCCAGTTTCTAAATATCTTTGTTTTTTTTTTTTTTTTTGAGACAGAGTTTCGCTCTTGTTGCTCAGGCTGGAGTGCAATGGTGTGATCTCTGCTCATTGCAACCTCTGCTTCCCCAGTTCAAGCGATTCTCCTGCCTCAGCCTCCTGAGTAGCTGGGATTACAGGCATGTGTCACCATGCCTGGCTAATTTTTGTATTTTTAGTAGAGATGGGGTTTCTCCATGTTGGTCAGGCTGGTCTTGAACTCCCGACCTCAGGTGATCCGCCTGCCGTGGCCTCCCAAAGTGCTGGGATTACAGGCATGAGCCACCGTGCCCGGCCATATTTCTTTAAAAGGCTGTTAAAATGCCCATGGCAGTAAATGGGATGGAATTTGAGGCACATAAATGGGAAACCTATGCTTGCCAGTCCAGTCTATTCTTTTCTCCTTGATGCTGGGGTAACATATGACTGACCTCTGGAAGTTCCATCATGATGACACCAAGCCATTCAAGCAAGACAATCCTAGTTTTGAATTTCGATGCATAAACTTGCTAGCTGAACCTCAGCATCCTAATCTGAAAATGAGAAGCCAATAGGTGATGTGCCCACCACATGGTAGATACTCAACATTAGGTAGGTAGCTATTAGAAACAGCATGAGTTGCCAGGTGCCACGGCTCATGCCTATAATCTCAGCACTTTGGGAGGCTGAGGTGGGAGAATCACTTGAGCCCAGGAGTTTGACACCAGCCTGCACAACATAGCATAGGGAGACCCTGTCTCTACAAAAAATAAAAATTAGCCGGGCACAGTGGCTCATACCTGTAGTCCAAGCTACTCAGGAGGCTGAGGTGGGACGTCAAGGCTGCAGCGACTGATGATTGCACCACTGCACTCTGGCCTGTGCCACAGAGCGAGATCCTGTCTCAAAAAAGAAAAAAAAAAAAAAAAGAAATAACATAAATCACTAATTCACAGACACCATTTAAATAGCTGCAGGAGCCTTCATTGCCCTAGATTTCTCTATCTTAGAATTGTAAATATCTCTAAACAATTTAAAGCCTACAGCTGAGCCTGAACCCCAACAAGGACTTTTTACCTTTTTGGGGCACTCTGACAAGACTCTTAACTCTATTCTTTTACTCTGTTTACAGCTGTTATGTATTACCAATCTCAGTGGAACTGCTTTCCTTCCTTGTGTAGTGCCTTATATATTTTACAGAGCACATAGGTCCCTGGTAGTTTTCCTCTCAAAGCAGGGCACCCTTCTGTCGCCCAAATGTCAGGACGGTGTTCTGCGGGAGTGGGACGGGCCTGGAGAGGAGTGAGGCCCTTCCCTTCCGCGTGGTCTCTCTCCCCCGTCGTCCCACTCTGCTTCCTCCTTCCTCTGCTGACCTGCTGCAGCTTATCCCAGAGGAAGTGGAACTGACAAACCATTGCTAAAAATACCCCCAGCTTGCCTCCTCAAGGGGGTGTCCCGTGAGGAAATGAGAAAATGAACGAGCAGTCTATAAGACCAACAAGGGCTACACAAACACCAGAGGCGGTTTTTATGTTATGGATCCACTCCCAGTAATGTTAGGGGCAGGGACTTGGTGAGGCAGCCGTGGCCTGCCCCTTACTAGCTGTGTGACCTCAGGCAAATCATCAAACCTTTTGAAGCCTGGGTTAATTCCTTTGTAAACTGGAAAATAATACCTACCATTCTCAGGGTTCTTTAAGAATCAAAGCACACAGGCAAGGTAGTGGAGACCTTAAAAACATCCTAGCCATTATAAGTGATCCATAAATACCAATGGTTGAGTTAAAAATTTTTTTAAAATTATTTTATTTACTTTTTTTAGAGAAGGTCTTGCTCTGTCCTCAGGCTAGAGTGCTGTGGTGTGATCATAGTTCACTACAGCCTCGAACTCCTGCCTCAAGCCATCCTCCTGCCTCAGCCTCACAAAGCACTAGGATTATAGGCACAAGTCACCATGCTGGTCCCAATGGTTTTTATAATCATATCTCCTCAGATTTGCTGCCTTTGAAGGACCAGAAAAGTGTTGCTCAAGTTCAAGTTAAAAAGTTGAAGTTGGCCGGGTGTGGTGGCTCACGCCTGTAATCCCGGCACTTCGGGAGGCTGAGGTGGGTAGATCTCCCGAGGTCAGGAGTTTGGGACCAGCCTGGCTAACATGGTGAAACCCTGTCTCTACTAAAAATACAAAAATTAGCCAGGCATGGTGGCACACACCTGTAATCTCAGCTATGTGGGAGGCTGAATCAGGATAATAGCTTGAACCTGGGAGGCGGAGGTTGCAGTGAGCTGAGATAGTGCCACCATACTCCAACCTGGGCAACAAGAACAGAACTCCATCTCAAAAAGAAACAAAACAAAACAAAACAAGTTAAAGTTTCCCTTAAGCTATAGTTAAAATGTTATGCCCTTTAAGACTCGTGAGTTGTGGGGAAAACGGAGGAAAGGCAAGAAATGTGGGGCAGAGGAGCCTTCTTGGTGCAGACTCTCATATCACATCGCGTCAACTGCAGTGACACTGCACCGTATCGGGTGAATTTCCAAACTTGAAATTTGGCTTCAGAGTGGCCAGTGTCACGATGAGCTCCATGATGGTCTAGTATTCCATTTTCAGTTAACAGTGTTTTCAAACCACAGAGGTTGCTTATCACTTTGTAAGTCTTGCTGTAATACTGTCTGCTTATCTGCTGGAAATCGCCGTCTCCCTTAGTTTATGTCCTTCTGAGTCATAGAAGGCAGGCAGACCTCAGGTGCAAAAGGCACTGATGGTGAAGGTGTGGGAGGAGGAGGAACATAAGAGACTGAAGGAGAAAGGCAAGGCGTGGGAGAGACAGTGGAGTGCTGGAAGAGGAACTTTCTGATTGTGTTTTTAGGGGAAATGTTTCATCAAAGGCTGCTGTGCCTACCACTCCTAATAGAGGAGATGATTTTAGGTGGTAAACAGTTGAACATATGAAACTTCAGGCCAAAAAATGAAAAAAGATAAAAATAAAATAAATTTAAAAAAGAAATAAAATGCCAGGTCATGCATGGTGGCTCACACCTGTAATCCCAGCACTTTGAGAGGCCGCGGCAGGTGGATCGCTTGAGTTCAGGAGTTTGAGGCCAGTCTGGGCAACGCGGCAAAACCGTGAGAACAGATTGGGGTTGGGCCCGGTTTCTGACAATCGTTCCGGATTCGAAGGCTTGTGAGGCGAGGGTCCTTAGGAGTAACCTTGTCTACTAAACGAGCTCTTTGCCCAGGTAAGCAAATCACCTGCCCAAATACATTGATTTGCAGGAATTTTCTGAAGCAAATTGCCAAGTTACATATTGGCTTACACTCTTATTTTCCTGGGCGAGTGTTTCCTGGAACAAAAAGTTGTATCATATTGATATAGATGGACTCAGTTCTCATAATTATTTGTTTAGTTAATGTGTGTTTGAAAATATATAACTAGGCCAGGTGAGGTGGCTCACACCTGTAATCCTAGCACTTTGGGAGGCCAAGGTGGGCAGATCACCTGAGGTCTGGAGTTCCAAGACCAGCCTGGCCAACATGGTGAAACCCTGTCTCTACCAAAAATACAAAAATTAGCCATGTGTACTGGTGCATGCCTATAATCCGAGCCACATGGGAGGCTGAGGCACAAGAATTACTTGAACCCAGGAGGTGGAGGTTGCGGTGAGCTGAGATTGTGCCACTGCACTCCAGCCTGGGCGACAGAGTGAGACTCTGTCTCAAAAAAAAAAAAAAAAGAAAAGAAAAGAAAAGAAAATATATAACTAGTGACATTTTGAGGTGGATGATTCAAATAAAATAAAAAACAAAACAAAAAATAAGAAAAAAAGTAAATATATAACTAGCACATCCAACCACTGATCTTGAAGGTAATATTATTTAGGACAACACTGAAGAATATTGGGTTTAAAGTTAAAAACTAAGTTGATTTAAAGAAAAATACATTAAATAATTAATAGTACGGATGATACTTATTTATCTATGACAA
The DNA here is from genome assembly GCF_037993035.2 of Macaca fascicularis. Taxonomy (NCBI): domain Eukaryota; kingdom Metazoa; phylum Chordata; class Mammalia; order Primates; family Cercopithecidae; genus Macaca; species Macaca fascicularis. The sequence continues at coordinate 77,451,143 of NC_088392.1, read as the reverse complement.
AATCTATTCAACTAGGACAACAATCGTGACCACTGTAAATGAAAGACTGAAATGTGAAAAGCACTGCTCAACACTCAAAATATCCCGGTAGGGTCTAGGCTAGAGGACAGCCCTAGCACAGGGGCAGGCATGTAACTCACAGGTGAATCATCAGAAGGAACCAGGGGAAGAGAGTGGGGTTGCAGAGGGGGGTCACCTGATCTGGGAGGGACATGAACACCCACTGGGTTTGGTGTCGTTTCTGTTGTGCAAATGAACTGAGAATTAGAAAAGTCCCCGGGCTGGAAACAGAGTTTGTAGTGGACCTACTTGGGTCTAAAGCTTTCAAATAGGAAGTAACAGCTGGGTTGGAAGATCCCATGCAAGGCAGTTGGGTTCCCCAAGAAAGGCACCTGCCATCGCGGTCACCAGGCCCCACTGAGAACAGGCCAGGTGCCAACTGAACAGCACAGTGAAGAGAGGCTGAGATTCATTTAAGGTCAAGCCAGCCTATATGGCTTGGTGAGGAATATTTTGGACAAACTGAGAAGGACAGAAGGCAAAGGCAAGGGCAGCTTCTGGTTTTCTAGGAGTCTGGGCCAAAGAAACTTCTAGGGTGGAGCCAGTATAGGGAAAAGGTAACATTCAAATCAATGCAGGCCAAGGTTAGCTTGAATCCAAGAAGAGGAACCTTTGGGACCAGACAGGGAATGGCCTTTCTTTGGTAGAAACACCAGCAATCAGGGCAGAATCCTGAGCATCTGCTGTTCTCAGGTGGCTGCTGAGACCAAATAAAGCTTGGTCCTGGGTCAGGGGCTGATGTAGCAAGCACAGACGTGGGTTCTGAAAGTTGCTGAGAATCTCGCTGCTGGGAATCACCCGGGGACCTAAACCTTAGATAGCTTTACCAGCATTCTACTCAAGCCAAACCGGGTGGGATCCATCCTAGAGTAAAACCTAGAGAATCCAGAAAGAAGACATTCTAAAAGTAACCCTAGGCCAGGTGCCATGGCTTATGCTCATAATCCCAACACTTACGGAGGCCGAGGCAGGAGGGTTGCTGGAGCCCAGGAATCCAAGGCTGCAGTGAGCCAGTGAGCTTGGGCGATAGAGCGATACCTTGTCTCAAAAAGAAAAAGTAATCCTAGCCCTAGTCCCTTTCCTTCAAGACAAGGACAAAATATTGTCGATATTCTACAAATCCACGATTTCTAGTGATTCTTGTAACAGCTGCAGTGTTACTCACTGCCTTGTTAACTCCTTGGTAGCTTCCCCGACCAGTGTTGCGCGTTGCATTGCGGCTGGAAGTGGCTCCATGGTCAGACTGTTTAGGTACACGTGAAATGAATGTTCCATCATTCAGAACTCAGAGCACCTCACACCAGTCACTTGCCCTCTCTGAGGCTGAGATTTTTGCCTTTGTACCTACTTTGTGGACGTACTGTGAAGTGGGAGTGACAGAATTTATGTAGAATGCTCAGCACATGGCGAGCACTTCATAAATATTAGCTGTTAGCTCTTAATTAATTAATTTAAATCTTTTTTTTTTCTTTCTAGCTCTAATTTTTATGAAGCCTTAAGGGAATTTTTGATTTGGGATTTTTGCTTCCCCTGGACCTGGAGGAAGAGAAAGGAAGGCCAATGAGTGAGCGATGACAGTGCAGAGGCACCTGGGCAAAGCTCCGTGGCCTTTGGGAAAAGAGGCTACTCGGCTCAGGTGATTAAGTACATGTGTGACCTTAATTCCTCTGTCAAAACAACAACAACAAAATCCCCAAACTATGAAAAGCCACAGACTTCTAGGAATAGAAGACAAAAGGAGGAAGGACGGGGAGGAGGAAGATACCAAGGGGAAAATGATGGGAAAAGCTGATTTTGTAGCCCTGAGCATATAGGAAACGCCCCCACGCTGATGACTTCTTCGAATAAATGTTGCTTGAAGAAAAGAAAGGCACCAGAAAGAGCAGAAAACAATTGGGTGAATGAAAGAATGTCCTGCAGAGGAGACGTATGTGCAAATGCAGATATTCCATGAAAAGCTATAGCTTTTTTTTTTTGAGAGGGAGTTTCACTCTTGCTGCCCAGGCTGGAGTACCATGGCCCAATCTTGGCTCATTGCAACCTCTGCCTCCCAGGTTCAAGCGATTCTCCTGTCTCAGCCTCCTGAGTAGCTTGGATTATGGGCACCCACCACCATGCCTGGCTAATTTTTGTATTTTTAGTAGAGGCAGGGTTTCACCATGTTAGCCAGGCTGGTCCCAAACTCCTGACCTCAGGAGATCTACCCACCTCAGCCTCCCAAAAGTGCTGGTATTATAGGCGTGCACCACCACACCTGGCTAATTTTGTCTTTTTAGTAGAGACAGGGTTTCATCATGTTGGTCAGGCTGGTCTCGAACTCCTGACCTCAGGTGATCCGCCCACTTTGGCCTCCCAAAGTGCTGCGATTACAGGTGTGAGCCACCCCCTGTATAGATTTTATGTACTATAGATTTTATGTGCATATAATTGTAATTTTGTGAAACATGTATCTACCTTCATAATAATTAGAAGAGAATTTAGAATAATTAAAATAAATTCTTCAGTAAATATTTAAAGATACTTAATTCATAAAAAATATAAAACAGCCTGTAATCCCAGCACTTTGGGAGGCCGAAGCAGGTGGATCACTTGAGCTCAGGAGTTTGATACCTGCCTGGGCAACATGGCAAAACCTCATCTCTAGAAGAAAAAATACAAAAAATTAGCCAGGTGTGGTGGTGCGCGCCTGTGATCCCAGCCACTCGGGAAACTGAGGTGGGAGGATTGCTTGAGCCCAGGAGGTTGAGGCTGCAGTGAGCCGTGATCGTGCCACTGTACTCCAGCCTGGGCAACAGAGCAAGACCCTGTCTCAAAAAAAAAACAAAAACCAACAAAACAAAACAAAAAACAAAACTATGTTCCCATAGGAACATTGTTTTTGTTGACTCCCAGGCTATTACTTTTTTTACAATTTTATTTTATTTATTTATTTATTTATTTAGGAGACAGAGTCTTACTGTCAGAGGCTGGAGTGCAGTGGTGCAGTGGTGCAGTCTCAGCTCACAGCAACCTCTGCCTCCCGGGTTCAAGCAATTCTCCTGTCTCAGCCTCCTGAATAGCTGGAATTACAGGCACCCGCCACTACACCTGGCTAATTTTTGTTTTCAGTTTCACCATGTTTGCCAGGCTAGTCTTGAGCTGCTGACCTCAAGTTATCTGCCCATCTCGGCCTTCCAAAGTGCTGGGATTACAGGTGTGAGCCATGGCGCCTGGCCCCAGGCTATTATTTTTGGTAAGAAAATGTTTCGTCATTTTGCATTTGCCTACGAAGGCAGTGACTGACACATCTGACACATTTATAATCACAAATTCAAACAAAAGCACCAGAACTCCCCAGGTCAGATAGGAGGCTGTTTATGCCGAATCGGAGCATGCAGGATGTCAGAGGACTTCTCTGAGGGCGCTTATATTTCCTTATTCTTTATTTGCATCTGGTTCTCCTTTGTGACTCTGTAATGCCCTATATTTCTCCAAATATAGCACTTACCCACCGTATTATAAGTACCTGTTGATTTGTCTCTCTCTCCGCCTTGAACTGCAAATGAAAAAAGTGATGATAAATATGAGTTGAATTAATGAATTCAACAATTTATTAGATGCCTAGTGTATGACAGACACCTTTTAGGCATTGGGGTTTGGTGCACAATGGCAAATAGAATCCCTGACTTCATGGAGTTTTTATTGTAGTCAGAGGAAACAGATCATAACAAGGAAATAAACATCTGTACTACCTCAGACAGTGATAAGTGCTATGGATAAAAATAACACGGGGGCCAGCCGCGGTGGCTCATGCTTGTAATCCCAGCACTTTGGGAGGCCTAGGTGGGAAGATTACTTGAGCTCAGGAGTTCAAGACCAGCCTGGGCAACACGGCGAAACCCTGTCTCTACTAAAAACAAAAAAATTTAGCCTGGTGTGGTGGCGGGCGCCTGTAATCCCAGCTACTAAGGAGGCTGAGATAGGAGAATCACTTGAACCCGGGAGGTGGAGGTTGCCGTGAACCAAGATTGCATCATTGTACTCCAGCTTGGGCGACAGAGTGAGACTCTGTCTCAAAACAAACAAAGGAATGGGGAATGCTGGGGTAGGGAGCCCTGAAGGAGCAGCAGGAGCAAGCCCCATGGACAGCTGGTGGAGGGGGCACCTGGGCAGAGGGAGGGGCTGCGTACATGCCAAGGGCCAGGCACAGGCATCTGTGTTCCAGGTATTGGGGGCAGGGGGATGGGGAGGCCATGAGAGGACAGTAGTCAGATATCAGATCAAAGAGATATAGAACCTGGCACGTCACTACAAGAAGTTAGCCGCCTTCTTCTCCTCCTCCTCCTCCTCCTTGTTCTTCTTTCTTTGGCTAAAGCCATCATCCCCTCAGCCTCTTGAGTGGCTGGGACTACAAGTGTTCACCACCACACCTGGCTGGCCTTCTATTCTGAATGAGTTAGGAGTCAATGGGAGGTTTTGAGTAGGAAGTGATATGATGTGGTTTTCCATTTTGAAAGGACCCTGTGGCTGCTGAATTGAGAACGGTGTGAGAAAGTAAAGACTGAAGCAGCAAAACAGTTTGGAGGCTACTGCAACAATCCAGGCAAGAAATGATGGTGCTTCAGCATGGAGGAAGGTAGCCACTCAGGTTCTGGATAGCCTGGGGGGTTGAGCGAGCTATGAAATGGGAGAGAAAAAGAGGAATCAAGCCTGATTCCGAGGCTGCTGGCGGGAGCGCCTGGAAGGATAGCAGTTACCTTCTCTATGGAGGGGAAGCTATGGGAGAAGACAGCATGGTGTGTGAAGAAGTCCAGAAGTTTGGTTTTGGACATATTAAGTTTCAGTCGCTTAGTAGACATATCTTTCCTATTTATGTTGAATTCTCCATCCAACTTAGAGGGTAGACAGGGTTTCTTTTTCAGTGTTACAACCTAACAGGAACTGAGAACTTACATAACAGACCAGTAGGAACTGAAACAGTAGAAGGGATGGGGAAGAGGGTTTTGAGTGTTTTTGTTTAAATATAAGGAGACAAATTTACATCCCACAATCCATTTTCCTTCAGCAACTAGTAGTACTTTTCATGCAGTCTTTAACAGTTAGCCCAGGGCCACTAGCTCTCAGTGTTGTACCCCCTTGGATTAGGTAATTCTGAAGGAAAGATTGGAATAATGAGAAGTATGTGGGTCCTATTGGGAAAGGCAGCCCACCATGGACCCTGAAGGTCCCTGCCTGTTCTTGCTGAGTGTGCTGGAATTTTTTTTTTTTTTTTTTTTTTTTTTTGAGACGGAGTCTTACTCACTCTGTCACTCAGACTGGAGTGCAGTGGCATGATCTCAACTCACTGCAAGCTCTGTTTCCTGGGTTCAAGCTATTCTCCCACCTCAGCCTCCCGAGTAGCTGGGATTACAGGCATCCACCACCATGCCCGACTAATTTTTGTATTTTTAGTGGAGACATGTTGGCCAGGCTAGTTTTGAAACCCTGACCTCAGGTGATCCGCCCACCTTGGCCTCCCAAAGTGCTGGCATTACAGGCGTGAGCCACTGTGCCCAGCCGAGTGTACTGGATTTTAGGACTGATCTGTCTCCTGATACTGAATGGTTTCTCTGGTTAGTCACACAGGCAATTAAACAGGTCAAAGTGGAGAAAGACTGGCTCATTTGTTGCTTGCTCAAGGGCCAGGCCCTTAGCCCTGGGTTCCTCTCCTGTAACGCAACCCACTGCATGTGCAGGTATCATCTCGGACTATGATGTCATCCCTATGTTGTGTATGGGGAAGAGAACTAGGGCAAATATGCTCATGTTGTTTGCTGTGCTGTTAGTAATAAAGTCCTTTGTCTCTGACCCAACAGGCTTCTGCTAGCATCAATGAAACAGTTAACAGTGTAAGTTGGAGAAAGTTCCAGAGCTTTTACAGTTCTTGACAGGCCTCATCTCTCTCAAAGGAGTCTAAAGCCCCATCTGGGATTAAGGGGTAGCTTGGGGTGAAACATGATGGGGATCTGGCCAGATGCCCCAGGTCCAACTAGGAAGAAATCCATTTTCTCTTGGGGACTTTGGTACTGAATGAAATATTTGGGGATAGGAGCAAAATGAAGGACACAGATTATATGGAGTTTAAAGGATTAGGCTAATTGCCAATTTGTTGATACTCTTTGACCCAACATATAGTGGTAAACATGAGTCCTTTTTATAATCCCTTAGGCTTGAGTGGAAGATGGGGACAGGTGGAAAGTGCATTTTCAGAGTAAAGACAGCAGATAATGACTGCTGAAACAAAAGAAATCCAAGTCCACTTTCACCTAGGGAGAGACAGTTGGCCAGGCTACAAAAAAAGGAAAAAAAAAAAAGAAAAAGAAAAACAGCAGGACCTGAATTTTTACAAAGAAAACCAATTTGCCATTTCCTTTTAAGAAATTTTAGCCTGGCTAGCCCACTGGTGTGCTGACCCTCCTCATTCACATTAATTACTATCGAGTCCACCTCCCTTCTCTGTGGCACTGATGCCCAGTGAGAGACCAGCCCGCAGATGCCTATGGAAGTGCTCGGGGAAGTACAAAAGCCTAGAAGGGTTTATTGATTGTCTATGAGAACACCAGAAGGAGATGCCATTTCAGTAAGCATCAACCTTTTAAAAATGGACAGTAGTAATGTAGAAATGTGCCAAATACCTGAAGATCTGCAAATTTATTATTATTATTATTATTATCATTATTATTATTATTTTGAGACAGAGTCTCACTCTGTGGCTCAGGCTGGAGTGCAGTGGTGCAATCTCAGCTCATGCAACCTCTGCCTCCCAGGTTCAAGGGATTCTCCTGCCTCAGCCTCCCGAGTAGCTGAGATCATAGGCACGCACAATCACACCTGGCTAATTTTTGTATTTTTAGCAGAGATGGGGTTTCACTGTCTTGGTCAGGCTGGTCTTGAACTCCTCAGTTCAAGCAATCTGCTCACCTCAGCCTCCCAAAGTGCTGGGATTACAGGTGTGAGCCACCACACCTGGCCCCAAATCTATTGTTTATACTATATGTGGTATAATCCTTCTTCCTTCTATTGGAGCCCATCTTTTTTGAGTTGATACCAATGATGAAAAAGGGAGAGAGTGCATGATGGCGTTTGTCTGGAACCATTGACACAAAAAGCACACAGATTAATCAGTACTGCAGCAATGGGCTTGAGTGAGACACAGGGAAATCTCATGTTCCCACCAGTGATTTCATCAGTGGTTTATCCCGTGGCCCCTCTAGCTTCTTCAGCCCTCTGGCTTGCCAAGTCTGTTCCCAGAGGGATGAGGAGAGGGTTAGTTTGACACACTGTGACAAATGTTACATAAGTACCTGATGTTGACAGACATACTCTATCTTGATAGTCTTTCCCTTGCCCCCTTAAGAAAGTAGAAGGCTGTCCCTGTGGCTATGCCTGTAATCCCAGCACTTTGTGAGGCTGAGGTGAGAGGATCACTTACTCCTGGGAGTTTGAGACCTGGGCAACAAAGTAAGATCCCATCTGCGGAAAAAAAAAAAATCAGCCTGGCCTGGCACGGTGGTACATGCCTGTGGTCCCAGCTACTTGACAGGCTGAAGTGGGAGGATCGCTTGAGCCCAGGAGGTTGAGGCTGCCGTAAGCCCTGATCATGCCACTGCACTCCAGCCTGGGCGACAGAGCAAGACCCTGTCTCAAAAAGAAAGCAGGAAATACTTAATTCCTATATTTCCTTTTATTCCTTTGAACGACACTGCCATCCCCAAGAGAAAAAGATAAGAAAATGGAAAGATGATGAAATTAAAAGATGCCAGAAGCCACTTTGATAAGAAGTAGAAGCTCTGTACTTCTATACATAGATAATACTCTTATTTCACAGAGTGTGTTGGCTGAATTTTAAAAAAACTTTATCTTCCCCCATACAGAATAGTCTGTCTTATTTTAATGTGCAAAATTTCTTATTACTCCTCTTACTCACTGTTCCAAGTGTTTCTATAAAAGGACAAACATGATATCTCAAACTGAAGTCTACATCACCGACTTCCAAATTAGATTCTAATTATTTCTATCCTCTTTTGCTCTCATGTCTTACAACAAAAAAATACATTAATTGCAGACAGTCTCCAAGTCAGGCTCCTGCAATAGGGTTGGTGAATTAATGGATGTTTCTGCATCATTTAAAAAACGAACAGCACTAGTACAAATGCTCATTGTTTCTACAGCAGGGATTTTTGTGGGTAATCATTATCCCACTGAGTCCACAGACAGAGATATAATTACATTCTTCTCTGGGGAGTGGTCTGTTGAGAAAAACACTTTCAGCTTTGTTGCTGAGAAGCAGTATTAGGGCTGGAAAAAAAAAGAAATATCGATTATCATGTGTTCTGGAAGGGAAGGACTGATGGTCTGAGAAGGAAGCATGTACACTGCAGGTTTTTGAGTAGAGAAATGTTTCCTCTCGGTCCGCAGCTTTTCCTATGCATTCCAGACCATCCCTAGGTTGTGGTACTGGGTAACCAAACAGGCCTATTTTTCAGGGTACCCGAACAGCCACATATAAGCCCTCTAACTATAAGGTTGTCATTGTGCTGTCCACTCCAGGACGTCAGACCTTCCCACATCAGTCATGTGTTGTTTCCCATACAGTGGGTGGGTTTGGTTGCTTGGTGGGTGACAGCCCCATGACCAGAACCAAAGAGGATTATTAACAAAGGGATTTTCTTACTTGCAACAGAGCAGAAGAACACCTGGGATAGCTCCCAAAGCAGTACCTCCCTGGACTGAGAGCTGGATCTGGTTTTTATAAGCAAAGGGTAATGAGGCATGATCTCACTGGATCCTGCCATGGGGTGACGCCACAGCTCAATCTGATTGGATCCTGGATCCTGCCATGTTGTGTCCATTTCTTAATCCAGTCCCCCATCCTCAGCCTGAGCACTTAGGTTTCCCCTGTGATTCTTGGTTCATCTGGGCATGCCCAAGTCACGTGACCCGAGGGTCCAGGGCAGCTGAAAAACAATCCGTAACTTTGTTATATAAAAGATGAATCAGATGGGTCTGGTGCTATAATGTGACTACGGAACCTGAAACCTAGTTACTTTAATTGGAATGTGTTGTAAATGTAAAATACATTTTGGATTTCTAAGACTTAGTACAAAAAATATGTATGTAAACCATCTCATTAATTTTTACACTGATTACATGTTGAAATGAGAATATTTTGGATATATTTGGCTAAATAAAATATATAATTAAAATGAACTTCACCCATGTCTTTTTGCTTTTAAAACTGTGGCTACTAGAATTTTTTTTTTTTTTTTTTAAACAAAGTCTCACTCTGTTGCCCAGGTTGGAGTGCAGTGGCACAATCTCGGTTCATTGCAACCTCCACCTCCTAGATTCTAGCGATTTTCCTGCCTCAGCCTCCCAAGTAGCTGGGACTACAGGTGCCCACCATCACGCCTGACTAATTTTTCTATTTTTAGTATAGACGGGGTTTCACCATGTTGGCCAGGCTGGTCTTGAACTCCTGACCTCAAGTGATCCCCCTGCCCTGGCCTCCCAAAGTGCTGGGTTTACAGGCATGAGCCACTGTGTCTGGCCTGGAAAATTTTAAGCTAGATGTATTTCTATGGGAAAGCACTGCTCTAGAAATTCAGAAAAATAGAATAATTGCACGTCAGGGAGAAGGAAAACAGGAAAAAAATAAGTATGCTGACTTTTCTTCCTCCTCTGGGTCCTGAGGGAATTAGAGAAGAAAAATATATCTTATATCTTAGAATTTTAGAGCTAGCAAAGCTATTAGAAATGATTGAGTCTGATATGTCTCAAAGCAGAGAACCTATCAGCTTCTGATGTAGAGGAGTCCTCAGAACTCAGCTTGAGAAGCTATGGTGGCATCCAGCAAACTTACTTTGCAGATGAGGGAACAAAGACTGAGGGAGTCTAAGAGGCATAAGGGCACCCTGCTAGTCAGTGGAGACCTACGACTAGAAACCAGGTCCTCCCTTAGCCTGCTCTCCTCTCTGGTACCCTGTGAAAATGTTTGCTTATTTCTCTTCTTAATAAGAATATCAAATAAGAATTTCATGCTTTTATTTTTAAAAACATACCAGTACTGCACATATAGAAAAGTGATATTATCCAAATAAATGTCAAGTTCAGTTCACTTCCTTTCACTCAACTGCCATGACACTTCCATATTTCCCTTTTATTCCAAATATTCTTTTTTTTTTTTTTTTGAGACGGAGTCTCGCTCTGTCACCCAGGCTGGAGTGCAGTGGCCGGATCTCAGCTCACTGCAAGCTCCGCCTCCCGGGTTCACGCCATTCTCCTGCCTCAGCCTCCCGAGTAGCTGGGACTACAGGCGTCCGCCACCACGCCCGGCTAATTTTTTGTATTTTTAGTAGAGACGGGGTTTCACCGTGTTAGCCAGGATGGTCTCGATCTCCTGACCTCGTGATCCGCCCGTCTCGGCCTCCCAAAGTGCTGGGATTACAGGCTTGAGCCAACCCGCCCGGCCCCAAATATTCTTAAGACTCCCCTTTGAGGCTTTATATTCTATTTTCTGCCACCTTGATGAGCCTTAAAAAAACCTCATTTGGATAGCTGCCTCTCTGGATCCAGACATGATTTGAGCGGATATTTCCTTTCCAGATTCCTCTCCTTTTCAAATTAATGTTTCCTCTTTAAAATATATACCCTCAAGCTATTCAGTCTTTTCTTCAGGATGCCTGTTAATAAAATGTGTCTTGTAACAACAGTGTCTATGGCCTCGCTGCAGCCAATTCAGCTCACTGAGAGGCGGCCCTCTATAGTACACTCTGATAAACTTCTTTACTTTCCTTCTATTGTAGTTCCATATTTCCTTAAAAAAAATCAGCCAGGTGTGGAGGCTCACGCCTGTAATCCCAGCACTTTGGGAGGTCGAGGCGGGCAGATCACCTGAGGTCAGGAGTTCGAGACCAGCCTGGCCAACATGGCAAAACCCTATCTCTACTAAAAATACAAAAATTAGCCAGGCGTGGTGGTGGGCACCTGTAGTCCCAGCTACTTGGGAGGCTGAGGCAGGAGAATTGCTTGATCCTGGGAGACGGAGGTTGCAGTGAGCTGAGATTGTACCACTATACTCCAGCCTGGGCAACACAGTGAGACTCCATTCTCACAAAAGAAAAAAAAAAGAAAAAGAGAAAGAACATTCTAGGAATGCTACAGTTGTGTTTTTGCTGTACTTTTTGTCTTGCTTGGTGTAGATGAAGCCCTGTAGTGGATACCTGGCAGCCTTTGCCATAGTGTTTCCTTGGTCTAAGGGAGTTCAGCCTTGCACTCAAGTTCTTCACCCCGAGGCAATAGTGAAATTGACTTTAGTAATTAAACACAAAAGTTCTCTTTCATCTTTGTCTACTCTGAATGCTTTAGAATCATTAAATACAAATATTAGAACTGTCAGTGGTCTTTAAGATAATCTACTTAGCCCACCAGTACTTTCTCTTTGGAGTCTCTGTGATTGCTTTGCAGAGGAAAGCTATTATGAAGAAATAGTCTAACGAACTAATTCATGCCAGGTAAGTCTGTTTCTGTTTATCTGGTGATGACTAATACTGGCATTCATCTGGCTGTTAAGTGTAACGATGTAAAATTATTATATTGTGTAACCAAAAGATGGCAGTACTCCCTCTTCCTGTTTGGTTTTAGGACAAAACGGAAAGGTCATTTCGTTCTTACTACATTTTTCCCTTTACTCACCACAAAATGAAAATAGTGAGTAAAAATTACATAAGCAAATAAATAAAATATATTCGCAACCTCTTTAGTACAACCCTAATTACTTGATATAGCCATATCTACACAAAAGAATGCAAGTCATTTTCTTTTCTTTTATTCACTTGGTTTACTTTTCTAACAGTAGATGTTTGCTTCTATTTAGAACATTTAAAACGCTGACACCAGAAACCTCCATGATCCTTCCCAAAGGAGAGAGAACATGTAAGTTTCACTGAATGGTAGTTCATGTCCATACATGCCAAGAGAATATTGGACAAAAGCAAAATGTAGCAATAGTGATAGTTTGTTTTCTGATCATTACATTTCCCAAAATTATTACTCCACTCACCCTACTCCATCTTTTCTGAGGCATCTGTATTGATTTATCCTTTAAATTCCAGCAATATTTTTCTTTTATTTATTTATTTTCTTGTGAGATAGGCCACTAGATAAGTAATATTCTATCTAGAACATTACAATTACACCTAGACCAAATCTCTGTTTAAATAGAAAACCATACAGTTTGGCATAGCCAATAAATAATTTGACTCCTGATGGTGCTAAACTCCCTCAAAAATAATGATTCTAATTCATTCTCTTTCAGGTGGCTACATACAAAGCAAACTTGTGGGCATCTGTGTTGACACATTGTATGTTGTAGTCAGATGGGCTTGAATTCCTGCCTAGACCTTGCTAGGCACTGTGATTTGGAGTGAGTTGTGCAACTTTGGGCGAGTTTCTGCCTAAGAAAAATGGGGATAAAATACCTACTTCTCAGTCTTGTTTGGAGAATAAGGTGAAAATATATCTACACTGTGTTTAGCAAACAGTAGGCACTCTGTTAACCTAAGTCTACTTCTTTCCTATTAAGAAGACAAACATATACATCCACTATTACTGTTGGCTGCTCAATGGAAGAAAATAAATAGGCTATATGTCTATAAATATTCTGTTCCTTTAGGAACAAATATAGCAGTAACTAACATTTACTGTATGCCAGGGCCTTTCTAAATGCCTTTACACAGATTAACTCCTTTTCCTCACAGCATCACCAAGAAAAGATGCTATCATCCCTATTTTACAGCAGGAGACTTGGAGTCACAGAGCTGTTAAGTCACTTGTCCGAGGTCACACAGCTAGATGAAAATCCTAGGATTCAAATCCAAGCAGACTGCCTCTGGAGTTTGGGTTCATAACCATTATGCCATTGCACATCTCTGAAACCACCTTTGTGAAAGTTCTAATAGTGAGAACACTATGGCAGTGAAAGAGATCTGACTTAACCAACTCCATCTTGCCTGTAACCTCCATTCCTGGGTGTGGGCCAAGCTAACTATGAGAGAAATCTATCCTTAAAGCAAGGATGATAGTAGCCCCTCCCCAAACCAAACTGCCTTTGTAAAACTAATGAAAGCCCACAAGGTTAGGGTTATGAGAAGAATCTGAGTTCTGCCAAGATGTAGGCATAGTTAAAGGATAACCAGCCATCGTTCTGGAGGTCACAAGATTTGTAACTTCTCCAATTACTCCTGTAAATAACATCTACTATTGTAGAACCTAAGATTGGCCTTTGGAGATATCTTTTCAGACTTTAGCTTTTCTGATGGCCAAGATGACTCCATTTGGACTTATGACTCAATGGGTCCTGTGGCCCCCACCCAGAAGCAGACTCAGGGCATGAGGACCATTTTCCACATCCCTGTGATTGCATTCCCAACCAATCAGCAGCACCCATTCCCTAGCCCCCTGCCCGCCAAACTATCTTGAAAAAACCCTAGCCCCTGAATGTTTGGAGAGGCTGATTTGAATAATAATAAAACTCTGGTCTCCTGTTGAGCTGGCCCTTTGTATATTGAACCCTTTGTCTATTGCAATTCCCTTGTCTTGCTAAATTGGCTTTATCTGGGCAGCAGGTGCGAAGAACCTGTTGGGCAGCTACAGCTCCAGTTTCCCTGCTAAAAAAGAAGAGGAAAAGTACACTGGAAGGATGTTTTTTCTCCTGATTTTTGGAGAATATGAGGGACCTTTATTGTTAAGATATTAACTCAGCAGAGAAAAAAGGGGAGTGGACAAACAAGAATATATCTAAAAATGGTGAGGGTAGCAAAGAATTATGTCAGAGCTATTGGGAATCCCAGTACTGGGAGATCTTCCATCCTGAAGCTGTGAGTTACCATGGATATTTCTCTTTGTTCATTAAGACATTGTAGGGACATTTAGTATTCTTCAGAAGCCTCAGCTCTCCATTTCTCCATGGGTGGTTATTAGTTCCATTAAAAGGTGAAGGCTTTCAGAGTGAATAAATTCTCCTTCCCTTACTGTCAGAGAACGAGCTTCTCGGGTATAAGATAACACGACATTGTTCCATATTCCATTCCCAACTCTGAGCTAAAGCTAGTGAAGGTGGTACACTTCCAAGGTCATTTAGACCCAAAACATTCATTGGGGCCCTAGTATGCACAGTCACAGGTTATTGCTCTGCCCATTTTATTACTAACTTGAGGATATGAAGCCTACCATATTTCACCATATTCTGCTGCTGCCATCCAAAATGCCAATTTTCCTGGTCTTCCAGTCCCTCCTTTTCCCAGCCCCTATTCCTGTGCTTCCCCTTGTTGTCAACCTCCCGTCTTACACTTTCCACAGTGTTTGCTGGATTTCCTATTCCACTGTAAAATCATCCTAGCCTGCCATTTGACTTTTAGCATTAAAAAAATTGAAAAATGTTTAGTCAAATGTGCTGAGTTATTTTCTCAGTCTTTCCTTCCATTGTTTTTATGCTTAAGAAGTTAGTAAACCATTTTTAAAATCTCCTTACCCATCTTACAGAATAGTTTCCCCACAACAGGTAGCTTGGGTGGTTTTAAGAGCCAGTAGAGACCAGAGTTGTGAAATTCACAATTCATATTTAAAGTTGATACTTAGGCACTTAAGTAGCTTTTAATATTTATATAGTAGGTCTAAATATTCATATCACTGGGTTTACATATTATATAGTAGGTCTAAATATTCGCATTTAACGAGAGCAAAACTCCATCTCAAAAAAAAAAAAAAAATCAGATCTCATGAGACTTACTCACTACCACAAGAACAGTATGGGGGGAACTGCCTATGATTCAATTATCTCCCACTGGGTCCCTCCCACAACATGTGGAAATTATGGGAGCTACAGTTCAAGATGATATTTGGGTTGGGACCCAGCCAAACCATATAATTCCACCCCTGTCCCCTCCCAAATCTCATGTCCTCACATCTCAAAATCAATCATGCCCTCCCAACAGTCCCCCAAAGTCTTAACTCATTTTAGCATTAATTCAAAAGTCCACAGTCCAAAATCTCATCTGAGAAAAGGCAAGTCCCTTCTGCCCATGAATCTGTATAATCAAAAGCAAGTTAGTTACTTCCTAGATACAATGGGGGTAAAGGCATTGATAAATACACCCATACCAAATGGGAGAAATTGGCCAAAGTGAACGGGGTAAAGGCCCCATGCAAGTCTGAAATTCAGTGGGGCAGTCAAATCTTAAAGCTCTAAAATGATCTCCTTTGAATTCATGGCTCACATCCAGGTCACACTGATGCAAGAGGTGGGTTCCCATAGTCTTAGGCAGCTCTACCCCTACAGTTATGCAGGGTACAGCCTCCCTGCCAGCTGCTTTCACAGGCTGGTATTGAGTGTCTGTGACTTTTCCAGGCAAGCTCTTGGTGGATCTACTATTCTGGGGTCTGGAGAATGGTGGCTCTCTCCTCACAGCTCCACTAGGCAGTGCTTCAGTGGGGACTCTGTGTGGGGGCTTCAACCCCACATTTCCCTTCTGTATTGCCCTAACAGAGGTTCTCCATGAGAGCCCCATTCCTGCAGCAAACTTCTGCCTGTATATCCAGGCATTTCCATAAATCCTCTGAAATCTAGGCGGAGGTTCCCAAACCTCCATCCTTGACTTCTATGCACCTGCAGGCTCAAAACCTTATGGAAGCTGCCAAGGCTTGGGGATTGCACCCTCTGAAGCCATGGCCCAAGCTGTACCTTGGGCTTTTTTAGCCATGGTCAGAGTGGCTGGGATGCAGGGCACCAAGTCCCTAGGCTGTACACAGCACGGGGGCTCTTGACCTGGCCTCAGAAACCATTTTTTCCTCCTAGGCCTCTGGGTCTGTGATGGGGGCACTGCCGCAAAGGTCTCTGACATGCCCTGCAGATATTTTCCCCATTATCCTGGAGATTAACATTCAGCTTCTTGTTACTTATGCAAATTTCTGCGACTGGCTTAAATGTTTCCTCAGAAAATAGGTTTTTCTTTTCTGTTGCATCATTAGGGTGCAGTTTTCAAACTTCTATGCTCTGTTTCCCTTTTAAAACTGAATGCTTTTAGCAGCACCCATGTCACCTCTTGAATGCTTTGCTGCTTAGAAATTTCTTCTGCCGGATACCATAAATCATCTCCCTCAAGTTCAAAGGTCCACAAATCTCTAGGGCAGGGGCAAAATGCCGCCGGTCTCTTTGCCAAAACATAGCAAGAGTCACCTTTACTCCAGTTCCCAACAAGTTCCTCATCTCCATCTGAGACCACCTCAGCCTGGATTTCATTGTCCATATCATTATTGGAATTTTGGTCAAAGCCATTCAGCAAGTCTCTAGGAAGTTCCAAACTTTCCCACATTTTTTTGTCTTCTTCTGAGCCCTCCAAACTGTTCCAACTTCTGCCTGTTATCCAGTTCCAAAATTGTTTCCACATTTTTGGTTATCTTTATAGCAGCGCCCCACTGTACCAGTACTAATTTACTGTATTACTCCATTTTCACACTGCTGGTAAAGACATACCCAAGATGGGTAATTTATAAAGAAAAAGAATTTTAATGGCTCAGAGTTCCACATGGCTGGGAGGCCTCACAATCATGGTGGAAGGCAAAAGGCACATCTTACATGGTTGCTGACGAAAGAAAATGAGAGCCAAGCAAAAGGGGAAACCCTTTATATAAACATCAGATCTCGTGGGACTTATTCACTACCATGAGAACAGTATGAAGGAAACTGCCCCCATGATTCAATTATCTCCCACCAGGTCCCTTCCACAACACTTGGGAATTATGGGAGCTACAATTCAAGATGAGATTTGGGTGGGGACACAGCCTAACTATATCACCTATCATACATGCTCTTCTGGAAATTTGCCATTTCCTCATCAAGAGGTGGAATGTGTCACTACTGGAAGACAATTCTCCATGGGTCCCTCACATTTCTGAATGTCTTGTGAGCATAAGTACTGGTGGCTTTTCTTCTGGATTATCTTTTCAAGGATCTTAGAAGATAGCATAGAGGACAGGGTTGTTTGCTGTCCAGTACAATAAAGATAATGCCTCACCCTGGGACAAAGGTCAGTTAGGTTTTCTTGCAGTTTAGGGTTCCTCAGATGTGATGCAAACCCACTGTATAACATATAGATGCGTAACATCTGTTTGGATCCATGCAAGTTGCCCCTGTGGGACTTGGTGGGCAAGGGGAACTGACACAAACCTGAAGCTCCAGCTTCCTGTTATGCTATGAGTAATAAAGTCCTTTTTCTCTGACTCAGGAGTCTCGTGTCTTCTGCCGGCATCCATGAAATAGTAACAGGCTAACTTGTTAACTTGTACAATCAGTGCAAAATCTCAGACTCTTCCCACTTCTTGCAGTTCTGGTGATGAAAATGCGATTCAGAAAGAGTCACGTCTTTCTGGAAGGGGAATGAAAAAGGTCCCTGGTTAGGATAGGTGACGTGAGAATAATTCCTGGGATTTGATTGTGAATGCTCTTGCCCAAGTGTTGGTGGGTAGGGAGTAAGATCTCCCAGTTCTTAGCTCTTAATGAATGGTTTAGAGGCTATCTGGCAAGAATTGAAACAAGTACCTTCCAAATGGTGCTTTAGTTGTCGCTCACTCTCCTCCAGGCAGGAGGAAGTGCTGGGTCACACACACCTTTCTAAGTGCACCGGGAAACTTAGGTGATGGGTGGAGGCTAGTCAAACTTTTATGGCTCTGTTGAATACAGATATGAAGGTGATTATCATACCCAGTTCTGTAGGGGGAAGGGCAGAAAGATTCACCTGATGGGGTTTGGGCAGGGTTCTCACTGGAAAAAGAAACCTAACAGGAACTTGTGGATGGGGCACTTTGTACCAAGTCCGTGTACTGTTGTTGGACCCGGTTTGAGCTGAATTCTTTTCAGTGTCCCCGTGCACTCAGATAGACCGTACGGTTTGTGCATCTACCAGGTCAAAGGTGCTAGGAAACCAGCAGACTTTTGAGGTCCTACAATCCTAGTGACCTCTTTGAGCTACAAGTCTCTGTGACTGATCGATTTTGCCAATTCAAATTTCTTACAAGGAGAATCAAAGGGAGACTAACCCTGAAGAGTTAGAAGAGCTCCATAATTTCCTGTGGGGTCAGCTGAGGCCTCTACTGCAAATAAATTGTAACTGGACTTCTCTGCCCAATTCTGCTTCCTCTTCCTTCTTACAAATGGTGTTGTCCAACAACCTCCCATGTAAAAATCTCAGCCTCAGGATGTGGGTTCAGCAGAGGAGGTTGGGAGAGGTTGAGAGGTTGTGGGAGTGGTGAGGTGAGAGATCAGAGGAAACTTGGACCTTCAGCATCAGGTGCATAACGGCAGTGTCTAAGCTCCTACCCACCATTCTTTTTTTTTTTTGAGACGGAGTCTCGCTCTGTCGCCCAGGCTGGAGTGCAGTGGCCGGATCTCAGCTCACTGCAAGCTCCGCCTCCCGGGTTTACGCCATTCTCCTGCCTCAGCCTCCCGAGTAGCTGGGACTGCAGGCGCCTGCCACCTCGCCCGGCTAATTTTTGTATTTTTTAGTAGAGATGGGGTTTCACCGTGTTAGCCAGGATGGTCTCGATCTCCTGACCTCATGATCCACCCGTCTCGGCCTCCCAAAGTGCTGGGATTATAGGCTTGAGCCACCGCGCCCGGCCTACCCACCATTCTTTACTGCTTCCGTTCTGCAAATACTGGCCTTAGTTTCAATAACTGGGGAACAATACCATCAAAGTACAAACTTGGGGGAATCTCTGCCCAGGATTATATTTTAAGACACAAAAGGCCAGTCATTGGTTCATTGCCTGATAAATCACCATCTTCCATATGGCAGAATGGGAAGGAAGAGAACTGACCTAAATTTTCAATTTTATTGAGTAAGGAGTTGGTTGGGGATAGAGAGGAAGAGAGAGGGGGTTATAACTGAAGTTTCATGAAATTGAAATCAATGTTCTAGAAATATTTTGGACGCAACTTTAATGAGGGAGACGCCAACGAGGGCAACATAACCATGTGGCTGCTTTCCTTCACAGCAGGTGGCTGATCTTCCCTTGAGAGCCATCTAGCGATCATGTAGCTATTGCAGCAGTGATAGCCCTTCACAGCAGACTCCAAATAACAACACACTCCTCTGAATCTCATTCATGTTATTTTTAACATAGTGTTTTGTTTTGTTTCGTTTTTTGAGACAGAATCTCGCTTTGTCACCCAGGCTGGAATGTAGTGGTGTGATCTCAGCTCACTGAAACCTCCGCCTCCCAGGTTCAAGCGATTCTCCTGCCTCGGCCTCCTGAGTAGCTGGGATTACAGGCACGTGCCACCACGCCCGGCTAATTTTTTTGTATTTTTAGTAGAGATGGGGTTTCACCATGTTGGCCAGGCTGGTCTCGAACTCCTGTCCTCAAGTGATCTGCCCACCTCAGTCTCCCAAAGTGCTAGGATTACAGGTGTAAGCCACTGTGCCTGGCCTTAGCATAGTGTTTTGAAATAAGCTTTTGAAGTAAAATATTCAGGGCTGGTAGCCTTAAAGCTCTTTCTTGTATCCTTTCTACATATGTAAAACCAATACTTCCATACTTGCAATTTGTATAGAATTTTTTAAAAAGGGCTTTATGTAGCTGTGGCCAAACAATTAGGTGAACATTATTTTGTCACAAATATTGAAAAGCTCCTTAACTGCTGGCACAATTGTAAAATTGGATCTCTATTGACACTTCAATGAAAAGACATAAATTTGTTTATTAAAGTGTTACATATCTTATTTCTCCCCCCATTATTAATACTTTTTCAATACTTTTTTTTTTTTGCTTACTATTTTGCTTCAATAAATTATCTCAAGTCAGAAAGTGGAAGAAATTGAAATGATGCTACATCAAGGCAATTCGCTATCTGGTTCTTGTTCAGATAGGCAGATCCATAGTGAAGGTGCATTTAACTTTTCTAGTAGGGGACAATAATAGTAATGCAGTAATTACCGTTCATTAAGGACTTACTCTGTTTCAGGTACTTTGTTAAGTACTTTATACAAAAATTTAGTTTAATCCTCAATTTAACTTTATTAGGCTAGTGTTAAATTTCCATTTTACACCTGCAAATTTAGCAGATACAGCATCTTTGCTAGGGTGATGTGAAAACGTTATGTAACACAACATCTACCTAGTTTATGATCAGAGTTACATTTGTTTTCATTTTCTCTGGTGAGGAAGTGACCTACAGTGGTTTGGCATTTTAAGCAACAGATCTTTGAAGAGGGTGGATGTGTTTACGGTTCAGATTGATGTTTTTCTCTCACTATAAGTATGTCAGATGCTTATTTCTTTGAACTAGAATTTAAAGTGAATACAAGTCAGCAGACATGTGTTTAGCACCCAGGGTTCCAGGCATGGGGCATACAATCCCAGGACGGTGCTTTACCCTATACCTTTTAGCTCTCACCCTCCTGATGGCCCATCCAGCCCCAGCCAGAAGTAACCACGAATCTACCTTCCGTCTCTATAGACTTGCTGAGTCTGGACATGTATATAAATGGAATTGTATAATATGTGGTATTTTGTGTCTGGCTTTGTTCACTTGGAATAATGTTTTCAAGGTTGGTCCATGTCATAGAGTGTATCAACATTTCATCCTTTTTTATGGCAGACAGTTATGACGATACTACATTTTGTGTATTCATTTGTCTGTGGTTGGACATTCGGGTTTCAACCTTTTGGCTGAATAGTGTATTTAAAAACATTTATGTACTTGTTCTTGTGTAGACATATGTTTCCATTTCTCTTGGGTATCTATCTAGGAGTGGACTCTTGCTGGGTCATATGCTAACTCTATCTTTAATTTTTTTTTTTTTGAAACAGAGCCTTACTCTGTTGCCCAAACTGGAGTGCAGTGGGATGATCTCAGTTCACTGAAGCCTCCACCTCCTGGGCTCAAGTGATCCTCCCACCTCAACCTCCCAACTAGCTGGTACAAAAGGCGTGTGCCACCACACCCAGCTAATTTTTGTATTTTTTGTAGATACGGGGTCTTACCATGTTGCCCAGGCTGGTCTCAAAATCCTGGGGTCAAGCCATCCACCGGGCTCAGCCTCCTAAAGTTCTAGGATTACAGGTGGGAGCCACCATGCCTGGTTCTTTAACTTTTTGAGGAACTGCCAAACTGTCTTCCACAATGGCTGCACCATTTTACATTTTCACCAGCAACATATGAGGGTTCTAATTTCTCTATAACCTTGCCAACATTTATTATTTTCTTTTTCTTTTTTTCTTTTTTTTTTTGAGATGGGGTCTCACTCTGTCGCCCAGGCTGGAGTGTAGTGGCCGATCTCGGCTCACTACAAGCTCCGCCTCCCGGGTTCACCCCATTCTCCTGCCTCAGCCTCCCGCATAGGCGGGACTACAGGCGCCCGCCACC
Organism: Macaca fascicularis; assembly: GCF_037993035.2. Taxonomy (NCBI): domain Eukaryota; kingdom Metazoa; phylum Chordata; class Mammalia; order Primates; family Cercopithecidae; genus Macaca; species Macaca fascicularis. Next base: position 77,429,641 of record NC_088392.1, on the reverse strand, counting down.
ATGCCCAGCTAATTTTTTTGTATTTTTAGTAGAGATGGGTTTTCACCGTGTTAGCCAGGATGGTCTCCATCTCCTGACCTTGTGATCCACCTGCCTCGACCTCCCAAAGTGCTGGGATTACAGGCGCGAGCCACCATGCCCGGCCAACATTTGCTATTTTCAGTTTTTAAATTCTAGCCATCCTAGTGGGTGTGAAGTGGTATCTCATGGTTTTGATCTGCATTTCTCTTATGGCAAATTATGTTGAACATCTTTTCATGGGCTTTGCACATTTTTAAATCAGGATTTTTGTTTTGTTTTGTTTTACGGTTGAGTTGTAGGAGTTCTGATATATTCCGGATATTAACTCCTCATAAGATAGATAATTTGCCAGTGTTTTCTGTCTTTCCATGGGTTATCTTTTCAGTCTGTTGTGTCCTTGGATGCATAGAAGTTTTAAATTTTGATGTAGTTTAATATATCTATTTTGTTGTTGTTGCTATTGTCTATGTTTTTTGGCAAGAAAGTATTGTTAAATCCAATATCATGAAAATTTTACCTATATTTTCTTCTAAGAATTTTACAGTTTTAGGTCTTAAATTTAGGTTTTGGGTCCATTTTGAATTAATTTTTCTATGTGACATGAGGTAAGGGTCCAACTTCATTATTTTGCGTTTGGATATCCAGTTATTCCCAAGATTATTTGTTGACATACCATTCTTTCCCCCATTGAATAATCTTGGCACCTTTGTTAAAATTCAATTGACCATTCATGTATGGGTTTATTTCTGACCTCTATTCTATTTCATTAGCCTATATGTCTCTTTGTGTCAGTACCACACCGTCTTGGTTATTATTGCTTTGTAGTAAGTTTTGAAATCAGGAAGTGTGTCTTCCAACTTTGTTCTTCTTCTTCAAGGTTGTTTTGGCTAGTTGGGGTCTCTTGCATATCATATGAGTTTGACGTATTCTTATTCTCCCCTGCAGTGACATTCCTACTGGTCCAATTTGGTCAAGAGAGCTCTTTGCCAGAGCCACAAGGATACTGCTTTTTTAGTTCACACTCATGTGCTACAGTCATTCGGCAAATACAGCACCCAAGCCTGAGTCACCTCCCTCAGGCCCTTCAAGAAAGAGTCCTTTGTGTTCTTTCTTGCTAACATTTATCATTTGGAATGCCTTCAACCTATTAGAGCTGTTCTAACATTGAACTCAAAAGAGAAAGGCCCAGAACCTTTCCTCCCAGGAGACTCCATAGTCTGTATGCAAATGAATCCACTGCCACCCCAGTGTCAAACTTGTTAGATAAGTTGGTCTAATGCAAAGGCACAGAAGTCACCAAAGTGATTTTGTCTATAATAGTAAACATTTTCTCTAGAGTGACTTACAGCCTTCACCTCTAAAAGGAGATACAGGCCAGGTGTGGTGGCTCACACCTGTAATCCCAACACTTCAGGAGGTGAAGTCGGGTGGATCACGAGGTTGAGATCGAGACCGTCCTGGCCAACATGGTGAAACCCCGTCTCTAATACATGGGGACATGCACCTGTAGTCCCAGCTACTAGGGAGGCTGAGGCAGGAGAATCTCTTGAACCTGGGAGGCAGATGTTGCAGTGAGCCGAGATCGCACCACTGCACTCCAGCCTGGCAACAGAGTGAGACTCCATCTCAAAAAAAAAAAAAGGGAGATACAACTAACATCATTTGTAAGATTGGCTGTGTCAGCACCTTGCTACAAAGGAGCGAATCCTCCCATTCCAGAGCAAAGCATAACTTTTGTTTTATGTCCTTCATTAAAGAGGAAACTTAATAGGGTTCCTCCAGCTTTGTGCTAGAGCAGTGGTCCCCAACCTTTTTGGCACCAGGGACCCGTTTTATGGAAGACAATTTTTTCCATGGACAGGGGTTGGGGGATGGTTTCAGCATGGTTCAAGTGCATTACATTTATTGTGCATTTCATTCCTATTATTATTACATTGTAGTACATAATGAAATAATTATACAACTCACTATAATGTAGAATCAGTGAGAGTCTTGAGCTTGTTTTCCTGCAATTAGGCGGTCCCATCTGGGGGTGATGGGAGACAGTGACAGATCATCAAGCATTAGATTCTCATAAGGAGCATGCAAGCTAGATCCCTCGAATGCGCAGTTCACAATAGGGTTTGTGCTCCTATGAGAATCTAATGCTGCCACTGCTCTTATGACCGGAGGCGGGGCTCAGGTGGTAATGCAAACAATGGGGAGTGCCTAGAAATACAGAGGAAGCCTCACTCACTCGTTTGCCCGCTGCTCATCTCCTGCTGTGCAGCCCAGTCCCTAACAGGTCACCGGCCACTACCAGTCCATGGCCTGGGGATTAGGGACCCCTGTGCTAGCGGAAGGAGGAAGAGAGGGTAGGAGGCAGCTGTGATTCCATGAGGGGGCAGAATGACTGCATCCCCAGGTCTCTTACTAAGGATCTCAGATTTCACAGAATCTTGGGGGTATTTAGTGGCAGGCAACCTTAGGAATCATCTCATCCATAGTCTCTCCATGTGACACTTTTCACAAACGTGTGCTTCCTTTTGAGAGGCTGTGAACTTTTTGTGGAGCTGAAACTGCGTCTCCCTATAATCCATATTGGATTGTCTAGACAACACAGACCGGGGCAAGAGAAGGTAGGCTTAGTGAGGATAATAGCTAATACCTAATGAGTGCTTATTAATGCTAAGCACCATGCTATGCGTTTTAAATAGTTTTTCCTTCTAATGCAACAAAATCTTACCGGTAAGTCCAGTACTATGATTCTTGTCTGGATTTTACAGCTGAAGCTGTTTCCAAAGGTCACCTAATAAGTTTTGGCACTTGTCTTCACCTTTATGAAGTCTCTGTGATGGTGGCTAGCGTTCCTGCTCTTACCCCAAGGGATACGGTCTCTTAGGACACTGGGATGCTCAGATTGCTCCTGGGATAGGTGTCCAAAAGGAGGAAAGGACTTGAAACTTTTTTGCTTCCTCTCCCAGTTTTGCCTGGGACTTGATCTGAGGTTGTGGCTGCCTTTGGATTTCCTGATTTACCAAATGCCAAAAGATGAGGATTAAAGATAAACTAAATCCCCAGGTGAGTGGAGCCAGTAGCTTCATAGACTTGAAATTTCAGAGCTCTAGAGAGTAGAACCACCTTCATGCTGAAGTTCCTTTTGGTCCTAGTGATACTGCTATTTGTGCTGAGATCTGCACCAATGCAACGAAGATTTTTAAAGTCTCAGGTGAGGCTGAGTACAGTGGCTCACACCTGTAATTCAAGCACTTTGGGAGTCCGAGGCAGGTGGATCACTTGCGTCCAGGAGTTCGAGACCAGCCTGTGCAATGTGACAAAACCCCATGTCTACAAAACATACAAAAATGTGCTGGGCAAGGTGGTGCAATGCCTGTGGTCCCAGCTACTCAGAACGCTGAGGTGGGAGGATTGCTTGAACCTGGGAGGTTGAGGCGGCAGTGAGCCGTAATCATACTACTGCACTCCAGCCAGGGTGACAGTGAGACCTTGTCTCAAAAAAAAAAAAAAAAAAAAAAAAAAAGTCTCAGGTGAAATATCCAGATAGGGAGGTAAAAACAACTATTGTTCCATGATAGTCTAAGCTGTGCTATTTTCCAGGCATGATTTTCTGTATGCGTGTTGTCTGCCCTTTCCCGATAGATGTATTTGAATCCTTGCCCCTTTCTCTGTGTTACTTTTCTTCCCTGCAGTGTTTGTCTATAACTGGTCTTTGTTGTTTGTTTGTTTTTTGAGACAGAGTCTTGCTCTGTCGCCCAGGCTGGAGTGCAGTGGCGTAATCTCGGCTCACTGCAACCTCTGCCTCCCAGGTTCAAGCAATTCTTCTGCCTCAGCCTCCCAAGTAGCTGGGATTACAGGCATATGCCACCACACCTGGCTGATTTTTGTATTTTTAGTAGAGACGAGGTTTCACCATGTTGGCCAGGTTGGTCTCGAACACCTGACCTCAGGTGATCTGCTCAACTCGGCCTCCCAAAGTGCTGGGATTACAGATGTGAGCCACTGTGCCCGGCGCCTCTATAACTGGTCTTAATATAAAAATAAAACATATTTTAATTTATATAATCATTTACTATGTATATATTTCTTGTTATTAATATAAAAGGCAAGCATGTAGAAGATTTTAAACTTTTTCTTCTAAAAATAAAATTTCTTTTTAAAAAGAAGCAGAAAAACAAAACCAGGTGGCTTGTAACTTTTTCTCTTTCTCTTCCTGTGGATTAATAATTCTTGATTTAGAAAAACGTTCTCTAGCCCTACTTTAAGAGACAATTAGGCCTGAGTTGTTTTCTTCCTTCACGTCATACCTGAGAGAAGCACTGAGGGGGAGATTGTTAGTACCTGTTAATTAGCCTCAATATTTAGAATAATTTTTTTTGTTTGTTTTTTTCACATGGAGTCTTGCTCTGTTGCCCAGGCTGGAGTGCAGTGGCGTGATCTTGACTCACTGCAACCTCCACCTCCGGGGTTTAGGCGATTCTCCTGCCTCAGCCTCCCGAGCAGCTGGGATTACAGACACTCGCCACCTTGCCCGGCTAATTTTTGTATTTTTATTAGAGACAGAGTTTCACCATGTTGGCTAGGCTGGTCTCAAACTCCCGACCTCAAGTGTTCTGTCCGCCTCGGCCTCCCACAGTGCTGAGATTATAGGTGTGAGCCTCTGTGCCCAGAAGAATAACTCTTAAACAGAATATCTGAAAACAAAACCGCCAGATAGTGAAAAAGCTTTTAAATATTCAAACTTGAGGAGTCTACAACTCTACTTAGTTGGTGATTAAGAGAAAAAAATAACCATTTAAAAAATATTTAGGAATGTGCATTATTCAATTTTATTAATATATTAATAGCTGTTCTATCAGATTTAGCTCCTACATAGAATAAATTATATATTTTATTCTGAGTGTTTCCCTGCTTAACACTCAGTATTGAGACTTTTCCTATGGAATTTGGAATAAAAAGTCTAGAACATTTGGATGTACATAAATGTTGTTTCCAAGTACTTTGAAGTGTATCCTACCCTGTTTTCTGTCTGTGTCATTTAAAAAAAATTATGTTTATTTTACTGTGGTAAGAATACCTAACAAGAGACCTACCATTTTAAGAGTTTTTTTTTTTTGAGATGGAGTCTCGCTCTGTCACCAAGCTGGAGTGCAGTGGCACGATCTTGGCTCACTGCAAGCTCCGCCTCCTGAGTTCAAGTGATTCTCTTGCCGCAGCCTCCGAGTAGCTGGTACTACAGGCACGCACCACCACGCCCAGCTAATTTTTGTATTTTTATTAGAGACGGGGTTTCACCATGTTGGCCAGGATGGTCTCGATCTCTTGACCTAGTGATTCGCCCGCCTCGGCCTCCCAAAGTGCTGGGATTACAGGCGTGAGCCACTGTGCCCGGCCAGTTTTTTCTTTTACTGTGGTGTCTGTCTCATTTTGGCATCAGGATAATGCTGGCTTCACAAAATGAGTTTGGAAGTGTTTTCTATCGTCCATCATTTTGTTGTTAACTTTTCTAATTTAGTATATACAAGAAGAACAATGCAAAAATCGTGTTGATACTGAAAGTTACTAAGTAAAACCTGCTAAAATGGCACCTGGGTACTGTTGCCATGGGGACAGGCAAGGAGAATGAATGCAGCTTGAATTCTTAGAAAGACAATATGTGAGTTGCTCTTCAGTAAACTTGTGATGAAAATATCTTAAATGTGGGCACTTGGTTGCTATTTTTTAACAAAAACAAACAAAAAGCGGCAGCAGCATTAACAAGGGCAAAGAACATCACCAAAATCCTAAATCAAATAACTTCAGCTCAGTTGGCCTTTGATTTGTGTGTGCTTGTTCCTTATGATAATTACCTAAGTTCCTCTGCAAAGCAGTGAGCCTGGGAGGCATGACATCTAACATGGGTGCAAATTAAACCCTCACTCCCACCCCAGCCTCCTCAGCCTCTATCTCTGAAGAAAATATGGGATTTACCTAACGTCTATTCAAATAGTGTATATTGAACTAGAAGACAAAAAAGGGATTTTGCATGTTAAGCTGCAGCTGGCATAAGAAACACATTCATTCTATCAGAAAATTGGGTAATCTGGATTATAGTCCTGGCTTTGGCACTGCCATTGGCACAGCAATGTATTTCAGTGTGTGTGTGTGACGGGCAATTTATAAGTATCTGCAGTTCTCAGCCTCCAGCTTCCAAGGAGGAAGGGTGCTTTGTACAGACTGGAGTTGTATTATGCATATCCCTGAAAGGATGAAGTTGAGAGAGTTGGATGGAGCTGAAAAAGGCCAAAACAATTTACATTTGAAAGAAACAAATACAATATTCCTCAGAGAGGAATGGTTCTGAACAGATGAAAGGAGGAGTGAAAACAGAAACCCAATGAAGCTGATTTGGAGAGATGGAAAACTATAGGGAAGAAAGGATTTTTCTTCTCTTTTCTTTTTTTTTTTGCGACAGGGGCTTGCTCTGTTGCCCAGGCTGGAGTGCAGTGACATGATCTCAGCTCACTGTATCCTCCGCCTTCTGGGCTCAAGTGATCCTTCCACCTCAGACTCCTGAGTAGCTGGGATTACAGGCGCAGGCTACTAGGCCTGGCTAATTTTTGCATTTTTTATAGAGACAGGGTTTCGTCGTGTTGCCCAGGCTGGTCTCAAACTCCTGGGCTCAAACCTACACCCACCTTGGCCTCTGAAAGTGCTGGGATTACAGGCGTGAGCCACTGCTCCTGGTGGAGAATTTCTTTAAGTTTACATACACTGGAATGCACCCATTATAAATGTACTATCTAATGAGTTTTGACAATCGTACTTTTAAACAAAATTATGGGAGGCTGTTGTTTTAGGCTGAGCTCCTGTGCTAGGCTCCAACAGACCAGACCAAACCAAAATAGAGTCACTGATGCTAAATGCCACATAATCAAACTGAAACTTCAAGGAAGCAAGCGGATAGATCCCCAGCCAGACCAGTTTTTTGAGAACAGGAGATTCCAGTCTACCTGAGTCAGCATAATAAGGAAGTTCCTCTGCTTTAACTTTCAGAAAAAAAAAGTAACCTGATATTAATCAGTGCTATTGTTCTGTTTCCTTGTTTTCATCTCACAAAGCCCAGTGTTCTGCCTTAGCTTGGTGGGAGTTCTCATCATATTTTCTAGAACGGAGGCTGTCCCAATTCACAAGTCTTGAGCAAAGCTAAACAGATCTATAACCAAATTTGTGGTAATTTTGTCTGTTGACAGTATACAGCTACGTAACTACTACTGTGATTAACATGAGCATTTCTGTCACTCCACAAAAGTTCCCTTCTGCCCAGTCTTCTTTCTGTTACTAAAGATTAGATTTGTCTTTTCTCATTTCATATTAATAGAATCATACAGTATGTACTATTTTGTGGTTTCTTTTGCTCGTTGCAATATTTTTGAGATTCATCTAGGTATCAGTAATTTGGTTCTTTTTATTGCTGATGTGTTTATTGCAGGGATATATACAACTTTTTATTCAACTACTGATAAACATTTGAGTTGTTTTCTGTTTGGGACTATTATGGCTGATGCTATTATCATTAGTATACAGATTCTTGGACATCAATTTTTATTTCTCTTAAAGAAAATACTTAAAACTGCAATAGGGCTGGGCGCAGTGACTCACAACTGTAATCCTAGCACTTTGGGAGGCTGAGGCGGGTGGATCACCTGAGGTCGGGAGTTCGAGACCAGCCTGGCCAACAAAATGAAACCCCGTCTCTACTAAAAATACAAAAAATTACCTGGACATGGCGGTGGGTGCCTGTAGTCCCAGCTGCTTGGGAGGCTGAGGCAGGCGAATTGCTTGAACCTGGGAGGCGGAGGTTGCAGTGAGCTGAGACTGTACTCCAGCCTGGGAAATAAGAGTGAAACGCTGTCTCAAAAAAACAAAACAAAACAAAACAAAACTGCAATAGCTAGGTTAGATGGTAAGTGTATGTTTGACTTTATCAGAAATTGCCAAGCTATTTTCCTGAGTGGTTATACTGCTTTACATACTCCCCAGCAATGTATAAAAGTTTTGATTGCCTTAAAGCCTCTTCAACAGTTGGTATTTTCAAGCTTCTTTTTGTTGTTGTTGTTTTGTGAGATGGAGTCTCGCTCTGTTGCCCAGGCTGGAGGGCAGTGTCGCAATCTTGGCTGACTGCAACCTCTGCCTCTTGGGTTCAAGTGATTCTCCTGCCTCTGCCTCCCAAGTAGCTGGGACTACAGGTGCGCACCACCACGCCTGGCTAATTTTTGTATTTTTAGTACAGATGGGGTTTCACCATTTTGGCTAGGCTGGTCTCAAACTCCTGACCTCAAGTGATCGGCCTGCCTCAGCCTCCCAAAGTACTGGAATTACAGGCATGAGCTACCGCACCCGGCCCTCAAGCTTCTAATTTTAGACATTCCAGTGGGTGTATAGAGGTATCTCCCATGGTTTCAATTTGCTTTCCCTAAGGACTAATGACTTTGTGCACCACTTCCTGTGCTTATTTGATATTTGTATAGCTTCTTTGTTGAAATGTTGTTTTACCCATTTTAAATTTGGTTATTTATTATTTTATTATTAAGTTGTAAGAATTATTCATATATTTTCAATATTAGTCTGTCAGATACTGCAAATATTTCCTCTCAGTCTTTCTTATTCGCGTTTTTTAAAGAGCAGAAAAATTTAATTTTGAAGTCTATTGGTCATTTTTTTTCTTTAATGATCTATGGTTTGGTGTCTTTTTGTCTATTGATGAGACAGAATCTCACTCTGTTGCCCAGGCTGGAGTGCAGTGGTGCAATCACTGCTTACTACAGCCTTGACTTCCTGGGCTTAAGCCATTTTCTTGTCTCAGCCTCCCAAGTAGGTGGAACTACAGGTGTATGCCACCATGCCAGGCTAATTTTTATATTTTTTGTAGAGACATTGACGAGGCTGGTCTCAATCTTCTGGGCTCAAGTGATCCACCCACCTCAGCCTCCTAAAATGCTGAGATTATAGGTGTGAGCCACTGCACCTGGACTTTTTAGAAATTTTAGTGTTTTCTACATATGTCATCAGCAGACAGGGATAACTTTATCATTTTCCAGTTTCTATGCCTTTTATTTTTTAAATTAAACTTATTTTAATTGATAAATAAAAATTGTACATATTTATCATGTGCAACGTGATTTTTGAATTATGTATGCATTGCAGAATACGTAAACCAAGCTAATTAACATGTATTACCTCACCTACGTATCCTTTTTGTGGTGAGAACACTTGAAATCTACTCTTTTAGCAATTTTCAAGAATAAAATACACTGTTACTCGTTAGCGTCACCATGTTGTACAATAGATCTCTTGAACTTGTTCCTCATATCTAACTGGCCAACATCTCAAACCTCCACTGCTTTATTTCTTTTTCTTGTCTAATTGCTCTGGCTAGAACTTCCAGTACTATCTTGAACAGTACTGATGATAGTGGGCATCTTTGCCTTATTCTTGGTCTTAGACGAGCATGTGATTTTAATTGAGCATATTAATCACTTGGAAGGCATTACAAAATTCTATTGGATTCTCCTCTTGATATTTGCTTTTTAGCAAATCATTACATTGTAGACAATCTCTTCAAATTAAAGGTTGTGTGGAAGCTCAGGATTGCACAGTTAAACGGGTTTTGAAAGATGTAAATTTCCTTTGTACTTGCATTGAGGTCTACAACATACTACTGGGACTATAGTTTGAACTTGAATAATATATCCAGTGCAAACTTGTGTCAGGATGAAGATCTCACTTCTTATTTTAGCTTTTGTTAGTACCAGAAGTAGACAAAGCAGATTGACATTACTTATGATTCAAACATTAGTCGTGGTCAAAATGACTGTCTTAGTCTATTTGTGCTGCTGTAACAAAATATCATAGAGTGGGTAACGTATAAAGAAGAGAAATTTGGCAGGGTGCAGTGGCTCAAGCCTGTAATCCCAGCATCTTGGGAGGCTGAGGCAGGTGGATCACCTGAGGTCAGGAGTTAAAGACTAGCCTGGCCAACACGGTGAAACTCCGTCTCTGCTAAAAATACAAAAATTAGCCAGGCATGATGGGTGCCTGTAATCCCAGCTACTCAGGAGGCTGAGGCAGGAGAATCGCTTGAACCTGGGAGGCGAAGGTTGCAGTGAGCCAGGATTGCACCATTGCACTCCAGCCTGGGTGATGAGAACGAAACTCTGTCTCAAAAAAAACAAACAAACAAACAAAAAAAGAAGATAAATTTATTTCTTACACTTCTGAAGGCTGAGAAGTCCAAAATTAAGGAACCAGCAATTGGTGTCTGGTGAGGGTTGCTGTCTGCTTCCAAGATGGTGCCTTGTTGCTGTGTTCTCACCTGTTGGAAGGTGGAAGGGCGAAAAGGGATTAAGCTAATTCCCTCAGCCCTTTTATAAGGCAATAATCTATTTATGATGGTGGAGCCCTCATGACTTAATCACTTTCCCAAAGGCCCCACCTCTTAATACCATTATAGTGGGGATTGTATTTCAATATGAATTTGGGAGGGAATACAAATGTTCAAACAGTAGCAGTCCACCCCTTGGCCCTTCAAATTCGTGTTTTTCTCATATTCAAAATACATTCATTCCATCCCAATAGCCCCCAAAAGTCTTAACTCATTCTAGTATCTACCTTAAAATCTAAGTCCAAAGTCTCATCTAAATATCATCTAAATCAGATATGGATAAGACTCAGGGTGAAACTCAAAATATGACTCATTTTGAGAAAAATTTATCCTAACTGTGAGCTTGTGAAATCAAACAAGTTATATACTTCCAAAATAGAGTAATGGGACAAGCATGGCATAGACATTCCCATTCTTAAAAGGGAGAAAAAGGCAAGAAACAAGGGGTAATAAATCCCAAGTAAGTCCAGAACCCAGTGAGGCAAACAACATTACATCTTGAGGCTTGAGAATAATCTTTGACTCCACATCTTAGCTTCCAGACACACTGGAGTGGGGATTGGGTCCCCAGTCCCCCAGGAGACCCCACTACCATGCCTTTGTTGGATGAAGCCCACGCTGCAGCTCTCAGGAGTTGGAGTTGGATGCTTATGGCTCTTCCTGGCTGGCATTGCATGCTGGTGGCTCTACAGGTTTGCAGCCTTTAGGAGTGGCTGTCTTGCATTGCCTCACTAAGCATTGCCCTACTGGGGGCTCTCTGCAGTGGTCTTGACCCTGTGGCTCTGCTGGGCATTGCCATAGTGGGGACTCTCTGCCACACCCTGCCTTGTGGCTGTTCAGAGCTCTGAGACTGAGGTTGTGAGGCATCCTTTGAAATCTAGGTGGAGGTAGCCATGCTTCCACCGTTCTCACGTTCTGCATGCCTGGAGAGTTAGCATCACATGGATGCCATGAAGATTTACATACTGTGCCTTCTGGATTGTTGACCTGAGTTGCATCTGGACCCCCTGAGCCACAGCTGGGGTGGTCAAGGAGTCTATGTTGTTGCATTCCAGTGGCACCAGAATTCAGGGAGCAGAAGCTTGGGGTGCCCCTGGGCTGTGAGCCCCAAGGTCCCATGGGTGTCCTGGGATCCTCCTTTGAAACGTTCTTCCCTCAAGGCCCTAGCACTCTGGGCCTGTGATGAGAGTCGCAGCCTCAAAGATCTCTGAAGTGCCTTTGGGGTCATTCTCCTATTGTCTTGATGAATAGCAACTGGCTTCCTTCTGTCCATACTAATCTCCTTAGCAATATTTTGCTTGGTCACACCCTTGATGTTCCTGCTCAAACACACTTTTTCTTTTTTAACGACATGGCTAGGCTGATAATTTTCCTTCTCTTTAACCAGGCTGAGTGCAGTGGCACAGTCTCGGTTCAACCGCAGCCTTGATCTCCCAGTCTTGAGTGATCCTCCCACCTCAGTCTCCCAAGTAGCTGGGACTACAGGTATGCACACCATGCCCAGCTAATTTTGTTTATTTTTTGTAGAGATGAGGTCTCATTATGTTGCCTAAGCTGGTCTCAAACTCCTGGGCTTGAGTGATCCTTCTGCCTTGGCCTCCCAAAGTGCTGGGATTATAGATATGAGCCACTGCACCCAGCCCTTTGTTCCCTTTTGATATAAATTCCATCTTGAATTCATTTTTCTCTTTCTGAATTTCATTATAAACAGTCAAGAGAAGCCATGCAGCACCCTGAAACACTTTGCTTAGAGATTTCTTCTATCGAATATCCTAGTTCATCACTCTTAAATTCTGATTTCTACAAAGTACTGACACAGACAAAATTCAGCCAGGTTCCTTTGCTAGTTTGTAACAAAGATGGCCTTTCCTCCAGTTTCCAATAAGATATTCCTTATTTTCATCTAAGATCTCATTAGAATGGGCTTTACTGTTCACATCTCTACCAGCATTCTGATTGCAACCACTTAGATAATCTCTAAGAAGACCGAGGCTCCCTAATTTCCTCTTCTTCTGAGCCCTCACCAGAACTGCCTTTAATACTCTGTTTATGGCCATCTAGGATGTTTCCAGTATGCGGTTCAAAATTGATCCAGCCTCTACCCATTACCCAGATCCAAAACTGCTTCCACATTTTTAGGTATTTGTTATAGCACCATCTCATTTTCAACACTAAAATCTGCATTCGTTAGGGTTCTCCAGAGACCAGAACCAACAGGATATAGATGTAGATATAAATATATAAAAGGGGATTTATTGGGGAAATTGGCTTATGAGATTATGGAGGCTGAGAAGTCTCATGATAGGCCACATGCAACCTGGAGAACCAAGGAAGCTGGTAGCATGGCCCAGTCCAGGTCAGAGGCCTCAGGACTAGGGAAGCTGATGTGTAATTCTCAGTCCAAATTCCAAGGCCTGAGAAGCAGGGGCGCTGCTGATGCAAGTCCTGGAATCCAAAGGCTGGAGAACCTGGAGTTCTGATGTCCAAGGGCAGAAGTGTGTCCCAGCTCCAGAACAGAGAGAGAGAGAGAGAGAGAGAGAGAGAGAGAAAGAGAGAGAGAACAAGAGAGTGCACAAATTTCCTTCTCCTCTGCCTTTTTGTTTTATCTAAGCCCTCAGCCAATTGGATGTTGCCTGGTCATACTGGATGAGGGCAGATCTTCCTTATTCAGTCCACTGATTCAAATGCCAACCTCTTCTGGAAACACCTTCACAGACATACCCAGAAAAAATGCTTTATAAGCTGTCTGGGTATTCCTTAACCCACTTAGAAGGTTGACAACTAAAATTAACAATTACAATGACTTTACCACAGTGTAACATTTGCATAGAAGTGCTGTTTTGCCTTGTAATTTTAGCTTGACTTAATGAAGACACATTGTCAAATCTGCAGCAAAAACTGATTTTCTTGTTTTGAGACAGAGTCTCACTGTGTCATCCAGGCTGGGGTGCAGTTGCACAAACATGGCTCGCTGCAGCCTTGATCTCCCCAGCTCAAGTGATCCTCCTGCCTCAGCCCCACAGATAGCTGGGAATACAGGCAAATGCCACCATGCAACCATGCCTGTCTAATTTTTGTATATCTATATCTTTATCTATCTATCTATATTTTTTGTAGGGACAGGGTTTTGCCGTGTTGCCCAGGCTGGTCTCTCCAACTCCTGAGCTCAAGCGATCCACCTGCCTCAGCCTCCCGAAATGCTGGAATTACAGGCATGAGCCACTGCACCTGGTCAACAAAAAGTAATTTCTAAATCCATTCAGTGCATAATAATGACAGGGACAGGAGGCTGGGAAATTCTGGGCAGAAGAGGGTGGGTCCCTGGCAAAGGCTCCACCCTCAAGGCGAAAAGCCTAATAATACTGTGGCCAAAACGAGGACTTACATCCCTGTTTTCCCACGCTCATGTTGCCTTTTCCAAAACCACCCTTAGCTCACCCCACCCCCTATCTTGTGCCCATAAGAAACTCAGAACTCAGCCAGCAGAGAGGAGAAGCCGCTGGATATCAGAGACTACAGTTGGACATCAGAGAGAAGCAGCTTGACTTCAGTGATGAGGAGGATGGGAAAGGAAATTGGCCAAAGCCAGGTAAAAGGGCTGAGGAATAGCCATAGAGGGTTGGGGTCTAACCTGGAGTTTCACCAATCTGCCCAGTTGTACAGCTTTCTTTAGCCAGTTGGATATAGAAGTCTATGTTGTTGCATTCCAGTGGCCTAATGAGTAACATGCTTAAAGTAAAAACAAAAAGCAAAGGAAAGTCAAAATACTACCCGCATTATGGATAAAACTGATAATTGAAGATGTGGCTTATATAATCAAGTGGACTTCCAAATACTGATCCCTAGAATTAGACTCATCCATCAGCCATAGGCATTGCTGAGGCACCTCAGGGCCCTCATTCCCCACTGGAGGCGGCCCCTATAACAGGGAGGGTGTGGGGAGCAGGGCCACTTGGACCCAAGAGAAAGATGTCCCCCAGTCGTGAGAGCCTTCTCCCCAGGATCATAAAGATAGAATGGAATCATCAGTGTGCAGTCACTGATCCCATGTTCACAATACTTAAATCAATGCCTCCTCTCCTGTTTTAGAAGTATCCTGTTTTAGAAGTATCTGGCATTAAGTGCTCCATTCTATTAAATCACACAGAAAATTAAAGTGCACCCTTTTAAACCAATACACATGCCCCACGAAGGATGCCTTTGAAATGTGGATGACAAATGGTTCCAGGCACCTGTTTGACCAAGGCTTAGCTGACTACAGATGCCTCTTCTGGTTCCAGGGTGACTTACCATGGCAGGGTGACTGCCATGAAACTACCCTTGCAGGCTTTCTAGAGTCGGAGGCTACCCAGCAATGAATCAATGGGCTGAGATGCCTTATTGCCATCAGACGTGTTCACGCACTGGATGAACACTCAAGCACTGTTTCAGAGGATACAGATGAGATTCCTATGGGCACAAGAGCTTTAGAACCACAACCACCAAGGAATCTGAAAATTCGAACACCCTATGGTTTAAAGGAACTGTAGTTTTTCTGAATTGAAGCATAAAGCTCATATCATCATCTCTCATCGTGATGTACGCTGCTAATGCTTTCATGAACAGTCCATGGAGCAAAATGATAGAAAGTCTGTTCATGAATTTACTGGTTAATCTAGCATATACAATCTAGTTACTGTAAGCAGTCAGATGGAGAAAAATGATTATGATGAAAAGACCCCAGGGAAAGGATTTTTCTGCTTGAATAGATGAATGTCAAAATCAAATTACTTCCACTGGGAAAAGCATATCAAATTCAAGATGGAAGGAACCACGCACTAAGAAATGGAGACTAGGCCCAAAATAATGTTTCTTCAATTTTTTAAAAACCACAATCCAAAATATACTTAACATCATAATGCAGCACACACACACACACACAGACACACACACACACTTCTAACTATAACAAAAGTTTCACAAAACAACACTTACCCTTATTATGGGCAATGCGTTCTGACTTCTACTATATTCGGATTTTTAATAATTCTGTTATTGAAGCATAGCAAATAGGCAGAAAAGCACATGATTATAAGTGTGGATCTTGATAAATTTTCACACAATAAACACATCTATGTAACCTATATTTTATTCTACTTCTTATTTTTTATTGTAAAATATTTATAACATAAAAAGAACCATGTTAATTTTTAAGTGTGTGGTTCTGTGCGTTAATTACATTCGCACTGCTGTGCAACCATCACCACCACCCATCTCCAGAACATTTTTCATCTTCCTAATCCCAAACTCCATACCTATTAAACAGCCATTCCCTATTTCCCCTCCTTTGCCTCTGGTAACCTCCATTCTACTTCCTGCGTCTGAACTTAACTACTCTAGGTACTTCATATAAGTGGAATCATATTTGTCCTTTAGTGACTGGCTTCTTTCATTTGGCATAATGCCCTCAAGGTTCTCCATGTTATAGCATGTGTCCAAATTTCTTTCCTTTTTAAGGCTGAGTAATATTCCACTGGATGTATATGTATCCAGATAGATAGATAGATAGATAGATAGATAGATAGATAGATAGAGAGATAGATAGATAGAGAGATAGATAGAACATTTGGTTTATCCTTTCATTCATCGATGGACATTGCATTGCTCCTGCTTTCTGGCTATTGTGAATAATGCTGCTATGAATATGAGTGTACAAATATCATTTTTTAAAAATACTAGTTGCAACACATTAAATTGATTTTCTTGATGTTGAAAACTCTGGTGTATTAGTTCAAAAATGGAAATCAAACATATTCTTTCCTTTGAGCCTGATTAAGCTAAACAGGCCACTTTCAGACTCTTCATTTCCCTGATTTTTTGAACTGAGAAGAGACTTAGTGTGCCTCAGAAGGGAAGCTGTAGGAGTGGATTTCCTTCCCTTTCACTTTGGAAGCTGCCCAACAGTGAAAGCAATGCCTCACCGGGACGGGGGGACCCCTTCACCTAGCCACCCTCGACACACACTCAGCCTTCCACTGTCTCTTTGTGAAAGTGAGATAGTGTGCTGAGTCGCCAGGTTTTTGGCATGCTCAGGGTTGAGATGTGGATCCATAGTTCCTACACTCCCTGCTAAATGAGACGAGCTGAATTGGACTTGCTCAGAAAATTTCTGAGAGTCCACAGGCTACTCTGAAAGTTATTTACCTGCTGTGACTAACATACTGTATATCCTTTCAAAAAGGTTTTGTGAAGAGAAACTACTTCCCTGAGGCATGGGTTTTCTATTGCTGCATAATAAAGCACCTGAAACTTTCAACAACAGCAGGCCTCTGGGTTGATGATTGGGCTGGGCTTGGCTAGTATTCCTGCTGTCTGGCCTGGGGTCACTTGCATGTCGTCCACAGGCTCCAGTGGGGCTGGATGGCCCATGACGGCCTTCCCACCTGTGCTGGTTGCTGGCTCTCTGACTCTCTCATCCTTGTGGAGGCACCCAGGCTTTTCATGGAGGACTCAGGGTTCAGAAGGAGACAGAGGGAGCCACAAGGCCTTTCAAAGCTCCAGCATGGAAGTCCTATAATATCACTTTCTCCACATTCTATTAGCCAAAGCCAGTCACTAGCCAGCCCAGATCCCAGGAGTCAGGAAGTCAACTTGACCTTGGATTAATGGGTACAAATATATATGAGAGAGAAGATATAAGACCTGATGTTTGATAGATCAGTAGGGTGACTATAGTTAACATTAATTGATTATATATTTCCAAATAGCTAGAAGAGAATAATTTGAACATTCTTAGAATCAAGAAAAGATAATTATTTAGAGTGATGGATATTGGCCGGGCGCAGTGGCTCACATCCATAATCCTAGCACTCTGGGAGGCCAAAGCAGGTGGATTGCTTGAGCCTAGGAGTTTGAGACCAGCCTGGGCAACATGGCAAAACCCTTTCTCTACAAAAAATACAAAAAATTAGCCGGGTGTGGTGGCACAAGCCTGTGGTCCCAGCTACTGGGGAGGCTGAAGTGGGAGGGCTGCTTGAGCCTGAGAGGTCCAGGCTGCAGTGAGCCATGAGCATGCCACCACACTCCAACCTGGGTGACAGAGAAAGACTCTGTTTCAATTAAAAAAAAAAAGTGATGGATATCCCAATTACCTGATTTGATTATATGAATGTATCAAATTATCACACGTGCTCTGAAAATATATACATGTAACATGTGTCAGTAAAACTAAATGTGTAAATAAATAAACGTGACCTCTTGATGATAGGCGCGGCAAAGTCACAGTGAACCGGAACATTCAGAGAGACGGGAGGAATAACTGTAGCCATCTTTGCCAGAGTCTACCACTCTCCACCACAATCTACCAACAATCTATAACATCCTGTTATTGCTTCTTTTTACTTTCCTGCAAATAAGCTCATGCAAATCTTGTTTCTAAAGAGTAGGGTTTTGACCCAACATCCTTACTTCTGATAATTTACTTACAGATCTACCTGCACAACACAAAATGATCTATGTACAAGATTACCCATGTAGCACACTTCATAATTAAAAACAACCCAAGTATCCATTAATAGAGGACTACTTAAATAAATCATGGTACACCAACAGGAGAGGACACTGTCCAACTATAAAAGAAAAAAAGAAGCCCTTGCGTATCGACACAAAAACCCTAGGATATACTGTTGACTGACAAAAATCAAAGTGCTGAGCAATATCCACTGTATCCCAAAAGTCTTAGTGTAGTTCGAAACTTTTATAATGTTAGAAGTACAAGTACTATAAACATAGAGGAAACACGACTTGAAAACTTAATTGTATAAATTTCTTTCTTTTTTAGATTAATCATGCCATATAATAATTATTATTATTTAATTAATTAATTAAATAATTGTTGAGACAGAGTCCTACTCTGACACACAGGCTGGAGTGCAGTGGTTCGATCTTGGCTCACAGCAACCTCTGCCTCCCAGGTTTAAGTGATTCTCTTGCCTCAGCCTCCCGAGTAGCTGGGATTACAGGCACAAGCCACCATGCCTGGCTAATTTTTGTATTTTTAGTAGAGACGGCGTTTTGCCATGTTGGCCAGGCTGGTCTCAAACTCCTGACCTCAGATGATCCACTCCCTTTGGCCTCCCAAAGTGTTGGGATTATAGACTTGAGCCACCACACCTGGCCCATATTATTTTTAATTACATACAAAGATCTAACATGTCACTCAGAGACCATTTCACCCACTGCTCTGTTTGGTCACCAGTCTCTTGTCTGTCTCTTCAGCAATGGTGAAGTGCATACCCCTTCCTTGGGGAAGAGAAATCCAGGGTTTGTTGAGGTTGCTGTTGGCATCTTTCCCATGAACCACATCAAAAGAACCAGGGTGCCTCTCTCTGTTGGTGACCACACCAATTCTTCCCAGGTGAGCACCTCCAGTCACCATACACAGGTTTCCAGTGTCGAACTTGATGAAACCAGTAATCTTGCCATTCTCCAGATCAATCTGAATGGTGTCATTCACCCTGATGAGGGGATCAGGGTAGCAGATGGTGTGAGCGTCGTGAGTCACCAGATGAGGGGTTCCTTTTGTGTCCACAAAAATTTTTCTCACTTTGCACAACTTGTACTTGGCCTCCTCAGGTGCAATATGATGTACAGGAAAGGGAGCCTTGGTGTCATAGATCAGAGGGAAATTCTCCACATCTTGTCAGTGCTCATGACATCCATGAATCCAGCAGGGTAGGTTACATTAGTTCAGACCTTGCCATTGATCTTAATGAAACTGTGCATGCAAAGCTTCTTTGCTTCATCTCGTGTCCGACATACTTAAGTTTTGCTCTTTAGGAAAAGATGAGGGAGAAACACTTTCTTAGCTTGTGGGGATGGGTGGATTGATGAGGAGCAAACACACGGGTCAATTTATCCAGCATCAAATGCTATGAAGCTGCTGCCCGCTTCAGCTGCTTCTTGGGACCACAACCATGACTGCGTTAGGCAAGGAAAGAGCTTTTATTTTTTTTATTTTTGAGACAGGGTCTCTGTTGCCCAGGCTGGAGTGCAGTAGTGCCATCACAGCTCACTGCAGCCTCAACCTCCTGGGCTCAAACGACCCTCCTACCTCAGTCTCCGAAGTAGCTAGGACCACAGGCATGTACTACCACACCTGGCTAATTTTCTTTTTTTCGGGGGTAGAGACAGGGTTTTGTCATGTTGCTAGGCTGGTCTCAAACTCCTGAGTTCAAACAATCCACCTACCTCAGTCTCCCAAAGTGCTGGGATTACAGGCGTGAGCCAACATGCTCAGCCTTGTATACATTTCTTATTCACTTAGTCTTGTGAATTTGGAATAATAAATTTTAAACTTAGTATTTTTGTTTCATTATTGTTTTCTATCTTTGATCAGAGATACTGAAACAAAAAATAAAATGTGCTATTTAAAATTCACAAAACTAAATAAGCGTAAAAGAGATTTATACAATAAAACTTCCAAGTGATGTTTGTAGCATTTATAATTCTGAAGTTATTAATGCCTAAAGTTCCACCAAGGCTTTTGGGTTACCCTATACAGGGTATGCTAACTTTCATTAAGAAAAAAGTGGATTCCATATCTTTGCTATTGTGAACAGTGGAAACAGGGTACATACACACCACGGAGTACTATGCAGCCCTAAAAAGAAAGTGATCATGTCTTTTGTGGGAACATAGATGGAGCTGGAAGCCATTATCTTTAGCAAACTAATGCAGAAACAGAAAACCAAACACTATATATTTTCATATATAAGTTGGAGCTAAACGATGAGAACACATGGACACAAAGAGGGGACAACACACACCGGGGCCTACTTGAGGGCGGAGGGTGAAGGAGGGAAAGGATCAGAAAAAATAACTACTGGGTATTAGGCTTAGTACCTGGGTGATGAAATAATCGGTACAACAAACCCCCATATCACGAGTTTACCTACATAACAAACCTGCACATGCATCCCTGAACCTCAAATAACAGTTAAAAAAAAAAAAAAAAAAAAGAAAAAGGTGGAAATAGTTGTGTTCATTTCCTGTGGTGTCTGTAACAAGCTACTACTAACTTAGTGGTTTAAAATAACACAAATTTGGCCGGGCGCGGTGGCTCAAGCCTGTAATCCCAGCACTTTGGGAGGCCGAGACGGGCGGATCATGAGGTCAGGAGATCGAGACCATCCTGGCTAATACGGTGAAACCCTGTCTCTACTAAAAAATACAAAAAACTAGCCGGGTGAAGTGGCGGGTGCCTGTAGTCCCAGCTACTCAGGAGGCTGAGGCAGGAGAATGGCGTGAACCCGAGAGGAGGAGCTTACAGTGAGCTGAGATCTGGCCACTGCACTCCAGCCTGGGTGACAGAGCAAGACTCCGTCTCAAAAATAAAATAAAATAAAATAAAATAAAATAACACAAATTTATTCACTGCTAGTTCTGGAGGTCAGAAGTCTAAGGAACGCTGCCTTCCTGGAGGGTCTAGGAAACAATCCATTTTCTTGCCTTGTTAACTTCTGGAGGCTGCCTGCATTCCTTGGTTCGTGGCCCCTTCCTCCATCTTCAAAACCGACAGTATAGCATCTGCCAAGTTCTCTTTTTTTTGGACTCTGACCCTCCTGCCTCCCCCTTAGAAGGTCCTCTGTGGTTACATTGGGCCCACTGGGGTAATCCAGAATAATCTCCAATCTCAAGATCCTCAGTTCAATCACATCTGCAAAGTCCTTATTCCACATAAAGTAACAAACAGGTTTTGGGGATTAGCACAAGGACATTTTTGGGAGGCCATTATTCTGACAACCACAGAAGTATATTGATTTTTGTTTATATCTGCATAATGATACACTGGAAGGATGTATTAAAAAGTAGTAGAGGCCGGGCGCGGTGGCTCAAGCCTGTAATCTCAGCACTTTGGGAGGCCGAGAAGGGCAGATCACGAGGTCAGGAGATCGAGACCATCCTGGCTAACACGGTGAAACCCCGTCTCTACTAAAAAATACAAAAAACTAGCCGGGCGAGGTGGCGGGCGCCTGTAGTCCCAGCTACTCAGGAGGCTGAGGCAGGAGAATGGCATAAACCCGGGAGGCGGAGCTTGCAGTGAGCTGAGATCTGGCCACTGCACTCCAGCCTGGCCGACAGAGCGAGACTCCGTCTCAAAAAAAAAAAAAAAAGTAGTAGAAGTGGTTACTTATGGGGGCAGAGAGGAATGGGAACAGAATGGAAGTGAGAATTCTTAACGAATATCATTTTATGAGGATTTGATATCTGAATATATGAGTGAATTATCTATTCAAAAATAAAATGAATAATACGTAGGGTCTGTTTAGTTTCAGGTATCTCTAGCTTAGAGACACTTAGATTTTTGTAAATTCAGATGTCATGGACATAACGCTAAAATGGCTGAATTGATCCTATAGATTTGGAACCACATGAGTTTACTTACATGCAATGAACTATACATTCTATGCACAGCAAGTCTGGAATCTGTCTTCAGTTCCTTCTCACGAAGGAAATGTGAAGTCAGTGTGACTAACCAGTGGCTCCGGTTCACCCTGGGACATCTTAGCATGGTTCAGGCTTCCCAGCTCTTCCTGTGGGCACGGTGTTTCCTGCCTTCAGGATTTCAGGATAAGCTGCAACCCGGGCGTGGTCTCTGCTGTGCACTCACCTATGCTGGGGTGATTTGCATTTTCAGCCTCTGCCTGTCAAATGAACTGCACTGGGCCAGGTTTCAGGAACTGTGGGCCCACCCCACTGAGATAGGGGGAGGGAGGATAGGTCCTCGTGTCCTTAAAGCACTTTAGTCCCTAAGGCTGCTGCTTGGTGTTTGTGTGTGAGCCAGCTCTGACTCACCACATCGAGAAGAAAAAACTTCCACTGAGGACAATTTGCCAAGGAAATGTGCTCAGGCCCACGCGGCAGTGAGTCCAGCAGTTAGGACGGAACCTGAGAGGAGGCAGTTGGGGAAATAAACAGAGCGTCAACTCAACAATCAGAGCCTCTGTGCTGGCAGCCTGCGATGGGAGAGGTTTCTCTGCCTTCATGGCTGCTTGCTTCACAGATTCATGCAAGCAGGTGACCTGCGAGCTCTCACATGCGTTCGGTGGGCGCCCCGGGGACTGTCTTCCTCCCCGCCTCCTCCTTGGGCAGGAGCCTGGTTTGTGTTTATTTTTGGTTGTGCCAGAGGGAAACTGCACTTTGAGGAAGAAAAACAGTTGCTGGTTGTTTAGGAGGGGCAGTCTAATCCGAGACGGCCTTGTCTTCTGCAGAAAACAAGTCGGGCGCAAATCAACCCAGGCGCAGCCAAGGGACCGCGGTCCCGCTGAGTCACAGCCGGCTCAGCGCTCAGCGTGACTCAGGGCCGGCCGCCTCCCTGAGGCATCTGTGAGTGATCCCAGGCAGAGGAAGCGGCAACTCTTTCGTCTACGGCATCTCCAGACTCATTTCCTTCCTCTGGAGGTCAGGTGCCCCGTGGGGCGCGGTTGGGGGTACCAGGCACCTCTGCATGCAGCTCCCAGAGAGCGGCCATCCGGCAGGGCCCTGGGGCCCACGGCCTGGCTTGAGGGGCTGGGCCTGCCTGGCCCCACCTCCGCCACAGGCTGTACCCTCAGACCTTGCCAGCCTCTTTCCAACACACCCATTGGTCTCAAGGTCAAGTCGGGTAAGAGGGCCTGGAGGGATTACAACAATAGAAATGTAAGACAAAGTAGCAAATATAAGAAGTCACGTGTGCTGCTTTCTGCCTGCAGCAGAATGTCACAAAGCCCCAGCCCCGTGGCAACTTGCTGCTCTTGGGGAAAGATGCTTTGAGGACCAAACAGGCTAGAGCACACGACCCCCAACTCTCTTGCCTGAGTCACTATATTCCTCAAAAGATAAATGAGGCCAGGAGCAGTGGCTCCCGCCTGTAATCCCAGCACTTTGGGACCTGAGGCGGGATGATCACTTGAGACCAGGAGTTTGAGACCAACCAGCCTGGGTGACAAAGTGAGACCCCCGCTCCAATCTCTATGAAAAACATTAGCCAGCCATGATGGCCCACACGTGTGGTTCCAGCTACTCAGGAGGCTGAGGAAAGAGGATTGCTTGAGCCCAGGAGGTTGAGGCTGCCGTGACATATGTTTGTGCCACTGCACTCCAGCCTGGGCAACAGAGCAAGACTGTCTCAAAAAAAAAAAAAAGATAAATGGTCCCAGTCCTTGCCTTTTTCTACACATAAGATCATGTCTGGCAAGTTAGTGATTATGCCTATGTAATCTATAACCAAATGCACTTTACACCCAATGCAACTTCTAAGGAAGTTTGATGAGATTTTGCAGAAACAAAATCTCCACACCGGTATATAAGCAGTGAGCTGAAATGCTGCTGCTGTAGTTTCATGGACCTCTCTAGAGGTCTGCTTCTGGGCTGTAGCCCTCAGTGATACGTCTGAATAAAACGGACTTTAATTCTTCTTCTTTTTTTGTTTTTTTTTTTTTGTTTTTTTTTGAGATGGAGTCTTGCCCTGTGACCCAGGCTGGAGTGCAATGGCACTGATCTTGGCTCACTGCAACCTCCGCCTCCTGAGTTCAGTCGATTTTCCTGCCTCAGCCTCCTGAGTAGTTGGGCTTACAGACGCCCACCACTACACCCAGCTAATTTTTGTATTTTTAGTAGAGATGGGGTTTCACCATGTTGGGCAGGATGGTCTTGATCTCCTGACCTTGTGGTCCGCCCGCCTTGGCCTCCCAAAGTGCTGGGATTACAGGCGTGAGCCATCGTGCCTGGCCTCTCTATTTTCAACAATACAGGTGGAATCATGTTTTTAGAAATTTGATTTTATGCAATTTAAAGGCCTTCTGGTGATTTCAACATTTGGGGTCTCCTGTAGTTGTTCTGTCTAATCAATTCCTTCTGAAGAAAAAGAATAAAAGATGACATTTCCCCCTCTACATATTACTTAACCCGGAAAGGTTTCCCTTAGAAGCTAAGAAATGTTCTATTGCTTAATCACTTACCATGACAAACACCCTTTCCTTTAAATGGAAATCTGTTGGACAATAACTGCTTTAAAGGCATCCTAATGGTAGCTAAAAGTGACAAAAATGCTATAGATGAACTTAAATATGAACATAGACTGTGCTTTCCTGACATTCTGGATGCTTAAGTTTTACTCTTAGGTCAGCTGTTTGCACAAAAGAACTGGAGAAAGTGACTGTTCCCCATTGTCCTGAACCTCTAAATCGACCTGTGCTGTTCCACCACCCTGCCACAGAATGACAATAAGGTTAATGAGTGCTTTTGATGACAAGGATAGATGGCAAAAGTCCTAGCTCTATCTCAGATCTCCTGTGTCACCTTACTTACCCTCTTCGAGTTTATTTACTTGTCTGTAAAGAATCTGACAAAAAAATATGAGGCAACCACATTCCAATCCAAAGAGCTAATGCTAGGAAAAAGAAACCAGCACCAAACAAGATTAAAGACGTAGAATTCACTAGGGGCTGAAAGCATCCAACATCAACAGATGCAGAGGAGCCATCGCAGTGGATTAGTGACTGTGAGGTTTAGGGGGCTACGCACTAATCCGGGATTCTAGAAACTAGGGCTGCAACTAAAAGATAATACATGTTTTGCCCTATGCTAGTTAAAATGCTTTTAAGCAGCACAAATATAGAGGCATCTGCAAAATGAGGGCATCCAACCATCTGTTACCACTCCTGATCACCTGAATACAGCATTCCTCTCAGCTCCCTCGAAGCTCGGCAGTCCTGCAGCCTGCAAAAAGAGGAGAGGCTGGGGGAAAGAAGAGCACAGAGAAGAGGTGGTTTCTAGAGTGGTCTGGATACATTTGTGTATGTACAATAAATATTTTTGGCAACTTCTATATGAGACAAATTAATACTGTGCTTCATTTTCCTGGAAGAAGAAGGACAAATATGGTATCGGTCTGGATATACTTTATCTACCTTTACCCAAATGTCACTTACTCATTTACTGATCTACTCATCTATCCAGTCAATCAATATTTATTGAACACCTATTATATGCCATGTTCCATTCTAGGTGCTGGGGAGGCAGATACAGATGTAAAAGATACTCAAATAAAATGCTGTGAAGAAAAAAAAAAAACAAGATAAAGGGGGATAGTAAGTGACAGGGGACATATCGCAGCATAAGGAGGTGGTTTTATTTGAAGAAATATGATATAGATAATGACTTGCATAACAGCTGATAGGGAAAGATTTTGTGTTTTTAAATAACACTCAACTTTTTGTGTTTGTATTCCAATAATTGTTCTATAAAAGAACCAGTTTCCCCTATGAAGAAACATAATACATTATTTTCAAGAGTAATGCATTTATGTGTAGAGGTATATAGATAGTATATCAATTACAAATTAAGCAATTAATTTCCAGGATGTCACAGGTTAGGTATTCTAGAAACAGATGCCAGGTTGAAATTTGATGGGCACTGTGTTTGTTACAGATCAACACTTGTGGAAAGGAGATGAAGGAAGCAGGGTTTCTCTAGGGGAGTGGTTGAACTACAACGCAGATCAGTAATGCTACCCTGTGGAGAGCTCGGGAGTGTCAATGGCTTGCCAGAACAGGACCATGGTGGGCTGAAATGGCTGGACCTTTACACCCTACAACAACTGGTCCATGGATATGGGTCACAGGAAGAGCATACTCTTGGGCAAGGCAGCTCTCTGCAACTGAGGCAAGAGACAGCTGGCACCAATCTTCCTTGAAGGGGTTGTAGGCAGTACATCTTCATGTCCCCCACATAAGGATATCTATGTGGCAAACTAAGAGAAATACTTGCCACATAGTAATAGGCAGATATAAGATGCTTAAGAGCCAAATAGACCTTAGGAATCAATGAATGAAAAAAATTAGCACTACAATTTAACCATGAATATATATATACACAGCATTTGATCAAGAGATACAGAAAACAGATAATAAATACATGAAAAGTGTTCAACCTCACTGAACTTTAAAACTATATAAATCAGAGTAATAAAATAAGATACCATTTTCTATCAGAAAGAATAAAGAATATCAGAAAGAATAAAGAAAAAATGTAGCACTTAACAAGAGGAAGGACTGAGAACATGAGCACTCTTATGCAATTCTTCCTGGGAGTGTAAATTGGCATAACATTTCAGGAAGGCAATTTTGCAATCTACATGAAAAGCCTTAAACTATACATACCTGATAAGCCAGCTGTATTCGTTGTCTATTACTGTGTAACAAATTAACCAAAGCTTAGTTGCTTAAAACAAAAGCATGTATTATTTCACAGTTTCTGTGGAATTTGAGAATAGCTTAGCTGGGTTGTCCTAACTGAGGGTTTCTCACGAGGTTGCAGTTGAGCAGTCAGCTGGGGCTGCAGTTATCTGAAGGCTTGACAGGGGCGGGAGATCTACTTCCATGATCGTGCCCTCATGGCTGTTAGCAAAGGGCCTCAGTTCCTCAGTTCCTTGATGGCTGTTGGCGGGAGGATGCTGTTTTAGGCCCCTCCATAGGGCCACTTGAGTGTCATTGAGACATGGCAGCTGACTTCCTTTAGACAAGTGTTCAAAGAACAAACCAGAAGTCACAATGTCTTTTATGACCTACCCTCAGAAGTCATGCTCTGTCAGGCTGGGCGTAGTGGCTCATATCTGTAAACCCAGGATTTTGGGAGGCTGAGGTGGGAGGATCACTTGAGTCCAGGAGTTCGAGACCATCCTGGTCAACACTGTGAAACCCCTGTTTCTACAGAAAATACAAAAATTGTCTGGATGTGGTGGTGTGTGCCTATAATCCCAGCTACTTGGGAGGCTGAGGTGAGAGGATTGCTTGAGCCCAGGAAGTTGAAGCTGAGTGAGCTGTGATTACACCATGGCACTCCAGTCTGGGCCACAGAGTGAGACCCTGTCTCAAAAAAAAAAAAAAAAAAAAAAAAAAGAAAGAAAAGAAAAGAAAAAAGTCATGCTCTGTCATTTATGCCACATTCTATTCATTAGTAATGAGTCACCAGGTGACTCACTCAAGGGGAGGGGAATTAGCTCCACAGAAGGGAGGGGTGTCAAATAATTATTAAAAACTCCTCTGCCCACTGACCCAAAATTATTTATATTCCCCTACACATACAAAATGCATTTACCCTCTGCTAAGACTTCCCAAAGTCTCATTTCTGAACAACATGCAGTCAAAATAGGACATTGATATCTTAATTCATTCCAGGTGCAGATGAGCCTCCTCAGTGATGGTCAAGGAAATACAGCTTCTCCAGCATAGTTGTTCTTGGTCTGAAGATATGTGAGGTTCTGAGCCAAGTTCTATTTCTGGTAATTTATTCTGTCAAAGCATAATTTTCAAAAAGTTAAAAACATGACTCTCATACAAATATACAATTAGAACATGTCAAATATTTGTTCATTAGTGAGAGATTCAGTAAGGTGGTAAAGCTGGTTGAGAAAGCATTTTGAGGAACTGGGCATTCAAAGGAATTTTTTTTTTTTTTTTTTTTTAATTGAGACAGGGTTTCACCATGTTGCCCAGGTTGGCCTTGAGCTCCTGAGCTCAAGTGATACACCTGCTTCGGCCTCCCAAAATGCTGGGTTATAGTAACATTTTTAAAAGAACGTTCAAATAGGCCAGGTGTGGTGACTCACACCTGTAATGCCAGCACTTTGGGAGGCCAAGGTAGGTGGATCACTTGAGCTCAGGAGTTCGAGACTAGCCTGGGCAATATGGCGAGACCCCGTTTCTATTTATAAAATTATTTCTTTAAAGAAATAATTTTTTTTTTTTAAAAAAAGGATGTTTAAATAACATTGCTAAGTTACATACATAATTGCATCATATGGTGCAGGACAATGGTACCATCACCTTTGGAATAAGACCTTCTACTGGATGGAAATATATAAGGCCACAGAGACCTCCACAGTGTCTGAGTTATATTCAAATAGTAAATACTAAAGGCAAACACAGGGACATTCTGTTAGAGAATTAAATAATCTTCAGTGGGCTTTTTAGACAATGCTCCAGCATGTTGCTGAAAGGACATGCACGCTCCCTATTAATATCCTTAGAATAAAACAATTTTAGGGAAATTTTTTTGCTGACACACATTAATTCAGTGTTTAAGGATGTTCATCACAGTTCTCTTTGCAAAGCATAGTTTGGAAACTGGCACCCGGGAAAAGGAGACTTTTTCTAGTGTGCTAGCTTGAGCTCTTGCCATCTTTACTCCCTGGAACCCTTTCATCTAACCATCTAGTCTCACCAAGCTATTTTCTTTATTTTTGCTTCTATCATTTCTACAAAAAGGAAGTGGATATGGGCCGAATGTGGAGCACTTTTGTTCTTTAGATTTTCTTTTGAAGGTCTTCCTTAAATCCTGAAGAAGCATGGATACTTTTGGATATTATCCCATCCATACCTGAGAGGGTTGCTCTCACCATTGTTTCAGAGAAAGAAAGGCTAAGATTTATTTATTCTGTAAATATGTGTTAACTTGATGTTGGTCACCTTATAAGTGTTGGAGATACAAAGATGAATAAGAAGGTCTCAAGTCCAATACCAGGAAGACTAAGTATAGCAACACACACAATGACTCACATTCTTGCCACCAAAGTGTGGTTCCTGGACCAGTAGCACGGATGTCACCTGGGACATGGGAGCTTGCTAGACATGCAGAATTACTGGCCTCGTCCCAAATCTACTGAATCAGAATCTTCATTTTTAACAAGATCCCAAGTGATTTGTACACACATTTGCTATAGGTTGGATCTGTGTCCCACCCACATCTCATGTCAAAATGTAATACTCAATCTTGAAGGTGGGGCCTGGTGGGAGGTGATTGGCTCTTAGGCGTGGATCTCTCTGTTTAGTGCTGTTTCTGTTCTCATAATAATGAGTGAGTTCTCATGAGATCTGGTTGTTTAAAAGTGTGTGGCACCTCCCCACTCTCTCTCTTCCTCCTGCTCCAGCCATGAAAGACATGCCTGCTTCCCCTTCGACTTCTGCCATAATTGTAGGTTTCCTGAGGCCTCCCCAGAAGCTGAGCAGATGCCGGCAGTGTGCTTCCTGTACAACCTGCAGAACTTTGAGCCGATTAAACCTCTTTTCTTTATAAATTACCCAGTCTCAGGGATGTCATTACAGCAGCGTGAGAATGGACTAATACCACACTCAAATTTGAAAAGCCCTGTTAGTCCATTCTGAACCTACTTGTGTTTTCTACTTATCACCTCTTATTTAAAGTGCAGAGATGAATCCACTTGTTTTTCAATAGCTGGTTTGCAGAGCCCCCACCACCACTGGTCTACAATTTTAAAGCTTATATTTCGACATGGTAATACTAGAATGTCTTACCAGCATGTGAAAATAAGAACTTCCCCTCTTCTTTCCCAAGTTAGTTTCTTGGACCTGTAGGATACAGAGAGAGACTGGAAAAAGAGCAGTAACCAAAATGTAGTAACAGTTACTCTGTTAAGCTTAATTTCCTACAAAGTCTTTTAATAAAGGGTGGTTAATTAAAAAAATACATTTATTTTTATTAGACTTTATTTTATAGAGAAGTTTTAAGTTCACAGCAAAATTGAGAGGATGGTACAGAGATTTCCCATATACTGCCACCCCACACACCCACAGCCTCCCCCGTTGTCAACATTCCCTACTAGAGTGGTACATTTGCTACAATTGATGAAACTACATTGAGATATCATTATGCAAAGTTGATATTTTACATTACGCTTCACTCTTGGTGTTAAACATTCTATGGATTTGGACAATTGCATAATGACACATATCCACCATTACAGTCTCATAGGGAGTATTTTCACTGTCCTAAACATCCTCTGTGCCCCACCTGTTCATCCTTCCCTCCCTGCTAACCCCTGGCAACCACTGATTCCTTTACTGTCTCCACAGTTTTGCCTTTTCCAGAATATCATATAGTTGGAACCATAGAAGATGTTCAGATTGTCTTCCTTCACATACTAACATGCATTTAAAGTTCCTCCATATCTTTTCATGGCTTGATAGCTAATTTCTTTTTGGTAATGAATAATATCCCATTGTCTAGATGTACCACGATTTATATTTATCCATTCATCTAAGGACATGTTGTTTGCATCCAGGTTTTGGCAATTATGAGTACAGCTGCTATAAATGTCTGCATGCAGGTTTTTGTGTGGGTATGTTGTCAACTCCTTTGGGTAAATACCAAGGAGTGCAATTGCTGTATTTTATGGTGAGAATATGTTTAAGTTTTGTTTGTTTGTTTTTGTTTTTGTTTTTGTTTTTTGTTTTTTGTTTTTTTGATATAGAGTCTCACTCTGTTGCCCAGGCTGGAGTGCAGTGGCATGATCTTGTCTCACTACAACCTCCGCCTCCCGGGTTCAAGTGATCCTCCTGCCTCAGCCTCCCAAGTAGTTGGGACTACAGGCATACGCCACATGAAAATGTTGCTTGTAGAACTTTAAAAGCATCTCTGGTATGTCTCTAAAAAACAAGAAACTGTTTCAGGATTTTTTTCCCCCTAAATAGGGCAAATCTGCAAAGATGGAAAGAAGAGGAAATACTAAAAATAACTTTCCCCAATTAGTGAGAGCCGAACACATATGGTAAGATGGAAATAGTTTTAGATGGCCCAAAGTAACACTGTGATGCAAAATGAACTCCCCAGGCAGAGGGGATAATTAGAAACAGCCACAAAAATTTACTCAAGACGTGATGGGAACAACAGCTGAATATGATATTCAGGGGATGTGGAGACCCTGAAGAGGTGAGTATGGTCTTGCAGCTTTTTGGAACCTGGAGAAATTGAGGAACTGGTTCTGAAAACGTTCCTGCCTATTCCTTCCCATGAAGGTTCCTTCTTGGGAAGTCAGACATTCTGGATCTTTTACTAGAAATTCTAAGGGGTATGAGATCAGAGTCGCACATTTCATGAAACCCACAGGCAAGTGGCTGGGCCGCTCCTTCTCTGCTGGCAGGGATTCTGTTTCCTCCGGCATGCAGGAAGAGCCACCTGTGGGCTGTGGGCTGTGGCCTGATGCGAGGGCACAGGACTGCCGAGATCGGGCTGCAAGCCTCAGCACTCTGGGCTCCGGCCCAGCTGGCCAGCTGGCCACCCTGCCCCGGACACGTGGGCTGCCGCTCAGCCAGCCGGACAGGTGCTCGCTGCCAGGGCCACCTTCCCCGGCAGGGAGGGTCACCGGTGGTGATGACAGGAGCCTGATCTGACCTAAGAGCAGCTTCTCCATGCTGTGCCACATTCCCTTTTGTCACTGACTGGCGTGCATGTCCTTTGGTGACCTCGGGTATTCATGTTTCTCTCTCCTCTTGCCTATACCCCGTGCAGACGTTCAGCCAGTGTGCGCCCCGTGAGAGCAGCGGTGGGTAAGACCCCGGGCTGCTCCATCCTGGTCAGGAGCTGGTGCCCTGAGCTCCCGAGGGCTCCAAGCTGCTGGGCACCTCTCCAGGTGTCTGACAATCTGTCTGACTGGCCTGTGTCCCATGCCCACGGTCATTCTTAGTGTGAATTTTTCTGTCTACACCTGTTATTTCTTTCCTTTCCTTCCACCCACCAATCTTTAATTTCCTATCTAATCACCCCCAAACTCTGCTTTTGGGCACCCCATTAATCCCACGCTCTCCTCACACAATCTCTGGGCCAGGACTCCTTTCTCTCAGAGTCCTGGGCCTCACTCTTCACTTTTCCCATACTGACATGATGGTCTTGCTTTCCTCTGCATGTCCCAGCAGCGACCTGCGAGTGCTCAGTCCCCTGCTGAGGAACCTCATGCAGGATGGTGACGATGACTGAAGGTGGAGAACCCGGGACAGCCTGTCACTTACAACATAGCCACACTCCCAAGAGTCAGCAAGCCTGGCCTGGTGCAGTGACTCATGCCTGTAATTCCAGCACTTTGGGAGACCAAGGTGGGCGGATCACCTGAGGTCAGAAGTTCGAGACCAGTCTGGCCAGCATGGTGAAACCCTGTCTGTACTTAAAAAAATATACAAAAATTAGCTGGGCATGGTCATGGAGGACTGTAATCCCAGCACTTTTACAGTACTGGGCGTGGGTGGGGGACGCTTGTAATCCTCAGCCTCCTAGCACCTGTAATCCTGGGAGACTGAGGCAGGAGAATCACTTGAACCCAGGAGGCTGAGGGTGCAGTAAGCCGAGATCGCACTACTGCACTCCAGCCTGGGCGACAGAGCAAGACTATGTCTCAAAAAAAAAAAAAAAAAAAAAAAAGAAGAAGAGTCAGCAAACCAGTGACATTGTTTTCCTTGATGCCTCTACTCAGCCTGCTCCAGGATGGAGCTGACGGAACTCTTTGCTCCCTGCCTGCTGATCAGTTTCCTCAAAATATGTGAACCAAGACTCACTGTTCCCAGGTGGTCCTGCCTCCAGTCTGGCTGCAGGTCTCTCTTCCCCTCTGCCTCTCTCAGTGGTCAATCCCACGTCTGCCTTTGTTACATAGAGCACCACTGGTTGACCATCCTCCTCCTATGAGAACAGATTAGAATGCAAATAACAATTCCCTGGGCTGTTGTCTGACACCAGGGATCCTTATATACCTTGGGAGATACCACCTCAGAATGACTGAAATAGAACAACAAATTGAAGCTGCTGCAATTTCACAACCTGGATGAATGAATCGAGTAACCACCTCAAGTGAGAATCTGTGTGTGCACACACAACACCGCAAAGGACGATGTCCCTCCTGGAGTTGGAGTCTCTGGTTTAGAGAAAGAGAAAATATAATCTGAATGGCATTAGGAGACAGAAAGGAAGTGCTTGCAGAGCAGAGAGATGACACTTTGGCTGGGGAAATCAAGAGACGCTGGATGAGAGGAGGGTCATGGGCCTGGGGAAGAGACCAATTGGGTTCAAATCCCAGCTTTGCCATGGACCAGCTCCAGGACCTCACTGTGCCTCGGTGCCCTTAACCATACCTACCTCAGAAGATTTCTGTGAGAATTACATGAGAAAACACTCATAAAGCCCCCAGCACACGGCAAGTGTTGATTAAATGGAAGCTGTTGCTTCACAAGTTTCATGGAGACCACATTTGATCTGGATATGGACATGTGCACGGGGAGGGTCCATGGCAGTGTCAGGCACTCCCACAGGAGAGGGCTCTCAAAGGAGTAACAATCCCCTTCTTTTGTGCGGAGAAGCCTTAATGGTACCAATCCTCAGTGATACCAATTTTCAAAAATTTATCTTTAAATGTAATAGGCCTTGGAATCAACTGCTAAAGAAAGCCACTAATTAAAAAAAAAGACAGGGCGCACAGGCGTCCATTGTGGGAAGGACTAAGGACTCTCCAAGTTTCATGGTCTAAAGCTACCCACCTGTAAGTGGGCAAACAACATTCAAGTCTGGATGGACTTGCCCAGAGAGGGCATTTCTCCCCGAGGTGGCTAGGTGGCGATAGAAGCACGCTGAAGCAGCGAGGATGTACCGGTCCCCAGACGGCTCTGCAGCTCTCAGGCTCAGGGTAGCAGGCATCCCCCACCCCCCAACACACAGCCCACCAGCACCCCACACATCCCCACCGCCTTCCTCTCCTCTCATCCTGCCTTTCTGTCTTCAAATATTTCCTGAAAGACTAATATGTCTCAGGCAAACACATGCACTACGATGCAGAAATGTATGAAAAATTCTATGGAAGGCCGGGCGCGGTGGCTCAAGCCTGTAATCCCAGCACTTTGGGAGGCCGAGACGGGCGGATCACGAGGTCAGGAGATCGAGACCATCCTGGCTAATACGGTGAAACCCCGTCTCTACTAAAAAATACAAAAAATTAGCCGGGCAAGTGGCGGCTGCCTGTAGTCCCAGCTACTCGGGAGGCTGAGGCAGGAGAATGGCGTGAACCCGAGAGGAGGAGCTTGCAGTGAGCTGAGATCCGGCCACTGCACTCCAGCCTGGGTGACAGAGCAAGACTCCGTCTCAAAAAAAAAAAAAAAAAAAAAAAAAAAGAAAAGAAAAATTCTATGGAAATACCAAGTTTTATGTTTAATATGAATGTTACGTTGTCATGTTTGAGAAATGCATATCTGTTCAGAAGTCTCATCAAAACCCTAAAAGGTCCCCTCAAAGCTTTTACCTACCTAAACGCTGTTCAACGTTGTTGGGACTACACTTGGTTTAAGAAAACAAAACAAAACAAAACAATTTAACAGTAAGTATGGAAAGAGGACGGCTTTGCCAAAACACAGTCTTGAGTTCAACTCCTGGCTGCAATACCAACAGCAGTGTGACCTCAGACAAGCAATCCGATCTCTCTGAGCCTCAGATTCTACAACTATAAAAGGTGATAGATCATTGCACGTATATGGATATGACATTTAGTAGGTGCCCAACAGACTGGAGATCCTTGCACTGTGCTCTCTAGAGTAGGAAAAGCTCAGCATGTGGCTACCTGCATAGAGAAAAGAGGGAAGTGTCTGAGCCAATGAGTAGAGATACTCACTCTCCAGGCTCACCTGGGGAGAGACTGAGGGACTAAATGCACACAGCTCTGCACGCATCAAACATCGGTTAACTTAAGCACCCCCAGCACTTGAAACTTAGGGGGAGAAGATTAAGGTAGTCTGAGATGTGCTTATTACCAAGCAAGAAGAGTTCACGCCAAGATTTTTCTTGAGTGCTTAATCTGGGTGAGGCCCAAGTCAGGCAAGAGAAGAATTATCACCAACTGAGTGGGAAACTGTCCAGGTGGCGAAGCTTTGTGAGCAATGGTGTGATGCCTGGGCAAAGACAGAGCGGGGGCAGAGAGAAAGGAAATAGAATCGAGTCAGGAGATCTGTTCCCTGGCGTGCATGCCATTATTAGTCAATTTTGTCAGCTGGTTTCTGGGTAATTGATGGCACAGGCTCAGAGTTGACTGACTTGTACCGAGGGGGGACTCCCAGGGGAATCTGGGTCTGGATTGAGCCGCAGTGAATTTGACATGTAGTAAAGTATTAGGAACTGCAGGTGCTCCAGATGACCTCATAAAGGGTTCATTTTGAGATTGTGAAGTTTGCTGTTAGAACAGAGCTGTGATGTGTAAGAAGAAACTTAGACTTGTCTAGAAAGGGCTATTTCTCCCCAAGGTGGGTTCAGGACCTTTGCTTGAGGGAAGGTCCAGTGTCACTATCTGTCCCCCATGGGACTTTAGACAGGTAACTCATGACTTCTAAATCAGGCTAAAGCAGGGCTTGTGGTGGGCAGAGTCCTGGGCCTTCCTCCTGGTATACACCCCCTGGATAACCCCCTCCCCTGAGTGTCATGGGACCTGTGAATATGGTGGGACATCACACCCATGATTATCTTTCATGGTATGGCAAAGGTGAAGGGTTTCTGCCACTAGAGTATCCAATCTGTTGATTCTGAGTTAATGGAGGGGAGGTTATCCTGGGTGAACCTGTCCTAGTTAGGTGAGTCTTTGAAAAGAGGGTCCAGAAGCCAGAGACAAATGAGAGTCAGGAATACTCTCCTGATGGCATTTATTTATTTATTTATTTATTTATTTAGAGATGGGGTCTCACTCTGTTGCCCAGGCTGCTCTCAAACTCCTGATCTCAAACGACGCTTCTGCCTCAGCCTCCCAAAGTGCTGGGACTGAAGAAGCAAGATGCCTTGCTGTGGAGACCACACAGCAGAGAATGATAGGCAGCCGCTAGGAGCTTAGAGCAGCTCCAGCTGACAACCAGCAAGAAAGCAGGAACCTCAGTCCTATACCCATCAGGAACGCTGGCTGCCATTGCAGGGGGGGCAGGTCATCTCTGGAACCAGCCACTAGTGGGCTTGGACGAAGACTTCAGTGAGATGAGATGAGATGAGACGAGACGAGACGAGATGAGACGAGACGAGACGAGACGAGATCACAGCCCAGCTGACACCTTGGTGGTGTCTCAGCCTTGAGAGACTCTGAGCAAGGGACCCAGCTGAGCCATGCTGGACTCCTTGACCCATGAAAACCATGAGATAATAAATGGGTCCTATTTTAAGCCACCAGGTTTGTGAGGATTTGTTACATAGCGATAGAAAACTAACACAGGACCTGTACTGCCTACTTTGCAGAGTTGTTTGAAGATTAGGAAAAAAGTATGTAAAGTACCTGGCATGAAGAAGACTACAATAAATGGTAGCTTTAAGTCACGCAGTCCATAATGATCCAGTTCTTTTTTTAGAGGGAATGTAAATTTCTTTCTTTTTTTTCTTTCTCGAGGCAGAGTCCTGCACTGTCGCCCAGGCTGGAGTGCAGTGGCGCGATCATGGCTCACTGCAACCTTTACCTCCCTGGCTCAAGTGATCCTCCCATTTCAGCTTCCCGAGTAGCTGGGACCACAGCATGCACTGCCATGGCTGGCTAATTTACGTATTTTCAGTGGAGATGAGGTTTCTCCATGTTGCTCAGGCTGCTTTCGAACTCCCAGGCTCAAGCAATCCTCCCATTTTGGTCTCCCAAAGTGCTGGGATTACAGGTGTGAGCTACTGCACCTGGCCAAATCTTTTCTTTGCAGAATAAATCTTGTGAAATGCTGAAAACTGTTGAGAGGACTGAATGAGATCGTATGTCTAACATGCTCTAGTGCGGAGTCTAGCACACAGTCAACAGTAGGTAATAGCAACAATGAGGATGATGTTTGTAGTGGTTTTTATCCTGGTAAAAATGAGGCATGTATTGTAATAGACATAGATCTTTTTTTTTCCCCTTAAAACCACTTTTGCCTTGCTTTACAAGTAGCACTTCTTGCAGAAGTTCCAGAGACTGTTACAGAATTATCCACTGTCTGAATAGAAATGAACCTTAGATATAATGTGGCCCAACTTCGCTTTTCAAATGAGAAAACAGTGAGTCTGAAGTCAGCTTGTTTGACGCCACAAAACAAATTAGTAGCAGAATCAGGATTAGAATTTAGGTATCTTGATGTCAAGGCCACTTCTGTAGAACCATATATAGTTGTCCCCTACTATCTGTGGGGAATTGGTTCCAGGGACCCTGAGAATAACACAATTCCTGTATAAAATAGCACAGTATTTGCATATAAGCTATACAATTCTCTAGTATACTTAAATAATCTCTAGACTACTTACAATAAGAAATACAATGTAGGCCGGGCGCGGTGGCTCAAGCCTGTAATCCCAGCACTTTGGGAGGCCGAGGCGGGCGGATCACAAGGTCAGGAGATCGAGACCACAGTGAAACCCCGTCTCTACTAAAAATACAAAAAATTAGCCGGGCGCGGTGGCGGGCGCCTGTAGTCCCAGCTACTCAGGAGGCTGAGGCAGGAGAATGGCGGGAACCCGGGAGGCGGAGCTTGCAGTGAGCCGAGATCGCGCCACTGCACTCCAGCCTGGGCAACAGCGTGAGACTCCGTCTCAAAAAAAAAAAAAAAAAAAAAAAAAAAAAAAAAAAAAAGAAATACAATGTTAATGCTATGTAAATAGTTGTTGTATTGTTTAGGGGAAAACGATAAGGAAGAACGTCTATATATCGCAACCATCTATGTTTTTAATTTTTTTTTTTTTTTTTTTTTTGAGACAGAGTCTGGCTCTGTCACCCAGGCTGGAGTGCAGTGGCGCGATCTCGGCTCACTGCAAGCTCTGCCTCCCGGGTTCATGTCATTCTCCTGCCTCAGCCTCCTGAGTAGCTGGGACTACAGGCGGCCGCCGCCGCTAAGCCCGGCTAATTTTTTGTATTTTTTAGTGGAGACGGGGTTTCACTGTATTAGCCAGGATGGTCTCGATCTCCTGACCTCATGATCCATCCGCCTTGGCCTCCCAAAGTGCTGGGATTACAGGCGTGAGCCACCGCACCCGGCCTTTTATAGAATATTTTTGGTTGAATCTGCAGATGTGGAATGCAGTTCTGGAAAGCCAATTGTATTTATTTCTCTTCTGAAATGTTTCCTCTATTTAAAACTCAATGCCATCTTGACTCATAAGGTATCAATATTCCCTTGTAAAACTCACCCTGCACACAATTTATCAGTCACGAACATTTTTTTCCAGCTACCTCTCCTGAAGTATTTATCATTGAGAGTGATTCATTCCATTAATGTTGATTGAGAGCCTACTTTGTGCTACATTTGGAATCAAGCTTGTTAAACTGCAGTCCCAAATCACTCCAAAATTAGACACCAAATTTATTGCAAGCCCATGGGCCATAACGACCCTATAAAGGAGGTCTGCTGTGACTAGTATTTTGACAGATGAGGAAATTGAGACATAAGGAGATTCAGGGGCTTGCCTGGGCAGGTCCAACAACTAAGAAGACATGGAGTTGGGATTTGTACGCAGAGCTGACTAGCTGCCACTTTTAGCTTCTGTCTACTTTTAATTAGACTGCTTCCCAGAAGCTGGTTAGGCTAACATTTTATAATAATAAGTAGGATGGGTCTAGACTCCCCTCCCTTTGGCCCCATCACTAGTAGCTCTACTGGATCTGGGCTCATGTTGCCTCCTTGGTCCTAAGGGCCAACAGCACAAAAGCTCACAGCACTAAAGACGCATGATGAAGGAGCTGAACTTTGCCTTCAAGAAAAGGTCTTTCTTTGGGCCTTTTCCTCTTGTTGGGAGAAGTCTCAGTATCTTCTTCTTCCCCTTCTCCTTGCAGCTTTGTTTTTATTTTTTATTTTTAGAGAGAGGATCTTGCTCTGTCACCCTGGCTGAAGTGCAGTGATGTGAGCATAGCTCGCTGAAGTGATCCTCCTGCCTCAGCCTCCCAAATAGCTGGGACTACAGGCATTTGCCACCACACTTGGCTAAATTTTTTTTTTTTTTTTTTTGTAGAGACAGGGTCTTGCTACATTGCCCAGGCTGGTCTTGAACTCCTGGCCTCAAGTGACCCTCCTGCCTTGGCCTCTCAAAGTCTTGGGATTACAGGTGTGAGCCACCACACTGGCCTCCCCTGCAGAATTTAAGAGAGAAATCTGAACTCCCCCTGTTCTTGGTTGCTTTGGTTGAAGCTCCTTGAGATTGTCTGAGATTGTCTCCACAGTGGTCCCAGCTGCCTTCTCGGCCTCTCTCTCAGTTAGATATTGAAATACTTCCCCAGAGTTTTTAGCTCCCTTTTAACCAGAATTCTCCTTTTTCCTTGGCAGGCATCTCAGACACTCGGTCAGGCAGCAGCTGGAGTGTCTGCGATGGTTTCCCCGCCCCTCAGGAATGACCTTGCCTCTCTGCAGATGGCCTCTCAGACCTGCCTTCACAGGAGGGCGGCCTTTGTTAGGTAACCATGCCCTGGCTTCAAGGTGGGGTTAAGCTTGTCTGTAGTGAGAGCAGGTGTTCAGGTGTCTGTAGCGAGAGCAGAAAACAAGTGCCAAGGGAAATGCCACTAAAGAATGGAGAGGAATCTTCCAGCCCCAGGGGCTCATAGACCACTCCCTCCTGCCATAGGCCCCGTCCTCTGAACGCGACTCCCAGGGGAGGGGCCCTTCCTGTGAGTCCTGCGTTTATGAACCTGGACAAGTAGGAACAGGAGCAGAGCAAGCCTGAGAATGATTGAAATGTTGTCTTTCCGTCCAGCAGAGCAGAAAACCTGTGCTTGGGGAACTGAAGTTTGAGAAACGCAAAGCGCCTTGGTGTTCCGGGATGAGCACATTGGAGCTTAGGTCCCTCCATTCCTGGTAGTAGAGAAAGCAGTGGAAGGTTCAGCCTGGAGGCAGACAAAGAGCCCAACAATTACAGGGAAGCTCAAGGTCAGCACAGGGATAAGGCCAGAATCTAACCACAGATGCATATGATTTCAGCTTTCCGCATGCACTTGTGTTGAAAGTAACTGTTGGAAAATTGTAGTCTGCTCATTCCAATTGTTCTTTTAAAACCATCCACATGTTGTTCTTAGCAAAGTCTGTGTCTGAAAACCCCTGTGAGGCTCATCACGCTCGAATGCCACCAAGTACATCTGTAGGCTGAATTGTACATAGCGTGTGAGGGCGCTGTTGCCATCTGTAAAACACAGCATTCATTTTAAAATGTCACTTGTCAATCACATCAGTGCACTCCAGCCTGGGCAACAGAGTGAGACTGACTCAAAAGAAAAAAAAATGTCACTTGACAATAGGATTTTTAAAATGAATGATACAAGCGCTGTTAATGAGACCTATGAAGTTTCCTAACGTTACAATGCATCTCATACTTGAAAAGGTGGGGAACCGTTGCCTTAAAGATCTAGCTAAGGCCGGGCACAGTGGCTCATGCCTGTAATCCAGCACTTTGGGAAGCAGAGGCAGGCGGATTACTTGAGATCAGGAGTTCGAGACCAGCCTGGCCAACATGGCGAAACCTCGTCTCTACTAACAATACGAAACTTAGCCAGGTGTGGTGGCGGGCACCTGTAATCCCAGCTACTCAGGAGGCTGAGGCAGGAGAATCACTTGAACCCAGGAGGCAGTGGTTGCAGTGAGCTGAGATCACACCATTGCACTACAGTCAGAGTGACAGAATGAGACTCTGTCTCAAAACAAAAGCAAAAACAAGTCTAGCTGTGGAGGTTTCTGGAACTAGGTAGAACTGCCACTCGTCCACCTTCATCGTTAAGCTACTGTACGGACAAGGGAAGCTACCCCTTAAGTTTGCATCCGCATCTCATGTTCCCTAGTACCTGGTACTGCCCTAGGAGAGGTGTCTCATGTGGCACCTGATATATCTGGTCCCCCTTCCCGGCCTAGGAATTACCAAGGCAAACTATAAAAAAAATTTTTTTTACACTGGATTTATAAGATTTATTATAAAAGCACATAGAAATACATTTATATTTCTGTGCCAGTGTTAGACTGATTAGTCCTCAATGGTACTTATGAGAAGTGAACGGCCAGTGAACAGCAACAAAAGCCACATTAACAGGGAGCCTAAGTAGCTATTGGAACAAAAATCAATGCTAGCCTGCCTGGGTGCGCTGGCTCAAGCCTGTAATCCCTACCTTTGGAGGCTGAGGCAGGCGGATCATATGAGGCCAGAAGTTTGAGACCACCCTGGCTAACATGGTGAAACCCTGTCTCTATTACAAATACAAAAATTAACCAGATGTGGTGGTGCATGCCTGTAATCCCAGCTACTCGAGAGGCTGAGGCACGAGAATCGCTTGAACCCGGATGGCAGAGGTTGCAGTGAGCCGAATCGCGCCAACTGCACTACAGTCTGGGTGACAGAGTGACACTCTGTCTCAAAAAAGAAAAACAAAAGCAATGCTAGCCTGCATTGATGGAGGTGTGAGGGGGTTCTGTAAGGCATAAACTGGTCTGGGCAAGAGATAGTTGGGACCACTGATGAATTGTTTGCTTTCTATTACTGCAGACAAGCATGGATGATTAGCTCCTTATTATTTCTGCTCCCAGGCTGTCTCCAGGGCAAGCTGTTTCTCCCGCTCTCTGTACAGTCCATGAGACTAAGCAGGCCCTTGACTTTAAGTGAGGTTCCCTCAGTTCTCTCCTGTTCCTTGAAGTCTGGGTCCATTGGGTAGACTTGGCCTGTTCAAACAAACCATTAATGAGCACACCTCCGGCAGGGCATTTGGAAATAAAGTCAGAAAGCCAGCGAATGGTTTGGCCTTTTCTTCCCATCTTTCCATCCCCTGCTGGGATTCACCTCCTCCTCTTGCCCTGGGGCCTCCTGTGCCCTTTCTTCTTCTCAGCCTGGTCTTACCCTCCTCCAACCGCTGCTGTTGCAAGTAAATGAACTAGGAGTGGAATCTTTGTTTTCTACCTCAAGGGTATTTGCTTTGAAAACCTTTTCTCTTGCTGTGGATCAAAATGTCCTTTGCTCCTTGTTAAAGTAGGTTTAGGCTCAGTGGCTCTGGTAGAAGAGGTTGTTTAAACTCCACGAATCACATAGTTACCAACTTTCTCTTTCTCTGTGTGCAGTGGTCCAATGGACAAAACTCAAGTGAGTGACAGTGGTGGTGGTGACTCTGTGGGTGTTCATCTGAATCAAGTGCTGTGTTGAGCACCTTGTTCCATTGTGGCTGTGACCCTGAGGCAGGTACTTGTTTCCTTTTATGGAAAAGGAAAGGAGGCCTAGTGAGGTTAATATCGTGCTCAAGATGACTCCAGAATTGAAAATTCCAATTGTCCCACCCTGAACTTTTAATTCCCTTCAGGTTGTCCTCTTCTTTTCTGAGTAGCATTGATCACATCTCCTTTCTCCTTTAACTTCCTTGTTGATTGGTTTATTGCACACGGTCAGTCTCTCTGCCTCTTCCCTGTGCCCCAGTGAGAATCCACCTGCCCTACAGAGGCAGGGATTTTTGTCAGCTCACTGGGGCATCTCAAAGGCATAGAACACACACACAGTAGGGACTGAACAAGCATTGTTAAATGAATAAACCAAAGTAGCCAAGGTAAGATTTTACACGTTAGCAACAACTTAGATAAAATAATGAAAAATAACCTAAAATAATCAAAAGGGTCAGAATCTAGTTTTGAGCACAAAGTTTGAGGACAGCCACTCAGGAAGCACAGATTCCAAAGAATGGGAGTCAGTGTTTCAAAGTACAGAAGTTTGGGATCATTTATATGGTCAAAGTTTAGGGAAGCTTAATAGAATTCCACTATCTTTCTATATAAGGCTGATTGCATAGTTACAATAATCCGATTTGTCAAGGTAATTTTTTTTTTCTTTTTGGGAAAGGTATATTTAACATTCCATACTGCAGATTTAACAGTCAGGGGTCTTTTGCACCGCCTGGTCTAAGTTTGATACAGGATAATAAAGGAGGCAGTTAATCTATAGTGAAGAACAGTGATTAGAAGCAGGGGAGGTCTGGTCTCTGTTCTCTTAGTCATTTACAGAACAAGAACAATGAAGCAGAGAGTTCATCTTACTCTAAGAAACAGAAGTTGCAAGCACCTACTATGTGACTCAGATCACAGTCATAGCGCTCTCAAAACTTAACGTTTTTTAAAAGCTTTTAAATTTTATTTATTTTCAAAGCTATCACCAAAAGCCCTCAGAGTCCTCGTTTTCTTTTCTTCTCCTCTCTTCTCTTTTCTTTTTCTTTCTTTCTTTCCCTTCCTTCCTTCCTTTTCTTTCTTTTCCTTTTCTTTCTTTCCTTTCCCTCCCTCCCTCCCTCCCTCCCTCCCTCCCTCCCTCCCTCCCTCCCTTCCTTCCTTCCTTCCTTCCCTCCTTCCTTCCTTCCTTCCTTCCTTCCTTCCTTCCTTCCTTCCTTCCTTCACTCCTGAAAGATATGCAATTTATTTCTTCTGTCCTGTCAGAAAATAGTGTTTGGAGATTTTACGCAGTTGAAGGAACCCATGTGGCCTTCAGCTGAATGAAGTCACCAGCAGCTTTGGATTTCCTTCCACCCACCTTACATGGAGGCGTTTTCCATTGCTTATGGCCACAGATAACCATATTCATTATAAGAATTGAGCTTGGCCAGCAAGGTGACTCATACCTGTAATCCCAGGGCTTTGGGAGGCCCAGGCAGGATGATCGCTTGAGCCCAGGAGTTCAAGACCATCCTGGGTAACGTGGCAAAACCCTGTCTCTAAACAAAACATGGACAAGAAGAGTTGAGCTCTTTGAGCGTCACTGTGGAATGCGTTGGTGCCACCTAGGGACTCACATTGTAATTTTCAAGACCCTCTTATGGGCATTTCTCCTTTTTGGCATTGGATTTTTCCACACTGCCACTGGCTTATGTATGTTTCTGCTTCCAGTCCCAGTCACGTTTGTAAATAATCTCTCACCTCTTCTCCAGGCCTCCCTGCCAACTGCCTTCCAAAATGAACCTGACTCTGTGGTTTGAACACATTTATCTGTGTGCACGTCCTGTGCTATTTTTCTGTCTGTTCCTTCTATAGGGTTGTTCTAGAATTATTTTTCTCTGTATGTGGGAGTCTGTGTCTGCTTCAATGCTCTCTTACATAATTATTCTCTCTAGTCATAGAGTTCTCTATTCATATCGTTAGCTTCAAAAAAAATTCTGCATACAGTCTCCCATACAACTCTCCCACTGCCCATGGGGCTGGGCAGGTCAGGTACAATTATTGTATTGTTTTACAAATGAGTAGCCTGAGATGAAGGAGGGTTAAGTTTATTTTCTAAGGTAATAACGCG
Source organism: Macaca fascicularis (assembly GCF_037993035.2). Lineage (NCBI taxonomy): Eukaryota > Metazoa > Chordata > Mammalia > Primates > Cercopithecidae > Macaca > Macaca fascicularis. The sequence continues at coordinate 77,385,165 of NC_088392.1, read as the reverse complement.
AGGAAGAAGCAGAACGGGGGCCAGAACTCAGTTCTGCGGAGGCCGACCTCCAGGCCCTTCCCACTACACTGGTCCAGCTCCTCATGGCCCCTCGGCCATGCTCCTTGTGCAGTGGTATGCACTGTCAGGTGCTTAGTAAATGCTTTGCAAAGCGGGCGTTTCCTGAAGCTGAAGTAATGGTCCACGTGAACGGTATAAAAATAATCAAGCTAAAGAACAAAAATATGATCCAAGGCAATCAGAGAGGCTTAAGGGCATCATGTGAGATGCAAGGAATAAATAGATAGTAGATCAGGTGGAAAGCAGATCATTCTGACGGTGAAAGGCCAGGGATGGGCTGAATGGGGGAAAAAAGACTTACACTGGAATAGTGATTTTTCACTTTCAGGTAAATTATCTCCTTTATTCCTCAGACCAAACGTGTGGGTAGATGTTAGCAGAATCTCCATTTAATTTATAAAGATTTTGCATATCTTTATACATTTTTATAAAGAGTTTAGTACTTTTTTCTCCCTCCAACACCACTCAACTAATTAGAAAGGCCCATATTCAAAGCAGCCCCTCTGACTCTAAAGGCTGAATTCTTTCACTCTAGGGCAGGACGTAGATTGTTTTGTCCCCCAAGAATGCTAAGTAAGCCTGGGTCCTATGTTAGACCTATGTTGTTCTTCTATAGCAAAAATGGCTACCTCTTTGGTTTCCCCTTTTTTTACAGTAGGTTCTAGAGGGGCTGGAGGGACTTAGTAGTACACATTACAGATATGAGTTCAAATCCCTGCTCTGCCACTAACCAGCTGTGGCAGCTGTGTGAATTCAAGCAAGTTATTTCCTTTCTCTGTGCCTCAGTTTTGTCATCTGTAAAATGGGGATAATCATGTGTCCAGCACACAGGATTATTTGTAAACCAAAAGTAAAATTCTAAGTGCCCGCCAACCAACTGAATGGATCCCTCCTCTTGGCGAAAGGCTTTCTAAAGTAAACCTGAAACAGGCCATGATGAGAAGGGGGATCAGACATTCCTCATTGTACCTTCCTCCCTTTGGAATTCAGGCATAGCTGACCAACAATATTAACATTAACTGAGATGTTAAGACTGACAAAACAGACTCTTTGTAGCAATAAGATACCAACATGACAGATAGTAGGCCCTGATACAGATCAAAGTATTTTACCCCAAAATACATTTCTTTGACATATTTTGAAATGGTCTTGCAATACTGCCTCTGGGGAAAATCTGCATTCAGTACAGGATCTCTTTCCTTTTCCAAGTCTTTTTCCTGACCCAGGAGAGAATTAACTAAGAGTCTAGCACCTTTTCAAGGCTGATAAGAAACATTTACCACCTATTCCCTCTGAGGCCTGCTACCTGGAGGCTTCATCTACATAACAAGAACCTTGGTTTCCACGATGCTTCTTTCAACCCAGACCCTCCCTTCTATTGATTAAAGGTCTTTAGATAAACTCTTTCAACCAATTGCCAATAAGAAAATAAGGAATCTACCTAAGACCTGGATGCCCCCCACTTTGAGTTGTCCCACCTTTTTGGGTTGAACCAATGTACATCTTACATGTACTGATTGATATCTTGAATCTCCCTAAAATGTATAAAACCAAGCAGTGGGCCACACCCGGCCACCTTGGGCACATGTTCTCAGGATCTCCTAAGGATCAAATGAGATGTATATAAAGTGCTCAGCACAGAGTTTAACATCTAGAAAACCATCAATGAATATCCACTGTTGTCATTGTGTTGTATAATAAAGAATGTGTCTAGTTTTTGTTTTAGGTTCCAGGGACATGGCGTCTAAATCCCTGGGGTTTCCTGAGTAATAGCAGTATCTGTTATTCATCATGGGCCCTTGGACCACAGCAGAGTTGATGCTAACAAGGTGACTCAGGATGGGGCCAGTCTTGTGGAAAAGCCAGTCCTGTGATTAGAGGGTTGGGGCTTTGAGTCACTTAATACAGGCCCGACCTCCTGACCCCTGGAGAGGGGTGCTAGAGATGGAGTTTTATAACACGGCCAATGATTCAGTCAGTCATGCCTACCAAATGAAACCCAGTCAAAGCTCCAGACACCTGATGATCTCCCTGGGTATTGGTAAACACATCCATGTGCCAGGAGGGTAATTTTGCTCTGATGCTGTGGGGAGAGGGCACAGCAGCTCTGCATTCAGGACCCTCCAGACCTCATCCTGGGCATCTATTTATATGGCTCATCCTGACTTGTATCCTTCGTAATGAAACTGTAATCCTAAGTGTAGCGCTTTGAGTCTTTCTAGTGAATTATTGAAACTGAAGGAGTCATGCAAACCCTGAATTTGTGGCCAGTTGGTCAGAAGTGCAGGTGGCTTTGGGATCCCCAAACTTGAGACTGGTTCACAGTAAGGGGTAACTTTTTTTTTTTTTTTTTCCCAGAGAGGATCTCTGCTCTATTGCCCAGGCTGGAGTGCAGTGGCAAGATCATAGTCACTGCAGCTTCCAACTCCTAGGCTCAGGCAATCCCCCTGCTGCAGCCTCCTGGGCTGCTGAGACTACAGGTGTGAGCCACCACACCCAGCTAATTTTTTAATTTTAATTTTTGTAGAGATAGAGTCTCGCTATGTTGCCCAGGCTGGTCTTGAACTCCTATGCTCAAGTGATTGATCCTTTAACCTCAGCTTCCCACGTAGCTGGGACCACAGATATGTGCCACCATGCTTGGGTAATTAAAACCCATATTTTTTTTTTTCAGAGACAGGGTCTCACTATGTTGCCCAGGCTGGTCTCAAATGCCTGGGCTCAAGCAATCCACCTGCTCCAGCCTTCCAAAGTACTGGGATTACAGGCGTGAGCCCCTGCACCTGGCCAGTGAGGGCTGTCTTGACGGGGACTGTGCCCTTGGCCTGTGGAATCTGTGCTAACACCAGGTGGTTAGTGTGAGACTTGAACGGCAGTAGCACAGGTTTCTATCACTGGATGAGACAGTGCCTGACTGACAAGAGAAACTAGATTGTTACAGAAAAAGAAACACTTCCAGAGGGCCAGGTCCTAGATTGTAAGGGAAGGAAAAACAGGCCATGTTTTAGTCAGAAACTCAAATTCCACAGAATCAAGTCCTCAGTCTTCTTTGGATGAAGAAAGAGGGTCTCTTCTTGGATGTTTCTAGGAGCGGAGATGGGAGGGTGGGACAGAGCAGGGATAAGGAACAATATTAGAACTGTATCCCAATTTAATTTCTCATTTTTATTTATAAGTAATGTAATATTCTGAGGACACAGCAATTTTTTCTAGAATTAAAATAACTATGATATTATTATCTTATTTAAAAAATTTTAAAAATTCTTGTGAGTACATAACAGGTGTATGTATTTGTGGGAGTCATGAGATGTTTTGATGCAGACATGCAATATATAATAATCAGATCATGGAGAATGGGGTGTCCATCACCTCAAGGATTTATCTTTGTGTTACAAACAATCCAATTACACTCTTTTCATTATTTTTAAATGTATAATTAGGTTTTTGACTATAGTCACCCTGTTGTACAGCCAAATAGTAGCTCTTATTCATTCTTTCTATTTTTTTTGCACCCATTAACCATCCCCACTTCTCATCTACCTCCTACTATCTGTTCCAGCCTCTAGTAACCAACTTTCTACCTCTATGTCCATAAGTTGAATTGTTTTGATTTTTAGATCCCACAAATAAGTGAAAACATGTGATGTTTGTTTTTCTGTGCCTGGCTTGTTTCACTTAACATAATGACCTCCAGTTCCATCCATGTTTTGCAAATGACAGGATCTCCTTTTTATGGCTGAATAGTACTCCATTGTGGATATTATTAATAATTAATAATATTTATATATAACATATATAAATACTATTAATAATTTTAAAATCCCCAAAGTGGCTTATTGAAAATTGAATGTATTTTGAACAATCCGTATTTGCCTGGGCATTGGGCATCCTTTTAGGCTCTCTCATCTCCAAAGCAGGTTCTATTACCAAATGATGGTCCCCACTTCTCGGACCCCTTCCAAATGCTCCTAGTTGTGCTGTATTTTCCAGTCATGCTTCCTTTTAGAGGCCTGCTTATTCCCTGAAGTTGACCTGGCTCTTACTGTGCAGGATGAGGCAGACATTGGGAAGCCTGCTGTTCTCCCAGAGCTTATCCTCTTGCTTTGCTTATTTCTTCTTTTCACAGGGTTTCAGGTCTGCTCTCTGTAGCCTCCTGCCATCCTTGCAAGTTCCTACACGTGGAAAAAGCCTTCTGTGGCTTCTGTGCCAAGTCTCCTGCTTTTCCTCAAGTTCTGCCTTAAGACATGTATCTTTTCTGAAGTCTTTTATGGAGATTTTCTCACCAGAGTCTTCCCATGATTTGTAGCAACTGAGCAGTTGTTTTATCTTTCAGATTCATCTTGGAGGATAAGCAACAGCAAGAGCCCATGGAGGCAGGGAAGAAGCCTCTGTCAAGTGGTGCTGTTTACTTTTGTAGTTCTCTAATAAAAATGAAGTTTTCAATCTCTATCAAAATACCAATGACATTCTTCACAGAAATAGAAAAAACAATTCTAAAATTTATACGGAACCCCGAAAGACCCAGAATAGCTAAAGCTATCCTAAGCAAAAGGAACAAAACTGGAGGAATGACATTAACTGACTTCAAATTATACTACAGAGCTATAGTAACCAAAACAGCATGGTACTGGCATAAAAACAGACACATAGACCAATGGAACAGAATAGAGAACCCAGAAACAGCCGGGCGCGGTGGCTCACGCCTGTAATCCCAGCACTTTGGGAGGCCGAGGCGGGCGGATCACAAGGTCAGGAGATCGAGACCACGGTGAAACCCCGTCTCTACTAAAAATACAAAAAATTAGCCGGGCGCGGTTGTGGGTGCCTGTAGTCCCAGCTACTCGGGAGGCTGAGGCAGGAGAATGGCGTGAACCCGGGAGGCGGAGCTTGCAGTGAGCCGAGATCGCGCCACTGCACTCCAGCCTGGGCGACAGAGCGAGACTCCGTCTCAAAAAAAAAAAAAAAAAAAGAGAACCCAGAAACAAATCCACACATCTACAATAAATTCATTTTCAACAAAGGTGCTAGGAACATACACTAGGGAAAAGACAGTCTTCAATAAATGTGACTGGGAAAACTGAATATCCATACACAGAAGAATGAAACAAGACTCTTATCTCTCACCATATACAAAAATCAAATAAAAATGGACTAAAGACTTAAATCTAAGACCTCAAACTATGAAACTAATATAAACAAAATTGGAGAAAATCTCCAGGGCATTGTTCTGGGCAAAGATTTCTTAAGTAATATCCCACAAGCACAGGCAACCAAAGCAAAAATGGACAAATGGGACCACATCAATTTAAAAAGCTTCTGCACAGCAAAGTATACAATCAACAAAGTGAAGAGACAACCCACAGAATGGGAGACAATATTTGCAAACTACCCATCTGACAGGGGACTAATAACCAGAATATATAAGGCGTTCAAACAACTCTAGGAAAATGTCTAATAATCCAATCAAAAACGGGCAAAAGATTTGAATAGACATTTTGCAAAAGAAGACACACAAATGACATTTGAAACAGGCATATGAAAAGGTGCTTAACATCAGTGATCATCAGAGAAATGCAAATCAAAACTCCAATGAGATATCTTCTCATCTCAGTTAAAATGGCTTATATCCAAAAGATAGATAACAAATGCTCTTCAGAATGTGGAGAAAAGGGTGGGAATGTAAATTAGTACAGCTACTGTGGAGAACAGTTTGGAGGTTCCTCAAAAAACTAAAAATAGAGCTGCTATATGATCCAGCAATCCCACTGCTGGGTGTATTCCTAAAAGAAAGGAAATCAGCGTATCAAAGAGGTATTGGCACTCCTATGTTTGTTACAGTACTGTTTACAATAGCCAAGATTTGGAAGCAACCTAAGTGTCCATCGACAGATGAATGGATAAATAAAATGTGGTACATAAACATAATGGAGTACTATTCAGCCATAAAAAAGAATGAGATCCTGTCATTTGCAACGACGCAGATGGAACTGGAGGTCTTTACGTTAAGTGAAATAAGCCAGGCACAGAAAGACAAACATCACATATTCTCACTTATTTGTGGGATCTAAAAATCAAAACAATTGAACTCACGGAGACAGAGAGTAGAAGGACGGTTACCAGAGGCTGGGAAGCGTAGTTGGGGGAGGCTGTGGAGGGGAAGTGGGGATGGTTAACGGGTACAAAAAAATAGAAAGAATGAATAAGACCTACTATTCGATAGCAAAAATTGAGTGACTATAGTCAATAATTACTTAATTGTACATTTTAAAATAACTTAAATAGTATAATTGGATTATTTGTAACTCAAAGGATAAATCCTTGAGTGGATGGATACCCAATTCTCCATGATGTGCTTATTTCACCTCGCACGCCTGTACCAAAACATTTCAGGTAACCCGTAAATATATACACCTACTAGGTACCCACAAAAATTTAAAAATTAATAAAAAATCACACATACACACACACACACAAATGAGGTTTTCCTTGAAGACAACGATGTTGAGAACTAGCAAAATGCACGTTCTCATCCTAAGGCCAGTCCACCTTCCCTGAGCCCCTGACGAGTTGTTCGGCCGTGAGCGGCAGGTGGGAGACACTTACCATGGAGAGAAGGAGGTCAGCTGTGGCCATACCCAGCCTCCAGCCCCGGGGACAGATGCCTCAGTTCAGCCACAGAAAAACATCCTTAATCCTGAGGGGCAGTCACACTCGTTTGCGGCGTAACCGGAGCCTCTTCACATTAATTGTGAAACCCATTTGAATCTGTTTGACAACAGTACTTTCGCGGCAAAAATCAGAGCAAGGACCAATTTCCAAGAGACTTTACAGTTGTCTCCTCAGTCAAACACACCCTTGAGAACCCACCTTCATGGAGGAAAGTGTTTTTCTTTTTATCCTGCACCCAGCCTTTCTCCTTTAACCGAGGGAAACCTGCTGAAAACACTTTGCGTGAGAGAAGCTGCTCTTCCGTGTCCAGCAAGCAATCAGCGTAGCTCTGCTGTTCCAGCTCTGGCTATCTTGACACAGTTTAAAAGCTGTCTCTGTGACCTCATGGGACCTCACTGAGCCTCAGTCCTCTCAGACGGGGGTGACATGACAGTACTTTCCTTAGAGAATTGCCTGAGGATTAAATGAGAGAATCCACGTAAGCACTAAACACAGTGCCTGGCATATGTAAGCATTTTGTAAATGTTAGGGGGAAAAGGAAATAGCCATTAAAAAACAAAATCCACTCGGGAAGCTGGGGTAGGATCTCTTGAGGCCAGGAGTTCGAGACCAGCCTGGGCAACATAGCAAGGCCCCTGTCTCTACAAAAATAAATAAATAAAATTAGCCAAGTGTGGTGGCAGGCGTCTGTAGTCCCAGCTACTCAGGACGCTGAGGTGGGAGGATTGCTTGAGCCTAGAAGTTCCAGGTTGCCATGAGCTATGACTGTGCCACTGCACGCCAGCCTGGGCCACAGAGTGAGACCTCATCTCTTAAAAACCAAACCAAACCAAAAAAACAACCAGAACTCCCTAAAGTGACTGTTTGGCTTCCACACCTGTGAGCAGTACACGAGGCTCTGTCATTACCCACGGTGTCTTCAATTCTCCTAATGCCTGTCAGGAAATTCAGAGTGGGTGTGATGACTATCACCTGCCAATGAGGAGACCCAAGCGATGAGAACTCATAGATCTTCACCAGAGGGCACACAGCTAGTTAGTCGCAGGAAACCTCTTACCTAGCGTCACCCACCTGAGACTGTGGAACTCCACGCTCACTGGAGAAGTGAGGAACAGAAACAGACAAGTGTGGACAGGCGGTAGAGTTCACTCTGCAGGCCTGGGTCATTCAAACCCTGCACGTCTAAGAGAAAGGTCTGGCCTTTGCCTGGTTCCTGGGAGATAACCTCCAAGCCCTTGGAATATTCTGCCTGATAGGAGTGTCTTTGATAATCTCAGACCTTGGGCCACGCTACCTAGTCTAGCCTAACAGTGTTATCTATGGTGGGACCTTGGGCCACACTGTTCTGCCTCTGGAGAGGCTGAAATTCAAATAGCTAAAGTCAGTAACGAGGCACTCATGCCTGAAAGCCTAAGCCCAGCAAAATCCCTGGACACGGAGGCTTATGGGAGCTTCCCTGGTTGGCGATACTTTGTACATCTTGTCCACAAGGTTCCTGGCGAATTGAGCACCATCTGCATGACTCCACAGAGAGTAAGAACAGGAGGCTCACCCCCGCCACTCTCTGTGCTCTGGCCTGTGCATCCTTTTCCTTTGACAACAGTCTGTATCCTTTTACTGCAACAAACCATAACCACGAGCACAGTGGCTCTTCTGAGTTCCAGGAGTCCTTCCAGTGGATCACAGAATTTGAGCTTTGTCTTGGGGACACCTGGCTAAGTGGGGAAGCAAGGATTTGCCCCCTTAGGATGGGGACGAAAGCTCTGGAATCTGGATGCTGCATTTTGGTTTGGGACCATCTGTCTCCTCCTTCAGCAGTGGGCTCCTCCCTTCCTCCTTCCTTCCCCCCTCCCTTCCCCCCTCCTTCCCCCCTCCCTTCCCCCCTCCCTTCCCCCTCCCTGTCGTGCCTAGGTTGTCCAGCCTCAGGCCAGAGGCAGCCCTCTAGGGTGGTTTTCCTAAGAATAACCATTTTTGAAAAGGGCTAGGGAAGACAGGAAGCCTGCCTTTCTTGCAGCATATTTGGTTTCACTCAGGAAATGGACTAAACTGAATTTAGAGGACATGTATTTGGTTGTTGAGTCAAACTCTGACCCAGGTATTTATTGCAAACATGGTATTTATTTCCCTGCTCTTTGTTGAGGCGTGCAGAGGGAGAACTGGCTCTGACTGTGCAGGCATTGAGAGGATTCAGAGGCTCTTACACCACTGGCATTTTGGCAACCCATACCAAGACGATGTGAGTACTAACCTGCAACCCCAAGCTGTGATATTTATATGGCATGACTGATTTTACTCCTGGGTAACATCTAAAAACAAAAGCTAAGATATCTGTGTGATCTGAACCTCACCCAGCAATTTCCTTGGCTGGAACAAGGAGGGAAATGAGGAATGAGGGGAAGGACGTTGGTGGGCAGAGGAGAATGAGGATTGGGCAGGGGTTGGAAGGGGATGGCAGGGAAGTAAGAAAGATGAAAGGGCCAGGCATGGTGGGACCTGTAGTCCCAGCTACTCGGGAGGCTGAGGAAGAAGGTTTGCTTGAGCCTAGGAATTCGAGGCCAGCCTGGGCAATGTAGCAAGATCCCTGTCTCAAAAAAAAAAAAAAAGAAGAAAGAAAGGTGGAAGGGAGGGAAGGGTGAGGAAGGTGTGACACATCAGGTGAGTTTGGAAAGTGGCTTCTCAGTTTATTGATTTCGATTCACTTAGATGCTAAATAAAAGTGTTATGTTTTTGTTTTTGTACAAGTTTATTCTTTGGGGACACATTTTTCCCTTTTAAAATTCCATTTCCTTTTTAAAGCACAAGATTTTTCCAGACAACGTTTCTTTTAATGGGATTCCAGCACTCTGGGGAATCTCTCCCTTTCCTCCATCCAGCTGCCTCCTGATCTCCTTTGGGCCTTGGCTTAGACGTCACCTTCTCTTTGGAGACCTGCCCCAACTCCAAGTCCAGGCTAGTTTGCCATCTGTGGTGGCTTTACAATGTGTCAGCGTGGCAAGGCAGAACCGCATTTTCCAGAATTCCCTTCCCTCCACGTTTCCAGTCACGGTCAGCACTGAAGAGAGTTTTGCAAAAGGGAGGCAGCGGAGACAGAGCAGCCGCCATTCCCGGGGCTGCCACAGGCGGTCTCGCCCCCACGGGCTCTCCTCCTGGGCATGAGGCCTGGTCTGGGCCTGCCACTCCACCCTCCTGGGCATGAGGCCTGGTCTGGGCCTGCCACTCCACCCTCCTGGGCATGAGGCCTGGTCTGGGCCTGCCACTCCACCCTCCCGGGGACCTCCTTCAGCATCTCCAACTCTGGGGCCAGGTGTGTGCGTTTTGGTCCATGACAAAGAATGCTGGCTCATGCCTGACACCCACATCAAGGACGGGGCAGTAAGGTGGACGTGGACATTAGTCCCTCCTTGTAGGCTCCAGTTTGTGCTATGGGTTCCAGCATGTTCTACATCTCCCCAGTCTGCAGCCATCTTTCCTTCCCCGACTCCCTGCCCCATGGACATTAGACTACAGCCTCAGACGTCAAGGTAACAGCCTCACAATGACCGCATAAGGCCAATCCCTGCCACAGTTCTATTGAAACCTCTTTGTGTCTCCCTTTCTCTATCCATTCACCCACCCACCCACCTACCCACCTACCCCACCTACCTATCTCCTATCTCCCACGGGTTCTCCTTCTCTGAGTGAACTATCCTAATTGCTGCCTAAGCTCTCCAAACTTTCCTCATTTTAACCTTTACAACACCAGGCTTTGATTTCCTGTAATTCCCAAATGTTCCCCAAGCTCTTCAGCCTTCCCTTAGTGTGACATTCTTCGTACTTGACTGAGGACAGCACTTCATGGAGGCAGGAACTATGCTTGGCTTGTTCTCAGCTATAGTCTCTGGGCTAACATAGTCCCAGTCCCTGGCATATAACAGACACTGAATAAATATTTGATGCATGAAACACTGAATGAGTTTTGTTTCTGTTGAATCTTTTTTCCCCCGTTCGGTAGGAATTTGTTTTAATAGGATCTGGAAAATAGGCCCGTTTCTTGTGCACACACAGGGTAAAAAAGGTCAATGTGCAGCAATGGTGGGGAGAGGTAAGCATTTGGTTCTGGAATCTTCTGGCAAACTAAAATGGTTTAAATCATTGTATTGTACTGGAATCACATGCATAAATGATTCCCATGCTGTTACCTTTGGTTAAGTGCACACGTGCACATACTGTTCTGTCCACTTTGCTCTCTCCATTTTCTTTTTGAGACAGGGTCTTGCTCTGTTGCCCAGGCTTGAGTGCAGCAGTGCGATCACAGCTTACCATACTCTTGAACTCCTGGGCTCAAGCAATCCTGTCACCTCAGCCTCCTAGGTAGCTGGGACTAGAGTTGTGCACCACTATGCCTGGCTATTTTTTTCTTCTTTTTCTTTTCTTTTTTTTTTTGTAGAGACGGGATCTCACTATATTGCCCAGGCTGGTCTTCAATTCCTGGGCTCAAACCATCTGCCCACCTCAGCCTCCCAAAGTGTTGGGATTACAGGTGTGAGCCACTGCCCCCGGCCTGCTCACTCCATTTCTTAAGTGTGTTGTAGAGGATGAGTCTAGCCTCATCCTGCCCATTCTGTTTCTTAAGTGTATTATAGAGGATGAGTCTAGGCAGGCAAGTCGAAGTTTAAGTATCATGAGCCATCAAAGCCTGACTTCCCCCACTGTGTGACCTCACTCAGGCTACGTGAACTCTCACCTTCCACCTCTGCAGAATTAGCAGGTAGAACTAGTAGATTTCTAATCTAGCTTAAGACATCCTGGTTCTGCCCTCAGAAAGTTTCTATTTATTTCTTCAGGCTGGCTGCTTCTACCTGCCGGTCTTGCAGAAGAGCATCTCATGACCACCTAGCAGAATAACATCATGTGAGAAAAATACTTTGTGTTCACAAATAGAAGAGGATATTTAAGGGAAAAATCTAAATTTCCGCCCTTGTGAGTTTTCTTTTTTTAATTGCAGTAAAATATACATACCATAAAAATTATCATTTTAATCATTTTAAGTATACAGTTCAATGGCATTAAGTATATCCAGATTGTTATACAACCAACACTATCATCCGTCTCCAGAAATTTTTCATCATCCCAAACACAAACTCTGCACCTGTTTGTGCACACTAACTCCCCATTCTCCCTTCCCTAATCCTAACACCATCGTTTTACTTCCCATTCCTATGAATTCGACACTCTCAGGCTCTCATATAAATGGAATCATACAGTATTTTTCTTTTTATAACTGGCTTATTGCTCTTAGCATAGTATCTTCAAGGTTCAACTATGGTGTAACCTGTGTCTGAATTTCCTTCCTTTTTGAGGGCAAATCATATTCTCTTGTGTGGACACATCGTATTCTGTTTATCCATCCATTCACCCATTGATAAACCCCAGAGCTGCTTCCGCCTTCTGGCTACTGTGAACAAAGCTGCTATGAACATGGGTGTGCAAATATCTGTTTGAGTTTCTGCTTTCAGTTCTCTTGGGTATGTACTCAGAAGTTAGATTGCTGGATCATATGGTAATTCTATGTTTAATTTTTTAAGGAATTGCCATACTGTTTCCCACAGCAGCTAGACCAGTTTACATTCCCATTAGTGATATATAAGGGCTCCCATTTCTTAATATTCTCACCAAAACTTGTTATTTTCTGTCTGCTTGATTTTTAGAGACAGCATCTCCCTCTGTCACCCAGGCTGGAGTACAGTGGTGTGATAATAGCTCACCACAGCCTCGAACTCCCGGGCTTAAGTAATCCTCCTACTTCAGCCTCCCAAGTAGGTGGAACTATAGGCACACACCACCATGCTCAGCTAATTTTTAATTCTTTTTTTTGTAGAGACAGGGCCTTCCTGTGTTGCTCAAGCTGGTCTCGAACTCGTGGCCACAAGCCATCCTCCTGCTTATCTTCCCAAAGTGCTGAGATTACAACTGTGAGCCACTGCATCCAGCCTCTGCTTTTTTGATTATGGACATCCCAATGGATATGAAGTGAATTTTTTCTTTTTAAATTCTGTGGTGTTTCTACATTTCTGAGCAAAGCTGGGAAGTTAGGGTCAGGAAAGCTGTGGCTCTCTGGACCCCAGCTGCCCATTAGAGAGGCTCTCCTTGCATCCACTTTAGACTTTAGACTGGTTGTAGCTTCCAGTTTTCATCTTTGCTAGAACAACCTTCTTAGTCATTGTGTGAGCCATGGCAGCTGTTCATGCAGTAGATTCCGGATAAAAGATAGATGCTCTATTCTCAGAAAATGAATTTGAAAATCAAATTCATCTATATTTATATTTCAGTAGAACCAATGATATCAACCCCTCTATTTCAGAAGCTCTTGCTGGCCTTAATCCTCCTGCAAGGGTATATGATTTACACAACCCATTTCTTTCTACATTCATTTCAAATTTAAATGAATATACTAAATGCCTACTTTGAGCCAAGCACTATGCTAGATGCTGCTGTATATATTATCTCAAGGAATTCTCTCATTAAAGGATGATTATTCTCATCTATAAGAGAGGAAAATGAGATTCAAGTCTGTTGTTTCTCAGAATATGAGCGCCTACATCAGAATTCTTTGGGAAGTGTGTATTACGAATCGGGCACCAGGACCATCTCAGATTTTCACAGGTGCCCCAGTAACTCTTGTGCACTTGGAAGTGTGAGACTTATGGCTCAACTGGTAAGTGGGGGCTGGACTGAAGCCCTGGTCCTTTCCAGAGCCTCCTCCCTTGATGTGGGGTGCTGCTAGCAGCGCTTGATGGGGTAAGGGGTTGTTGACAGATGCTGAGAAAAGCAGCTGCTCTGCAAGGGCAGGAGAGGACACCGCTGAGATGCTGCCACAGAGAAAACTGCATGGCGAGGGGGCTGGGATCAGAGCCAGGCAATCTCAGGGTGGTGGGGACGTTGGGACTGCTGTTGCAGCCATGAAGTTTCATGGAAGAGCATTGATGGGTGGAGCTTGGGAGGGTCTCGGGGTGAGAGTTCAAGCAGGCAGTCTTGCTGCACCGTCAGAGGACAGTGGTGTCCCAGCCTGTACACGTCCCTCTGGAGAGAAAGCTTCTCTTCCACAGGTTGTAACTTACCCTTCCTGGGTGAATATTTGCAGATTTGTTTTCTTTTCTTAATTCAATGCCTCCCTAATACATAACACTCAGGGTACTTGTAGTGTGCACATGCCCTGCTGCTCAGTCGGGTAGATTTTTCTAGGTTTCTGGGAAGGGTTAGACCCAAATAGGCTGGGCAACCCCTGCCTAGCAACCCACACTCATGTGCTAGGTGGAGCCCCTGAGTGCTGCATGCAGTTCCATGATTGCATCTGAAAACAGGCCTGGAATTGATGATGGTGCCAGAGGGAGCTGGAATATCAATCACGTTCATTAACAGGAAGCTGGGATCCTAATTTTCAAAATATTGTTATTGTGATAAAACATATATCACATAAAATTTACTATTTTGACCATTTTTAAGTGCACAGTTCAACAGCTTTAGGAACATTTACATTGTCACATGACCATCACCACTAGCCATTTCTAGAACTTCTTCATCATCCCAAACCGAAACTTTATACTCATTAGACAGTAATTCCTATTCCTTTCTTCCCCTACCCACTGGTAACCACCATTCTACTGTCTGTCTCTATGTATCTGACTACTCGATGGACCTCTTCTAAGTGAAATCAAATAAGAGTTGTCCTTTGGTGTCTGGCTTAATTCATTTAATATAAAGTCTTCAAAGTTCATCCATGTCATAGCATGTATCACAATTTCATTTCTTCCTGAGGCCAAACAATATTCTGTTGTATGGATAAATCACATTTTGTTTATCCATGTATCCATCAGTGGGCATTTGGGTTGTTCCTACCTTTTGGTTATTGTGAATAATGCTGCTATGAACATTGGTTTGCAAGTATCTGTTTGAGTTTTTGTTCCCTTTCTTTTTTTAAAAATTTCTTATTTATTTATTATTATTTTTGAGATAGGATCTCACTCTGTTGCCCAGGCTGGAGTGTAGTGGTGGGATCATAGCTGACTGTAGCCTTGAACTCCTAGGCTCAAATGACCCTCACGCCTCAGCCTCCCAAGTAGCAGACACTACAGGTGCATGCCACCATGTCAGACTCCTGCTTTCAATTCTTTTTTTTTGAAACGGAGTCTTACTCTGTCTCCCAGGCTTATCCCAACTCAGGAATCACAGAAGCAGATTTTGAATAATGAGTGGGATGTCGATTTGTGGAGAGTAAGGGAAAAAGGAACTCCACATAGAAGAAATAGCAAAGCAAAGAGAAAGAGTCATAAAAGTGAATAGCATTGCCGGTAACCACAAGTGAGATAGTGTGGCCAGTGTAGGTTTCACTGGTCAACGTCATGAGAAAACCAACAAGGTGGTTTGGGACTATGTCATGGAAAGTTTTGAACCTGAAGCTGAGGAAATCTTAATATTTTAAATTAATAATCTGCACCTTTTATTTCCAAATTATATTGAAAGTTAGGGGATTTACTTATATTTAAATACAATTTAACAATTGTAGAGTGCATTGTCATAAAAGTTTAAGCCTGATGCTTTTTACTTGGGTAAAAATGATATTTAAATGACAGTAAGAAATTTTTAAAAACCTTTCTTACATAGTCATCTATCCACAGTGAGTCTCTCTGTGTGTATGTATGTGTGTGGTATGTGTGTGCAGTGTCTGTATGTGCCTATCTGTGGGGGGCATGCAGTGTGCATGTGTCCGATGTCCATGTCTGCATGTGTGGTGTGGTGTATGTGTGTGTAGTCTGTGTGTGTGTGTATGGTATAATGTAATGTGTGTGTCTGTGTGTGTGTGGTGGGTGGGTGTTCAATGTCTGTGTGGTGTGTGTGTGGTGTCTGTGTGTGGTATGGTGTGGGGTATGTGTCTGGTATTTGTGTGTCTGTCTCTGAAGGGTGTGTGTATGTGATGTGTGTGTGCTCTGTGTGGGTTTGGTGTCTGTACATTCCTGTGTGTGGTGTATCGTGTGTGTGAGTGTTTGTGTGTGTGTGTGGCAGCTATGGGAAGGTGTCCCTCAGATCTCCAACTGCAGGGAGTGTGACCGGGCAGCCCAGCTGCTGTGCTCTGAGATGCATTGCTACATCCACTCCAAGACCCTCCTTCCTGGACGGAGGGCTGCAGGTCACTAAGGCAGCCTTCCCTCGCAGTCTGATGGGCAAGCTTGGCTCAAGGATTGGGCAACAGCCTTGTTGAGCTCCTGAGCACTGCAGAGCAGCCTGGAGCTTCTGTCTAAACTTCCTCCCTCCCTTCTCCTTCACTCATGGCCCAGGCTTGCCTTGCAGCCTGATGGCTCTTCCTGTCTCCTCAGCTCCCTCCTCACTGCCTCTCACAGGCCTTTCCCCTAATGAATTTCTGGCACGATCAATCCTGTCGTGGCATCTGCTTCTGGGAGGACCCAGAAGACACAGTGGGGACAGGAATGAGTTGAGAAAGTAGGCACGGAGCTGGGATGTGGAACTGGCCCACCCGCCCTAGCAGGTGGAGAGGTTGCGTCCTGGCTGGCAGCTGGGTCACTTCGAGTCCCTGGCCTAAGGCTCCAGATTTGACCAGTAGTGGCCTGGCAAATGTTCTAGGAGGGGACAATGTGGCGCGTGCCATGATGTAGGCGTTTTAAGAATACGGGTGGAAAAATGCCTACAAAAAAAGGCAGAGCGGGCTGGATGTCACTCAGCTGTTTTGATGCACACAGAGGAAGGAGAGACAAAGGCCTGTTCATGCGGGGCCCTGTGACAGCTGACAATGAGGCCTCCAGCTCCTGCAGAGGAAGAACAGACGCACAGCTCAGAGGCAGGCTGAGGACCTGATTGTTAGAGTCATGGAGCTCCAGAGAGGTTTAAATGCTCGGCCAAGGCAGGTCTGTTATGCAAAGGTCAGGGCCCTTGTGGGGAAAAGCTAGGATCCTAAATATGGGACAGGGCTATGTAGGTGCTGGCTGCCAGATCGCCCCTGAAGATCTGGACTCCGCACTCTGCTCAACCCCTTGGGCTTGTGGAGGTGGCCCACCCCTCCCTAGGAAGGCCTAGCCTTCCCACTAAGCTGGCAGATGCTGGCAGGTTCCCCGCACCCACCAAGGCAGCAAGTGCCCGCTGAGGAGCCATGCCTGCCCTCCTCCTGACTTCAGGGAAGTGTATTAGCAAAGACATTCAGTGCCAGAAGAGAAGGTGAAGGAATGTAGTCTGACCATTAGACCTGCTCCTGCGTTAGACAATGCTGGGAGCAATCCTTCGCTACCTGCTCCATTAAATTCTTGCTCTTGGAAGATAACACTGTGAAGCAATTAAAGTGGCTTCTTATGAAAACTAACAGCTTGCTCATAAAGGCTCACTTCAACACCCTCATCTCAGCAGGGCACAGTGACTCACACCTGTAGTATCAGCACTTTGGGAGGCCGGGATGGGAGGACTATTTGAGGCCAGGAGTTCAAGACCAGCCTGGGCAACTTAGTGAGAACCCATCTCTACAAAAATAAAAACTAAAAAATTAGCTGGATGTGGTGCCACGCCCGTAATCCTAGCTACTCAGTAGACAGAGGCAGAAAGATAGCAGGAGCCCAGAAGTCTGAGTCTGCAGTGGGCTCTGATGGCACCACTGTATTCCAGCCTAAGTGAGAGAGTGAGACTCTGTTTCAAAACAAAACAAAACAAAAGACCCTCACCGCCTTGTGTTCACCTCTTCAAGCCTATTATATCTTAATTTTGCCAAATCTCATCTCGTTTCTTGCCTTGCAAGCATGTCTCAAAATCACATAATCTGGGCTGTAACACCCTCCAACACCCTTTCCTAATTTCTCTGTTTTGAGATACTTCTAAAACTCTGACACTGTAGTCTTCTCCCTTACTGCTATAGGTCTCATATACTCAGATTTGCTTGATCAACAGATTTTTCTGGTGGTCCCTTTGGAAAAACAATAACGAACACAAAATATACATAGATCATAGTAATATAGAATAAATGTAACATACTAGCCATTCTCACTACAGTGCTGACCTATTCTACCCATGGTGTGTCTGGCCTGAGTCAGTTCTGATCCGCCCACTTTCTCAACAGGGAAAAGGTAACACACATTTCAGAAATGCATATCAGTCTGAGAACGGAATCTAATCCTGAAATATATAAATGAACGCTCTTCACATTTCAGGTTTAAAGAAATAGTATTTGCCTCACCCGAAGGAGGAAATAATGACTTTTTTCCTCCTGTAAGGGTTCTTGGTTAACTCTACCCTGTTTGTTTTACTTAAAATGTTACATACTTTGCATTTATTCAGTTGATTAAGATTTATCTTGCTTAGTTAATGACTAACTTCTGGCTGGCCTTTTTAGGTTGTGAAATAGTTGTCAGGTCTGTGTTTGCATATATTAGAGATATGAAGAACAGTATCTAGTACACCTAGGCTATTTGAGCACTTAGAGCAAAGATCAGATTTTGACAGGAATGCCCCTGTTAATGGATCCAGAGTTTGGCCCCACTAACAAGAGGCTTCATTGTTCGAATTGGTCATTTGGGAATTATTGTAATTATTCTGACAAATGAAGAAAACAAACCTATCAAAAGACTTTATTTATTTGTTGCTGTTATTTATGATTTTAAAATGTGTTTCTATGTGTTTTAAAATATGTTCATACTATAATAGGTATGAAAACAGACATAATAACTTTTCCCACATACTGCTCCTGTCTCAAATACAAATTCTGCACAAACATATGCAAATTATGCACAAATTCTACCCCCTGCTCTGTAGATACTCCTTGAAAATTGAGTACAGATCCAGGGTTCACAAATCTGGTTTTCGTTCCTCTTAGTTTCCTTTATAATTTCTAGTCTCAGGCCAGGCACGGTGGCTCATGCCTGTAATCCCAGCACTTTGGGAGGCCGAGGCAAGAGGATCACTTTAGG